>NW_020799092.1:24001393-24095833 GCF_003259725.1 Athene cunicularia
CCCCCCCCTCCCTGATGCTTTGATAGCGGAGACCTTTGAGGGATGTGACATTCTCTTTGTCTACAAATACTCTGACAGCGTGCCCGAACTCTGACCTTGAAACAGTGTC
Source organism: Athene cunicularia (assembly GCF_003259725.1). NCBI lineage: Eukaryota > Metazoa > Chordata > Aves > Strigiformes > Strigidae > Athene > Athene cunicularia. Next base: position 24,001,503 of record NW_020799092.1, read on the forward strand.
TTTGCTTTGGGCAGCTGGAGATTATATACTTTTGAAGTTCACAACTGTGAAAAATTAATTTGAGCAAATAAGATTTTTTTTATTTTTTATTTTTTTTTAGTAAGAACTGTTCTGCTTATAAAACAAACAACATTCTAGTTAGTCCTGCTCTTTGTCAAGGTGATATCATTATCTTACTCTGCCACTCCTTCCACATGGCCTTGGCGACATCATTTGAAGTACAGTGAAATGATTTGTCGTAGAGTCAGAATGTTCTTGGCAATCCTGAGAATTGCTAGATTAAGAGTTTACCCAACATCCTGGACCATTATTGTGTATACGTCTTGGAAGCACATATAAACGATGATTATTGCCCACTCCCCCATGCATGCCTGTGCAATAACATCCTAAAACATTTTTTGCTGTACGGTAGAGTCTTGAAATAAAAGCGTACCTTATTCCTCTGGACTTTAAAAGCTCTTTATGCCCGAAGAGAGTTATGGTGTTAATGCCAAGTGTAAATTAAAGTCCTTACCTCATAAACCCAAGAATTTGGGGTAATATTCTCAGGTATGTTTTTCAACAGGTTGGTTGGGTTATTACCAATCTGTTCTTGCCGAAGACCTGTCCCTATCACTTTCTGGAGGACCCTTATCAGAGAAGGACCCTTCCAGGATGTACAGGCTCAGTTATTCCTTTTAAAATTTGGGATTTCCTCCCTCTTTTTTTCCTCTTCTTGCCCGTGCAGCGGGTCCTTGTGCTGGCAGCTGCCTGTAGGTGGGGCTGCCGTTCCACGCAATTCCACGCCAGCAACTGTGGTACATGTGTACAGATGTGGCACAGAGGTGGTGCAGAAGCTGCCTGTGCTGAACCGCAACGGCCAGCAGCAGGTAACCGTCTCCTTTTAGCAACTTGAGCCATGCGAAGTGACCATAGTTTTAAAATATTTTATTATATGTTTAAAATAACATAAACATATTAACAATTTTATGGCTGAGGTTCTCATAATTTGGGACTTTACCATTTTATCTGATTTGAGAGCTCAAAAGATTAAACCTTAACATTAGAAACTTTGTAATTAAGATTCGTAACAGTAAGTTGTCTCATAGCTAACAAGAGAATAGAAATAGCAGGTAGAACTGTATAAACTTTGGACAGTGGGAGAGTACATATTTTACTATAAACTGAGATCTGCCAAGATTATGTAAGGACAAGAAACCTTTTATAAGCAGTTTCATGTTAATCCGAACAAACCAACTCAATTCATAGTTGACTTTTAAGCAATAGAGAAAAGCGGGACAGTACATCTTTAATTATTCCCCAAATATGCTTTTTTTTTTTTTTTTTAATTTTAAAATCCTCTTAAGTAAGTCTGTACCACCTTCACACTGATATTTAGCACCATGTAATGGGATATTCACCATTTATCTTCTGGGGAATGTGCAGTATATTATTTGCGCTAGAAGTTCATCCTTGCTTTCTGCAGTAGAACGTCAACGCTGGAAGAGCAACAGCATGCGTTTGACCATGAAGCTGTAGCTTATTTACAAACAAAAGAAGGCCCCCCCTCCCTCTTTTCCCCGTTGCTTATTCATGATGATGATTTCATTATTAGTACTACGCGTTAGGTTTCCTTTACAGTGGGAATTAGGGTAGGTTTTAATCACTTTGTCTTAAATTGGAACAGTGCATACCAAACAAGCACAGCCTGGCATTTCAATATGAGCTCCACTACTTTTACCATCTCTCTTGTATGAGAAGACTGGTGCTGAAAGACGTAACTATACGCACAGGCAGATATAATCGTGTTTTCTTAGAAAAAGTAAAACAAATTTATTGAGGAGGTGAGGAGGTGGGTAAAGGGCCAACAACCTGTAATACAACAGTATGTCTGTTACCCTCCCTCTCTACCAAGGAAGAAGTGTTATTTTCTCAACAAAAGAAATGGGATGGGGGGGTTAAGAAATAATTTTTTTTTTTTTTTTTTTGGTAACAGACATGCTGGAGATAAACAGCTTTGGTTGTCAGTCAAAAGGCAGTTTCAACTCAGATTAATTTTAGGGATTTGCATGGTTGTTTTTTTTTGTTATCGCAATTTAATAATAAAAAAAAAGATAATTGCAAGCTTACGCTCATTGCTCTTTGACAGTGAAATGATACTCAGTGTTTCATTGCTTTTGCACAGCAGTTCACAGCGATAGCCTACAGACTAGTGTATATGCATAGTATTAACAAAACATTAGTACGTTGGGTTCAGCGGGGTTCCATGTTATTTCTGTAGCAGCACTGCAGGCTTCTGACACTGTGAGGGGGTAGATACACTGCAAGTTCATAGGGTACAAACAAACCATCCCATTATACTGTCGTGTGGCAGACAGTTTCTCTTGTGGCTGTGAAGAATGACTGCCAATATTGTTCTCTATGCTGCCTGTTGGTAGCTGGGGGAAGGATGGAGGAGCCTTTTAGTTCATATGCTTTATTACAAGAAGCCAAACTGATAACAAAATGCTGATGGAGCTCTTCCCCCACTCCTTGGGAGGCAGAGTCCTCTGAGTTTGGCAGCTCCAATTTCTCTGACCCCTCGAGTCTCTCTTGCCTCGTTGCGTTGGATGCTTTGTGCCCAGCAACGCTGCTGCTGCTGTCTATGAGCAGAGGCTGCAGGAATTCTCCTCCTGCTCCTCTCTCCTCCCCATAGCACTGACCGTGCTACCTCTGCAGGGGAAAAAAAGGAGCTTGAGTCCTGCTTCAACCTTACAGGAATTTAAAGCCTTTAGCCGTGAGTAATATCCATTCCCAAGTTGTTAGCGTTAATTTGTGCACAGTCACCACAGGACCCCGGATTTAACTTGGTAACAACTGTATTTGGTTTTTCTGTCATCAAAAGCTTGTGAGTATACATGAAAGAGCAAGAGAGAGAATAGGGAAGAAAAGAAGTGGCTGTCATTCGGTGTTTTCTTTTAGATATTTTCCTCAAGGCTTGGGTTTCTTCAGAGCACATACAAAGACACTGAGGAGCACACAGTAAAACATCAAAGATAAAGTCACTGCTTGAGGTGAGAACAAGTTCTTAGGCCAGGTCCAGCTCTCCGTGATGACAGGCATGACTGGCACCCAAAGGCCTTTGCCACACGTCAGTCTCTGCATTGACGTTTTTCTGAAATATTTCTGTGGGTCAGACAATCACCTGAAAACATCTCGAGCCACAAGACAATGGATTAAAGATTCAAGTTTCACTGCATGTTATGTCTGTGTTACGAAAAGCCAACAGCTTGATTCCCCCCAGGCAAGGCCAGAGCTCTGGAGCCAGCCGCTGGCGACGCTGCGTGAGCTATGGAAGGTCTCCAGAAGAGCATACACCATCTGCACCTGCTATGTTTCTGCAACATCCCAAGCACCTCCTGCTGTTTATTCAGGGCTGAGTAGTAGCTTTGGTGTGGCTGCTACCTTCAGCAAAATGCTGAAGAGCTTTAAAACGAGATACCGACCATTGTTCTGAGTGAAACCTGAAGCATCTTTTTGCATGTGCAGAAAACAGGTCCGGATATGCTCAGGTGAGCCAGGGTACATCTCAGACTTGTTGGGACAATACAGCCTGTGCAAATAACTGTGCATGCCTACAGGCATATGTGAGGAATGCATGGCATGACTAACTTTGGGGAAGAAAAGGCAGGACACTTTATCCATGGTAGAGCTGACTGATGTAGACCAGACATTGTAGGTGTAGCAGGTCTGCAGTGTCTGACTTTTCTGAGATTCAAGTTTTTGTCCATTGGGTGCACTGCATAAAACTTATGATCCCCTTAGCTGCTGCTTCTCTTTGTACATAGGGCAGGCACTTGAAAAGACTTTTAGGATACGAGTTAAAATTCTTTCCTACTTTTTTTGATGGAAGTTTGTTTCAAAACAATCTGCAATTTTGTTTTGTTTTTCAGCTTTTCAGTACGAGAAGATTGGAAGCTGGCTGCTAACCTGATTATGTACTCGAGGGAATGCAGTCTGTCTAGAGGAATCCCTACAGCAACCTGCCTCACCTTGCCAAGGCAGCCGGTCTCTGCATAGCCATGTTAAGCAAGGTACACTGCAGCTAACCTTCACCACACAGACTGCCACAGAAGCCCTGTACACCAACTGTCCGGTCCCCAGAGCTCCAGCCCAGAGCTCCTGGCTTCCCAGGCAGGGATTCCTTGCTAATGTGCAATGCACAGCAAGCACCGCCTGCTTTCTGAAGCTGGAAAACACAGAGCTAACAACCAGCCTGGTTTCATTTCGAGAGGATGTTTTCAAGACAAGAGCTTAAATAATTTGCGTGTTTTTAAACTGGGTGCTTGACTAATTAAGACATAGATCAGAAATAACGGGTGAGAAACATGGGGGCTTTGCTAGGGAATACCACTCCGCACACCACGTTTCTGGTCAGGTTCTGCTGCAGGCATCCTTTGGCAATGGCTTGAAACTAGACCTCTGGGGCATACCAGGCAAGATTAATTCCTTTCACCTTTAGAAAGACTTTTGAACTAGCTTGGAGGCCTAAGATATAAATATACTGTCATCATAACTTGCTCTTGCCTTCACTGCCAAAGCCAAGTATAATTTCTGAAGAATGCCAGCTTTGTAAATGCTATTCTCAGCTCTCAAAAGAGCAACTCTTGCCTTTTTTTTTTTTGTTTTTTTTGTGAACTAGCATTACTTTTTCAGACAGCTAGCATGACACAAGACTAGAGAAATTGGATGCTGCATTGTTTCAAAAACTAGCTGCTTTAAAGTCTGATAATCTCAAAGTGTTTATTCAGTGTTATCTGAATAAAAAATATTCCAGTATTAGTTTTGACTTTGATTTTGTTTCTGTTGCACTAAGGCTGTTGTTGCACCGGGTACTTTGAAGAAGGCTCTCCCTTTCTCTCTCCCCTCACAGGACTTAAGTATACTTAAGTGATACAAATATCTCCAATAGCCATGAGCATTAGGAAGATCCTCAGGTTCCTTTCTAAACTGCAACGTAGGATAAAATGCATTGCCTTCACAGTGCATGATTGTTTTAACACAGAAATCCACGAACCCTTTCCTATTCTCAACAGAAACAAGTTTCAGACTTTTTAATTCCTGCTGACAAGGAGTGGCAGCAGAACTGGCCTGATGGGATTTCCTCCATGCAGGTCTTTACACTTTCTTTACCAGTAGAAGTGATCAACTGCAAAGTGATAAAGTGATTTAGCTGTAATGAAAGCATGAAGGGCAGTATCAGGCTGGTTTTGAGCTACAGGGAGAAAAGTTTTCTGCAGACAAAATGGAACAGGGAAAAGGTCTATTCCTCAAAAATAATAAAGAGTTTCTGAATTCTTCTTCAGTCTTTTAAGAAGTCTTCTCTTCATTCTCAGAGTAAATACAGCATTTTTCAAGAGAAAAAAAAAAAAAAAGATTCCAAGCAAATATGATAAATGTAAGAACAGGGCTTTTTAACAGACTGCAACCTTAACCACAGGGGGAAAAAATATACCGCTTCATAGGAAAGCAACTTGTGAGTGAGCAGAGTTAACACAGGTGCATGAATTCTACGTGTGTCTTCAGTTATGGCTTGAAAGTATTGGTCCTCAGTAGCAATATAAGACAAGGTCTGAGAACTGTTCAGTGTGTTTGTTGGCCTAGTGTAACTGTTCTTTTTTTCCCCCTCTAAGTTTTGAAAAACTGAAAATGTTAAATCATGTTTTTCAATAGGGTACCGTTTCACTGAATGAGAATGAAGGAATAGCCTCTTTTGGAAGACCTCTTACAGGTTAATTTCCTTGGCTGGGTCTTCTGTGATGGCATCCTTTTCTTCCAAGTTTTATGCTTTAAACTGGCCTCTTTTGAGGAAGAAGATGGGATTAAGATAGCCTAGGTAGTGCTTGGGAAGACAATGACTTTGGTTAATCCTCACTTTTGCACATCAGACTCTAGATGAATGGTTCCAGTTTGAGTTATGGCTTTAAAAATTGGCCTGGTCCTATGGAAGAAAGACCACCATATAGTAAAGCATTAGTTAAAATTAAAAATGTGAGCATATAACAGTGCACAATAAATGCAGGCTGCTGTTGGAGGGAGTGGATTTTTCTGCTACTTTCAGACCCCGATGCCCATAGTTGCTGATTAGAGGAGATGGAGGTCCTTCTGGAAGAGACTGGTTGTGGATGGACGGCTTCAGTGCCTGAGGGTGCTGGATGCCCTGAAGTAGGAAAGGAACTTGTAGCAGAGGCTCACCACAAAGTACCAGATGTTTCGAGCCATCTGTGACCTTGCAATGAAAATACGCCAGATGATCACAAAGAGGGTGATGTTGAATGCGTATCGGATGTTCCTCTGACTGCGAAAGAGAAAGAGGCGTCTTACGGAGGAAGACAAAAACAACAAAAAGCTTACAGCCTTGCTTCATTTACTACAGGTAATTTTGTAAGAAATCCTGTTTACATGTGGTCCTTGGGCTTTTTGCCATCCTGTTTTAATGAAGACACTGTGCCTAAGACGTGCCTACCATCTTGCCAAGGACTGCTGAAGTTAGGGTATGGCAAATAGTTAATGGGATAGGTGGAAGACCTCTATTGCAAGTCTCTCTTGTTCTGTGTACTCTTATTTCAAGCCAGAACAGAAGTCATACTGAGAGGGTTTTTTTTTTATTATAGTCTAGGTCCAATGCTTTCTGCTTTGATTTGGTATATTGGCTCTTTTTTACTTTGCAGGAGTGGTGGCAGGCTAGAGGATCTTACAGGAGCTAATGAACAAGGTTCTCCTATTTGGGTAAAACCTTGCCTTTAATGTTGGGAAATTATTAAATAATCATAAACGGTCTTCACTTCTGCAGCACTGAGGTTGGGTGGGTGATATACACCATATATTTAAATGCTATTATTGGGTCTTTAAGATGGTCGTTATCTTGTCCTCTTTCTGAGAAGCAAAAGTTTCTGCAGTTCTCTCATTCTCACTTTCCCAGTGTCTGACCAAGGGAAGAAGGCTTTGTACCTAATGTCCCCAAGACTGCTTTAATTTTTGTAAAAAGTACATCTTTTTTGTAAATTTAGCACTGCACTATACGACGCTGCCTATTTGGACTATGAGGCAGTTACTGGCTTGTTACAGAGGGTTTTATAAATCCCGTAAAAATGACCCATGAAAACGAAGAACTTATTTAGGATTCCTTGCTATGGCAACAGACTGTTTTATGCTTCTAGCATTTACAGTGCACAAGAATGGTTTTCTTAAAGTAAACAACCAGGTTCTTACTCCAAGAGAGCTGCTCCTTCTCCTTTTGCCCGCAATTCTCAGTAAAAAGGTTGGAGAAGACAGGAAGAGCACAATCTTTAACTGAATTGAATGACAATCTCAAATTGCTCATTCACACTCTTAAACTGCCACCAGGGACTGAATGCATAAACTCTCCACTTAATTTGGAGAATCTTTGCCCTTTTTCCCCAAGGTATTAGAAATTTCAACTTTAAAGTGAAATATAAAAATCATACATATGCTTAAAGTATTTATGCAATGTCTTTGAATTGCTAAAAACTTCTAGGAGCTTCACAAAATATGACCCTTATTTTTGTATTGTAATTCTAAATGACCAAGATCATCTCCATCCATGTATTCCTCTTATGCATTTTTAACTTCATTACTTGGTCATCTGTTGGGAAGGCATAAAATCTAGCCCCTGATTGTTAGTGTAATCAGAAGTCCTCTTTTTCTTACAGGATAGAAAAATGAATTACTGACAAACCTGTGCCATAAGAAACAAGCTACGCTATGTTTATCTCCGTATTATAGAACAATAATTATTGCAATATAATGAGAATAATTTTCCTCAAAAGCCATTCAAGGTACCCAGGAGCTCTTGCCCTTGTCACTGGGTATGACTTACTTCCGTAAGTGCTGCTTTGCTGCTGGAATGCCAGACATGTCCTCATTTAGCAAGTACTTCTTAGCACCTAGGCAGTAGCTTTCGATATATTCTGACCAGTGCAGCTGACGAACATCAAAGTTGTATACCTAGGATTTAAAGACAAAGAGCAGAAGGTAAACGCACCAGAGTTCAAAACAAGTTCACCTTAAGCAACAATTCTTCACTGACCTCCATTCCTGACAAGACCCTCTCTCTAGAGTTCTTAAAGCCACCAAGTTTCCAGGAAGACATGGGCACTAACGGACTGTATTTCACAGCTGTTGATTAATGTCTTACCCAGATGGGAATCGGGACAAAGCAAGCAGAAATTTAGGGCTAGCTGGCAGAAAATAAAGAGAAGTTTGTCTTTCGGGTGACAATTTTTGCGTAAATACATGCATTTGTGAACGCCCGTACACACACATAAAATCATGGAAGAAAAGGGCATTCCACTTGGTTAAACGGATTCATATGAAAACCTCCATGTGGTTTTTAATGTATTACTAGAATCCCGTGTAAATAAATGAATTGGACGTTGAGTCAACAGGTGCCTCTGCATCAGTATTACTCTGCTGTGCTGCATTCTCTCAAGAGCTAGAACAACAGAAGTCCAAGAAATGGTTCACCCTGGTGTTTAACATCAAAAAAAATCTCACTGCAGAGCTAATTACCCCAGTTAATTTCAGATGCTTATACTGGAAAAAACTGTAAGCAAGTTCTCAGCTGGTTGTCTGTCTACTAGAGCAAACAAAGAGTTTGTAAAGAGGAAGAGGTTTTGTTGTAGAGATTTTTTTTTTTTTTAAATGAATGATTGAAGTGAACTGCATTTCTTATTTGCAGGTATTAAAAGAAAATATACTCAGAAAAATACCTTCCTTTCACCCCCATGCCAATCCAGGCCATTTGCTTTGGTGCAAGAGCTTTGGTATCAGACCAGCAGTAACCTGAGCAGAGAGGGGTTACCTAACTGTCAAATACAGTGGGTTACCTCCCGTGCAGATCCTGGGGTGTCTGTTAGACATCTATAGGGATGTGTGCTGCCCATAAACTGTCTAGTTTGAATACTGCTCGCAATGCAGCAGTGGCAGCACTGGATGTTGTGCATCTCACAAAGTTCTCATAAACAGTTTAGTAAGCCTGAAACTCTGTCTAGCTTGCACTAAGTCCTTGATGCTGTAATTTTCTGTTAGTCTGCCTCGGATCTAGTTCCTGTCATACCATTTAGGGTCCTTCTACATCTGCTGTAGTCACTGCGGTGCCACTGCCCTTAGAAGTTGGAATTTGCTGCTTGCACTCCTGCAGACTAGGGAAGAAAACTCTTGATTCTACTACTGGGAGTCTGCAAAACTTTCATGGTGTGAGACCAGTTTGAATGCCTACGTATCTCTTTGCAAGGAGATACTGACCAAAGGTGCACTCAAGCTTATCACAAATCTACTCTTTGTATTCCTTCAGTCTTTCGGTTACAATCCCATGCTTAAGCAGTAGTATTTCAAAACTATAAAGAGCTTAACATCCTGCAAATTAATTGCTTTTTGGGGATGTGAATAAAACAGGAACTTTCTTCGTATTATTCAGGGTAAGACATTAGGTGTTAACTAAATTTCCCCATGAAGTACCCGTTAAAACCAATGTGGATGAAAATGTCAAAATTGTTCAAGTAATTTCCATCTAGATCATACACCACAGCTGCCATGCTAGCTGCAAAGACTTCAGTGATTGACCTGTCCCAGAAGAAAGAGCAACACACTTCAGGAGAAAAAATTCTCCTGTAATAAATGAAAGGCTCCTGATTATTCAATAAAACAAGGATGAAATAAATTATTTCAGGTTAAAGTCAATTCTAGTCATCTGGATGTCACTGAAAGCTCAACAATGCACCAGAAATAATTGCAGCAGGTGAACAGACCTGGAGATTAGCAATCCATATTCAGGACATACTTACCTTTTTGTCCTCTGTGTTAAGATGACTCATTAACATATTCATGTTGTCTGAAGACCAATTCCAGGACTGGGTGGAGAAATACTGCAAGAGCATCATAGACTTGTGCAGTCGCTTGACAATCTTCATCATTCTGAAACAGAGGAGGAGTGTTAGAGGTGGGCAGGAAGTTTGACCTCGTGCAAAAACTGTTGCTTTGCTCTGTAGGCGTCTTCACCAATCCAGGTACGGGCATTGCAGTTCCCGATGAGCACCGCAGCTCATCAAGCTGAGAACTTGCTCAGCAAGTCTAACTGGTCCAGTTGAGGTCTTGAGCCTACAGCTAACCAGCTTTTATTGGTGGCTTGAATGTGGATGCAAAATTTCTCAGGGTAGGACCGAGGCCTAATTTACTGGCCTGATCTAAACAAGTGCTGGAGGCTATATCCACAGCAGGTATCGTGTGTGAGGTGAAGAGCCCACCTGAACTAGTATGAAGTCTGCACAGCAGATTGCAAAGCCACAAAGGTATATTGCTTGTCTCTCAAAGTGAATAATTCTCTTTCCACCACACAAATTCTCTTCTGTTCTCAAGGCCAAGTTGGCTCCTGAAGCAAGGCTCTGAGTTGTGGAGTTAGCTCCGATACAGAGGTGACCGCATCTGCAGCTTAGACAAGCTCAGAAGTCAATTGCTCAACTTCAGTTTTCAGATAGAATCACAGACTTAGAGAATGGTTTGAGTTGGAAGGGACCTTGAAGATCATCTACTCCAACCCCCTGCCATGGGCAGGGACACCTTCCACTAGCCCAGGTTGCCCAAAGCCTCATCCAACCTGGCCTTGAACACTGCCAGGGAGGGGGCAGCCACAGCTGCTCTGGGCAGCCTGTGCCAGGGCCTCACCACCCTCAAGATAAAGAGTTTCTTCCTTATATCTCATCTAAATCTCCCCTCTGTCAGTTTAAAATCGTTACCCCTTGTCCTATCCCTACGCCCCCTGATAAAGAGTCCCTCCTCATCTTTCCTGTAGCCCATAAGGTCTCCCCAGAGCCTTCTCCAGGTTGAATAACCCAACTCTTTCAGCCTGTCCTCATAGGAAAGGTTCTCAAGCCCCCTGATCATCTTTGTGGCCTCCTCTGGACCTGTTTCAACAGGTCCATGTCTGTCTTATGCTGGGGGCTTTAGAGCTGGATGCAGTACTGCAGGGGGGAGTCTCATGAGAGCAGAGTAGAAGGGGAGACCTGCTAGCCACTTTTCTTTTGATGCAGCCTAGGTTGGCTTTCTGGGCTGCAAGCACACATTGCCAGCTTGTATTCAGTTTTCCATCCACTGCTACCCCAAGTCCTTCTCCACAGGGGTGCTCTCAATCCACTCATGGCCTAGCCTGTATCCTTGTTTGAGATTATTCTGACCCAGGTGCAAGACCTTACACTTAGACTTGATGAGGTTCACATGGATCCGCTTCTCAAGCCTGTCAAGGTCCCTCCCTCTGTACAGCATCCCTTCCATCTAGAGTATCAACCACACCACTCAGCTTGGTGGCATGCTTTTCATGTCTTTGGGCTTCTTTGATCTCTTCCTATCTCTCTCTCTCTCTCTCTCAAAGAAGTTTTTCTTAAAGGCCATTCCTCTCCCTGTATAATATAGTAGCAGTTTGGAGTGGGTTTTTTCCTGTCCTTCCTTATACAGGAAGGGTCTGATAGCATGTGCTCCTGGTGGATGATCTTGAAAATCATCCAAGTCCATCGGCTTTTTTCCTGGGGGGTGAGGAACTGTTTGAATGTCTTCCTGGAGTGTGAATGTCCTGGTAAAGATGAAAGCTGCTTCAGGGGCACGGCTGCTTAATAGGGACTTTGGAAATGTAGGTTCAGGTCTCTCATGTGTCTTGGCCTTTTTTTATTATTCATTTTTATTAAAATGGGGATGACAGTAATGCTGTCCTACCTTGCAGGATTATTTTACAGTTGTCTCAGTGGTCATGAGTACAAAAGGCCTCTGGGAGGCAGTTGTTCTAAAGTGTGATGTATAGTGCTTGGTCAATTTTGCGAGAACACCACGTTCTCTCAGACTGGATAAGGGCAAGAGAAAGCATTTAAAAGGCTGATTTCTGTGGAAAACAGAGCTGTTTTCATGAGAAATTTTGAGCTGCCCAGAGGGTAGCACAGTTGCCGTGACAAATAAAAGGCAGCAGACTGGGGAAGAATGGTGCCAGGCTGGCCTCTCCCCGTGCAGATGTGACTGCCACCACGATAAGCACTAATCACAGCAGAAAGAAAAGAAAAGACACAATGAGTACATCAATTCAGAGGAGAACTGTGCAGCTTACCCAAAGCGAATTGAAAGAGTACTAAAACCTTACACAGGCACTCCTACTCAGAATTAAAATGGCTTTTTAGAAACAAAGCACGCCATCAGATTAAGGGAACCTTCATTCTGAATAATTATGCACACATTGCTTGAATGTAGTTTATCTAAACTACTTTAAAATTATTTCAGATTAAACTTTCTGATTGTGCCTGTGTAGGCAAGTACTATGGGGCAAAGCTTTGTGAATATTTTAATACCTTTTAGGCACTTGGAAAACAAAGCATATGGCTAGATTGCAAAGATCTGAAGTTGGCCCTCAAGTTGGCTTCCCAAAAGCCATCAATATCTTTGAAGTGCTCTGGGCTAATGGAATCTGTCAGAAAAAAATGGTAAGAGAATGAACTGTGGGTCCCTACTTATGTTTAGAAAATAGGTTATCCACGTGGGCTAATGTCAGTGTGGGCAGAATAAGCTCGGACTGTAGATCTACCCGAAGAAACAGGGGCTAAAAGTAAGGGTCAAAAAGAGAAATAAAGCACCCGAAGAGGTAGGTATGAAAACTGTGTTTCATGTTAACTGACTGAGCTCAAATACTGTGACCACAGTTGAAAATATTGACTAATTTGGATGAAGGATGGAAAACATCAGCTGAGAAGATACATGCTTTTCTTCAGCCTTTGAGAGGCTTTGGCAAAGATTTCTTATAGAAAAACTCTTTCTCCACTGTGGAGGAACTGAGAGGAACAAAGCAAGCATTAGCTGTCACTGATAGACTTACCAGTTACATTTCAGAAATGCATCTTGTCTTCTAGAAAACTGTTTACAGCAATGATTTCTTTATTTGCTTTCATTCTGAGCCTTGCATGAGCAGATTCCCAGGTGCGGCAGGTTGCCCCAGGAGACTACTCGTGATATAAACCACATTATTTTCTAAGTCATGGGTAGATGGATGTGCAGCAATAACACTAAGCCATTTAGGGCAGTTTTGCTAGACATCTGGCAATTTATGTGAAATGAGCTGACACTTAAAGTAAACTTCTCAGTAGAGGCAGTATATAAAAGTCTAAAGCAGAAGGAAATTACTCTTGTACCTGCCCTTTGGTAGATGGGGTACTGCATGTGATAACTACAGGAGGAACTACAACCTCTGAACTACTCTGCAATTCAAATTAGTGAAGGTCTTAGGTCAACCAGCTCCCAGTTAAACTATTTCATACGATAACCCATCACCTTATAATGAGTTGAGTATGGAGGCAGTAGAGAACTGAAGCCTGAGTCTTGGTCCTGGCAAAGAACTTTCTCCTTTCTGCTTGCAAATCTGACATAGGGTCATGGGGAGAGTTCAAGAAACTGCCATGAAGATGGCTTGTACCTCAACAGATGGGAGTGACAAGTGGAAAAAAGTTAAGCCTAGGTGCTCTGTTTGAAGCAGAGGGAAAAAATAAAGGGAAACAATAAAGCAGGTTCAGTGACACATTCAATTTTTTTTATTTTTTTTTTTAAATTCAATGTGGTTTACTGCCCTTAGACCATAAAGAGCTGATATTTAGGTAGCTATGAAAAAAATGAAAGAACAAACTGCTACTGTGTTCTCTACCACATTGCAGCAATACTTGGATGAGCTTAAGTAGGACGTAAAAAGAAAATGGGAATGATATTAAAAAAAAAAAAAAAAGACTTGGTGAACTCACACAGTCATTGCTGAGCCACGTCTGCTTAGGCTGCAGATCTTCAAGTTCAGAAGAAGATGTCTTTCTCAGCATGAGTTCATGCTGAGCTCTATTTGAAATTTAAATGTAGTATTGCGGCCAAAGTTCATTGGCTGCTTCTGTCACTCAACTTTATGAAGAGAAATGTCAATTGTAATGGCAGTGCCAAGATCTTAGTGCTGCCTCTTTTGACGGTTTGGAGATTCCAGCCTATTTTTGCTCATACTCAGTTTACCTCCATTTCTAGGGTAATTCTTACCCTGGAAGTCTTTTTATGGACCAATTTCCCTCTGTAGCAGAATGTCAGAGAGAAATCAGAGCAATACATCATCCAGGGATTTCTCTGCAAACAGCTGAAGCCAGCTTTCTAGCTAGCAGAGGAGCACAGCTGACATCAACACAGCGCTGGCACACTCTTCTTGTGTAGCACAATAAATTCTCCTCTGCGGTGGCAGGGAGTTAAGGAGGACACTGGCAGAGTTATGTTACATACACCAGGATTCCTTCCACGTGGGACATGCATGTCATGTGTTCCTCCTAGCCATGACACTGCTAAGGCTCAAATGCCAAATGTAATGGTAAACTGTCCCCGTAAATACCATTCAGAATTTATTCATACTCAGAAACAACTGCTTCCTAGATTTCAGGGTGCTGAGCCAGCGCAACTGCTAATTATTCATCTGATTTATGGGAAAAAAAAATATTAGCTGGAATGTTCTAAACCTTGCCAGTCTCAAGTCCTTATGACAGATAGAGGCAATCACATAGAAAGTTGCAATGGTGGAAATCTTGCTCTACAGAGGATGGTGTAACTGCAGGTCCTCTTCTTCTGTCTTAAGAACCTCTGAAGTGTGTAAAACTGAGTTTATAAAATGTGTTGTCCCCCAGGTGCTGGAAAGGGTGAGAACCCTAGGCTACACTCAGCTATGGCCATGCAGTTCCTTTTCTTTTTGAGCAATCTCAAGACAAGGAGATGGGAAGACGACCGTGGACTCCCGGCTGAGGCAGCCAGTTCTCAGAACACATTAGACATCTGCTCTCCGTGACAGTGGCAGGCATGCAGGGGGCTGAAGTCCTGTGGTTTCTTACCTGGGCTTTCTCCCCGTGAGCCTCATGTACAGGTCGTAGAGGATGGCCCATGCCTTGTCAGTGAGATATACCCAGTACTGGTTTATCAAGTAGCTGGACGTTATTTGAGCGCCGGGAGTTCGGAAGGCCTTCTCCAGCGGGTTCCTTTTGAACGTGGAGATGGCATATTGCCCTGTAAGGGAACAGGCATTTAACTTAAAAACAGGCACTTCATTTCAGTTGAGTTGGGCACAACCATACCAACCTGCTACAATAAAACCCAGGTTACAGCGCTTAACATGTTTAACCTACAGTTCTGCGGGTTGGACAAGATCATCTCATGGTCCCTTCTGGCATTAAAACTGATGATTCCATCTATTTCCTATCTGAAACACAATGTGACTGTGGACTTAATAGCGTCAGACAAAAACTTCCTTATCAAAACACCAAAAAGTAACGGAGGAAAAGCAGGCAGTTGTAGCCTGAAACGCTTCAAACCAAGGAACTGCAGTTCTGCTTTCACCTGCAGTAGGCGTAAAAGAAATTGGTAAGTGTTAACATACCTTCAGATCACTCAAAGCAAACTTTGATCTGCTAACATAAAACAAAAATGACATTTCTAATCAAATTTTCAGAAGGACTGATGTCAGAATTAGTCTGAGTCAGGGACAGGTTGCTTACACACACTGGGTGCTGCTTCTAGAGAGACTTCATTATGTCCTTTCAAACCACACGTGAGCCACAAGACTACCTCAGCCTGTTTTCAGAGGAGCTCTGAATGCACTACAGCAGCAAACTGTCTTGCATTCTTAACTGGAAAAACTAATGAGAGGGTGGTAATCTTTCATTCCTTTTGTCTGTCAAGGCACAAAGTATGTTGGGTCTGATTCTGAGCTCTTGCAATGGCACAGTGCCACAGAAGTGCCATCTAGACATTCATATCTGGGGCATTTACATATTGCAGAGGCTTAATAGAACTGCAGTAGTTGAATATAAGACTATCATCCCAGGGACTGATAAACAGATGGTGCTCCTATTCCCGAGTACCAGTGAGCTCAACAAAAAAGAATATGTGGGCTTTTTTTTTTTTACTTTAAAAAAAAATTAATTTGAGAGTTACAACATCAATCTGTGCTCATATTATAGTTTACTCTCTAAGCTTATGTTACAAATAGACAATCAGATGAGAATTTGCAAGTCGCAAGAAACATCCAGATCATCCTCAGATAATCAGATACCAATCACAATATTCAGACAGGACTCTCATGTATCTGTGGTCAGCTCATTCCTGCACTTCAAGTGGTGACATTTGCTGTACTCATTTTAAGTAACAGCAACTAGAGGAGACTTGTTAGCCACTTAGCTCCTACATTTAGATAACAAAGACTTTTAAAACAGTACAATTTAGTTTTAGTGCAAGCTCACTGTAAATTTGTGCGTCTCATACACTGAAGATCAGTTCTCCTGAAACTCATCTTACATCTGAATCGCCAGAACTGACTGCCATCCTTTATCTTTCATGTAGCCACGCTGCAATGATGTGGTTATCTTGTGGTCGTCTTGTGGGCTGTGGTATGGAAATCTTACCCTTTGCAGCACATTCTCTCAAAAATCACGGAATGGTTTGGGTTGGAAGGGACCTCAAAGATTGTCTAGTTGCAAGCCCCCTGCAATGCAGGGACACCTCCCACTAGATCAGGTTGCTCAAGGCTCCATCCAACCTGGCTCTGAACACTTCCAGGGATGGAGCATCCACAACCTCCTTGGGCAGCCTGTTCCAGTGCCTCACCACCCTCACAGTGAAAAACTTCTTCCATATATTTAGTCTAAACCTCCCCTCCCTCCGCTTCCACCCATTACCCCTCGTCCTATCATTACAGTCCCTTGTAAAAAGTCCCTCCCCAGCCTTCTCGTAGGCTCCCTTCAGGTTCTGGAAGGCCACTATGAGATCTCCCCGGAGCCTTCTGTTTTCCAGGCTGAACAAGCCCAACTCTCTCAGCCTGTGCTCATAGGAGAGGTGTTCCAGCACTCTGATCATCTTGGCAGCCCTCCTCTGGACTCGTTCTAACAGTTCTATATAATAGATATAAAATGGCAAGGATTAGCAAAAAACTCCTATTTAAACTTTCCCAGGTAGTTGGGCCTGACAGGGAGTGTGCTTGCTGGAGTGGTTTAACTGGGGATTTGGAAAGGGGTTTACTCCTGGCAGGGGAGTGGTGGTAAGCAGTTGGGAAGGAAGCTGCTGTCCTGGCAGCATCCGTGTCTGAGCAGTGCGTGAGGAGTTTCTTTCCTCTGTGTTAGCAGCACGGCCATTTACTACAATTCTACTTCAGCAGAGTCACAGCTGGCTTAAACATACAGTGAACTGCTCCCAGTTTGGAGGGGGCTGTATATCTGTACCCATTCACGTAGTTCATGGATCAGGAAAGCAACCCCTGCTTCTCCCCTTAAGGAAGCTTTTCTCCAAGAGGCACTTTAAATCCCAGTTTATTTACAAATTCTCATCTGCTTAGCAATATTAAAGTTCACTTAATTTCATTTGGTCACTTCATTTCCTAACGGAAACCTATCAGTTTAACTGGGAACCGCTGATATTTTGGAACTGTGATTTGATATTGGCTGCAGCATACATTTATAGCTCTGTTTATTCAAATCCTAATGTTAATATACAGCAGATGTTAGTATTCAGCTGTAAACTGGTTGAGAAGGTTTCCCTTTGGAAACGTGTTAAAGACATTACTGCCTTCCTTTTCTCTTTGCATTTTTGGCATCTTTGGCCAGGACAGCAAGGAAAAACTAACGGGTAAGTGGAAAATGCAGCTCTTGTCATTGCAGCTCATTGGCCATACACCAAATTCACACAAATCAGCAACACCCTTACCATCTTGGTTACTGAAAATGCAGCTGCAGTGAAGAAGATGCAGTATTATGCTGTGGTATTACTCAATGTGAGAAGCACATATGTCAAGAGCAGATGAGATATCTGCTGAAAACTCAAGAAAAATTCTGAAAGACAGGAATGAAAATGGTTTGGTTCTAAAAATGCATGTAAAAAGGCAGTGAGACCAACTTGAAAGACTTCCTGGAAAGAAGTTGGGAAAACACCAGCGTTACATAACTTGGAACTGTTAATGCTATGGGTGTTTTCTTTAGGAACCTCCCTTCTGCTGCCTTGCACTGGCAGCTCAATTGCTCTGTCTCCTAATTTCTGGAGAGTGTTCAACTTCACAAGTGTAGCAAGTCTCGTATGCTGGAAGAATTTGTTTTGGAGAGAGGGAGAAAGAATCAGACAGATGGGTCAGACAGGCAGAAAACCCCAAACTACAGACATATCACCTCTAGGAGCTACTGAAACAACTTAGCAGGTGGATGCTCTTTCCCCTCTGACCACAGCACGAAACCGCAGCAACAAATTCTACAACTCAAAGGCAGATTTAGTAAGGGGAGAATCAGACCCCAGTCTTGCCTAGGTAGACTGTCAAGCTGAATTTAAGTTTTCCCACACTGAACACTATTTTAAACCCTGCTTTAAGGTTTAGTTTTGAGCAGGAATTGCAAAACGTACTTCACAACGTCAGACTAGCAAGGCTTAAACTGCAGCACAGAAAAATAGGCTCCTTCAGATTAATACTCAGTTTTCTGACGACATTTTTGTAATAGTGGCGAAAGTAACAGCACTAATGGAATAAAGTAAGAAAAAAATCCCAAGGCTAGTCTTACTTGGAGATGAAATAAATCACTTAAAAGTTCATTTTAATACTAGAGGTTTGTATCTGGAGATCTGTAGAATAAACTGGTTTGCAATGGATGCTTAAGCATGAGCTCTTAAGTAGACTTATGTATTTTTCAAATAATTCTTCTCTATGTCTCTTCCTCCTCCCTCCCTCCAAGCTCAGCACCTCTGTACTCAAAATGTCCCCATCTCAGTCACTTCTGTTCCCTACCCAGGGCATCCTCAGCCTGCTTCAGCCTCAGTTTCTCTATTTGATCTTTTTCCTTTCCTCCTCTCTCCCTGAAAAATCCCTACTCTGTTGTGTTCACCTGGCATTCCTACAGCTGGTCCTGGTATAAGCCTCCCTAACCAGGTAGCCCACGTCCTCCCCTCTGCAAACCCCACGTTTGATTTGCACTAAAACGCTCAGTCCCACGGCAGATGACTCCCATTTCCCACCCTTGTTTCCCAGCAGCTTCCAGTCTCACTCACAACCTTCCACCTTGATGACCAGCTACGCACACAGTGCTAGTCTGGGCACCTCAGACTCCTTGAACAGCCTCTCCTTCCCTCTCCTAATCCTGTGTCTCCTCTATGTTTCTCTCAAACAGCTTCTTTTATGCTGGGGAAAAAGGAAAATTCTGAAAAAGCTGAAAAACCACTGGAGGGGAAGACCTGGCCTCAACCGTTTCAACTTGAAAAGTTTGGCAGAGCTAAACACAGTTGCAAACAGGCTTTTGCAAAGAGAAGGTGACAGCTCAGTAGCAGATGCTGCCCCACTGTGCAGGAGGGCGGGTGCACCTCAGGGGTGCAGTTTGGTCCTTCGGAGCAGGGCAGGACTACTCAGCTCTTACTTAAGAGAGATCACTGCCCTGGAAGGCCTGTTGGAAGTGCCTGCCATGAGACTGCCTGCCTAGAAGCCAAATAATAGTGAGTAGACAGAGAAAACAACGTTGAGTGGGGTGAGAAAAATCTGTCATAAAGAAGATTTTAGAATTGTGTGTATAAAGAAATTGGTAGGAGACTGAATTGAGAATTCAAACTAGATGGTTGCAGAGACAACATCCTAACGCAATAAGCCTTTCCCAAACTAATTTCTTAAACCGTGCAACATCTCTAAGGGCAAAATTTTGCTCTTCAATACTCCATCCTAATTCCTGTTTATGAATTTATACCTAATACCCCTCTGCAGCCTGCTGATCTCTGGAAAACTGTGGATGGATGCATGGGGTTGAAAGAGCTCCACAGTGTCACCCAGGGAGAGAATTTTGCCCTCAGTCCCATCATGAGCTGTTTATGCAAGCTGCTGCTGCTCTCACATGATTTCATGGCTAAATCCACAGTCATGAGCAAAGTAACAGAGTAAGATCAGTTACAATGCATTAATACATTGCTGTTTTCATCAGTAAAATTGCCCTGAAAATGGGTTAAGAAAAGCGAACCTCAGGTAGTAGTGCTGTGGTGGCTGCTGACTGAAGTAGCAGCCTGCGAAGAGCTTTACGTTTACTCCCGTGAAAAAGCCACGGAAGATCTGTCTTTACACATTATGAGGACTGTCTACATTTTCCATCATCTATGAAGCCTCACCTCTTCTCACGACTGTGACAAACCACAGAATCACAGAAATTTCACAGAATCATTCAGGTTGGAAAAGCCCCTCGGGATCATCAAGTCCAACCCTCAGCCCGACTTTACAAAGTTCTCCCCTACCCCACATCCCCCCACAGCTCATCCAAACGGCCCTTAAACACCCCCAGGGATGGGGACTGCCCCCTCCCTGGGCAGCCTGTTCCACTCTCTGACCACTCTTGCTGGGAAACATTTTTCCCTAATGTCCAGTCTGACCCTCCCCTGTGGCAGTTTCCAGCCGTTTCCTCTTGTCCTGTCCCTGATCCCCTGGGAGCAGAGCCCAGCACCAACATCTCTAGAGTGTCCTTTCAGGTAGTTGCAACCACAATGTTAAATCTCTCATAAAAAAACTGCCAGGAACTCAGTGTGATGTTCTCACCACTCAGCCAATTGCTGAAACTTCTTCCCTGATCACTCGATCAAATCTCATGTAGGACATTAGGATTTTTAGACAAGCCTTGCTCAGAAAATGCAATTACAGTCGGTCTTACAGTTTGCCAATTAGATGATGCAAAGACAAATGCAAAGCAAAGGCTGAGAGGTGAAACACCACAGTATCAATTTGCCAGCCTCCTGTAGCTAAAGCGTAAAGATATGAATTAATGCACAACAGAAAGCGAATCAGGCCCCGTCCATCTGTCCATGAATGCACTGACTGTACGCAGTAGTTCTGCTGCTTCGCTTCAGCATGAGTTTTCCACTGTAAGGGTGTCAGGATTTGCCCCCCCCTTTCTTTCACCACTGCTTCAGAAGTGCATCTACTTCCAAAAAAAAGTCAGCCATGAAAATAATTTTAATTATTCCACTGACAAAATTCATGGGCAAAAGGCAAACTCCTCTTGAAGTGCACCTGCCGTTGCAAGGTTTGCCTTCTCAAGTCCACACTAATTATTTCTGGTTAGAATTTTCTTCACAGAAAGAGGAAGAAAGGATACTCTACTCTCTTTTCACTCACTACCAACGTTCTCCAAGTGATTTCAAAGCACAAAAACCCCCCACACCCAGAAAAGGGTCCCGGTCAGGAAAGGAAGATCTCCTGTCACAGCTACGCAGAGCATCTCCTCACAGAAATAAAGAGCTGGTTCTCTGTTCCTTTTTCCACCACTTTAACACCTCGGTGCAGCAAAGCACGTACTTTGCTGCGTTGTTAAGCGATTATGCCCGCAGTGCAAACTGAATAGATGCTTTCCCGAGCTGAATGCCCTGCACCAGGAGCTTTTGCTCACAGGACCCTCACCGACTGCAATCGGGCCTCCCACGTGCAGTTTGAATGGCAGATGCTGAATGCCACCTAAATATAGGAAACCAACTTTTCAAAGCCTGGCTGAGGAATATAATTGATGTTTGACATGTTTAAATTAGACCTTACTCATTTCTCCCCAGAAGAAAGGGTTGATTCCACCTGTTGTGCAGTTGTACACCAGTATGTTTTTTGGTCTGGAAAAGAGAAAGAAGTATTATTTTAAGGTGTGAAGAAAAGCACCCAAAGCTTTATTAATGGAGCATGACAACTAACAGCCCAAGAAACAATATCAGCTCATTAAAAAAATGCAGAAGAGGTCATTTTTCACAAACCTGAAAATACAGTATAAACCATGATTTTTTAATAATATCCAGTCAGATTCTGGAGAGCGTATGAAGTTAATGGGGTTCAAGAAAAATCATCCATGTGTTGCTTATCAAAAATTATCAAAACAATAAGGAAAGCATCCATACTGTCAAGTTTCTCTTAGTATACTATAAATAACTGGCCCAAACCAACCTCAGGGACACACTATGTATTTTTCAATCATGGATATGGGTTTGTGCTACTTTTAAACTCCATTTGTTAGGGCGGTGATTACAAATCAATCCAGTTCGAAAAAATTCTTCTCATTTTAATACCATTTAGTTGGTATCTGGGCGTGGAACTAAACATAGATCATACTGGTTTAATTTATTCCTTTGATACAAGGCAAAAGTAAGTCCAACAGTTTTTGGGGTTTTTTTTGATCTAAGCCTGCCGTGCCAAGGGTGCAAGTGATGCCATCAATAACTGCATTTTTCTTACTCTGCATTAGCCATGCCAAAATGCTAAAAGAGGTGAGATCTGGCCTTGAAACGGGGGATAGGAGCTGGGCTGGTGGGTACAGCACCTCAGTGCTCCTCGGGTGCTTGTGGTGCTCAGAGCCTTTCTTCCGAGAAGGCTGCCCGTGAGGAACCTTTACTTTCAAAACTCCCATACCCGAAGGCACCAGGAGATACAACCTCTAAACCCGGAATAGGAAATCTTGAACAGCAATACTTGAAAACTGCAGTTGGACAATGCGCAGTTTCAAAGATGCTTTTTAAAAATAATGCTTTGAATCATGATATTTGACTGTGTATTATAACTTTTATTAATCCCCAGCAGACTTCTAGGGATGGTTAGGACTGATAGACGTGTGTCAAGCTCTGAATCCGTGATCTCCCGTAGAAGTCTGATAGTGTTAAACATAAAAAAGCTCAGTGGTGCTTAATGTGGGAAACTGCATTATGGAAATCAATGCAGCAACTCACTAAGGACTAGATCTGTAATATGTGCCCATATAGAAAACTCACCTAGTGCTCAGCTACACACACAGCCTGATGGAAAGTGCACTCAAGAGAAAACACAGACTTCCACTTACACCACTGGGTCAGGCCCATTAAACACCAATGAAGAGGATTTCTCCATTCTCCCGGCTTCCAGTGAAGTGTCTCTCCTTGGTGATTTTTTTTTTTTTTATTCTCCACTCTCCAGCTGAGTCAGAGACCTTGCTAGAGTGTGGAGCTTTGTAGAACTTCTGAACTATGTAGTGAAGATTGCAATTCTCTGCTAAGTTTTAGAATCTAATTTCCCTTGGTAATGTCACCTGCCCTGAAGGATACTGACTTTCTAATTAGATGATTTGAAAAAAAAAAAATAAGCCATACATGCTATTTCTCAAGACAGCAACTAAACCTGAAACTCTCTCAGAGAAATCAAATTTACAGAAGGCTCAGACTCTTAATTTTTGTATCCAGATTGCTAACCCTGGGGTCGTGCCCAGCTAGACAAAGCTTTAAATCGAGTTCCACAATTGCTCCTTTAGCCTAATAATTATTTGTGTGGGAACCAGATTAAAACCATGTATCTTTCTCCAATGAAAAGTCAGAAAAAATGGCACTTCTCCTTTCATGGCCAGAGCCAGGAAAACTACCTGTGTGCTGATCATCAGCATGTGTTCATCTCCTTTTCCAGCTCTATGCACAGGGTGTAGCCCTTTTCATCTGGAGGCTCTCAGTGGGTGGGTGTGTAAGGGGAAGCTGTATTTATTTTTCCCAGATCATTCTGCTTTGCCTGTTGCTGATGGAAAGGGATAAAACCGTGAGAAAAATAAATCTGAAAAGCTGGTGAGCTTCCTCTTAAGATCATTTTAGGATCCCTGTATTTCGGTTACTGGATGCAGCTTTTTTCCACCCTCAGCTCAGAGGGTTTACTTTGTCTTTCAGAGTTAAATTATTTCTGCCTTTTATTTGCCTGGTACTGATTTCTGCATAAACCTCCAGAATAATTAATGTGGTTTACTTTGCAGCACTTCCCACTTCACGATTAAAGGTCAGAGCCAGAGGTTCACAGGAAAAGATCTTAAATCCTCAATGTCACTTATACATACACTTCTCAACAATCCAAAGAATGGGATTTTTTTTTTTTAGATTGTCTCTATATGAGCCTATAATATAATTATACTGTGTGGGGTTTTCCAAGGAAAACACGCAGAACATTTTCACTGAGAAAACTCTAAAAGCCACTTGAAAAGCCACTCAGTGCAGCTGCCTGAGAAAGGAGACCCAAAAAACGGCCGCTGTGAAGCTGCAGTAAGGCCTCTGGCCTTCAGAAAAGTGATTTCTGAGAGACAGACTTGTCAGCTGAGCCTACGCTGTACTGGGAAACAGGTCTCACGTGTAGCTTTGGAGATTGCCTAACTCTAAAGCCTGCCTTTATTTCTTCTGCTCTGCTCTTAGTCCTTGTCAACCGAGGGGAGAAAATGTGAAAATGACTCGACCAGGCTCTTGCACAGATTTTTCAATTAGGTTCTGGTTCCCTCCAAAGTCCTAGTGCGGGCAGTCAATGCCCAAGCCTGGCAGAAAGAGCCCGAGCCTCCCCACCTGTGCACAGCGGTGTACCACCCAGCGGCGAGGGTGAGGTTGACGGTGATGTCTACTGGAATCATATCTGCCACTGCTTCGTTGTTGGCGATGACAGTCCGCAGAATCCCTTTGCCCGCCTGTGGGAGAAAGGGAAACCGTCACTGATGCCAGGCCACGGTAAGATTTCATCAGCTTGGATTGAGGACAGACCGTCACATTAGCACTTTCCAAGCCTGGCACCTGCTGCAGAAGAGTATTTGGTTTCTGTGAAAACAAAGATGGATCTTACATGGACCCCGTTGTTCTGCATTTTCAGAGGAAGTCTAAAACATGATGATGTCTGTGCTGTGTATAAGGAGAAAATCTGTGACTCTTATTTAACTCAATATAAAAGAAATACCTTGAGAAAGAAACAGATTTAAATTTACTGAGGTAAAATGCCCAGTAATACCTGAAGTTACATTTTCTTAAATGACACGGGCAGACAGAGGTCCGAGTGTCCCTCACAGACAGTTGTCATTTTGGAAATGGCACCAATAGGCTTTCTGAAAAGCCTCCTCCCTTTCCTTTGGATGTATTCAGGCCCTCCCTTTTTCCAAAGGTGTGTCCGTTACAGTCAAGATACAGTCAAGACATTGCCCCTGCTCTGAAGAGCTCACCACCCAACAAAACTCAGGGAATGAATGAGTGAAAATACAAAGTACTGACGACCAACGAGAAGAGGTGGGCAAGAACAGATTTTCATTTTGCTTTGGTTGGAAGTGCATTTTCTAGGGGATCGGGCTCCCCAAAGTATATACATTCAACCTGAATATATATATATATATATATATATGTATATATATATATAAAATTGGTTTTCCTGATGACCTTTGGTTGATTGGAGGTTCCACAGGAGAGACATGGCAACAGACAGCAATAACATGGCAGACTGAATCAGAGAGGACAATTCAGCAATACAGAAACGTGGAGGTGAAAGGGGGTAAAAGAACTTCACCTAGCGTGTCAGGTATGAGGGCTAAACAGAGCAAATAAAAAAAGAAACCCCCAATGTCAGAGTCAAGGTCGCAATCAAGTTATGGAGCACGCGGGAAATAAAATGCAATGAATTTGGGTTTGATGCAGAAACTGAGGAGCCAGTGAAAAAGCTGGGAGGATGTAAAAGCGCTAGTGAAACAAGGAAGGAAGAAAGCTCTTGTAATTTAGATCCATGAAAAAACAGAGGGAAGGGCTGAGTGAAGGGGAAAAGGAATATGCTCTACAGATCCATGAATATTTAGAAGTTCAGGCAAAGGAATTTTTTTTTTTCTTCTTCTTTTCTTCCAACTTGAGAGTCCCATTTCACAATGAAATAGCTCTCCAGCTGCAAAAGATGAAGTTTTACTACAGCAACTAAACAAGAAGTGCCTAGTCGTGCAAAACCCCTTGCTTGCAGTCTGAGGAGAAGGAAGATGTGATGCCAAAAGCATTTAAGACTTGATATAAACTTGTAAAGCACATGCCATTGTCTGCTGCTCGTTGCTGGATTTTAAGGGATACTGCATCCCCTGTTTGGGAGGTGTTTATCTGGGGTTTTTTTGTCCTGTCCCCTTCTATAATCAGATGGGTTTGTTACATTTCACAGCTTGCAAGTAAGGGGAAATACCACTTACGGCTGAATTAATTTTCATAAGCCTTAGCTCCCGAGCAGTTACATCTCATCCTTGGTGCAGCTGGCAGAGAGATCACAGGGTCAAACACAGGCAACGGTGTAAGCTTCACCACACGACTCCATCCTCCTCAAAGCCATGGCACGCAGCTAACCTCTGCTGCCCTAAGCTGAACCACAGTGATGCTTAGACATGAAAACCTCAACTTGCAACACCACTATGTTGGTTTTTTTTTTTTTTTTTGCTGTTGTTCCCACTACTGATTTTCCAAGGGGGGAAAAAAAAAGCAAAAAGAACCAAAGCAGCAAATCCAGCTCAGCCATGAATTTTCCACTGCTGTGAACACATGCCCACTAGAAACCGCTCTGTGACCAGCTACCACATTTTCACAGGTACTCTAAAGGACCTTTTTGACGTTTCCAAAACTATGACGTTCGATGGATGTGCTGCAAACATGCCGGTATTCAGAGCAGCACGTGATGGTCATATACCCATGAATGAATTAGAGATTTCATATATTGTATATTTAATAAAGACTTCAGGTTTAGGTGTTTTAAGTTACTTTTTACATTAGAAATTATTTGGTACTTCTTTGTCAGGTATGGCTTGATTTCTATTTATAGTTGCTGACTTTTTTCTCTTTAGTAAAATAGAAGCTACTGTAGCTGAAGCCTCCAAAATAATTTCCCAGTCTGAGTCTGATTTTTCTGGACAGCCTCCCAGTTGAAGTGCTTTGGGGCCAGTCACTGTCCAGAACATGAATTAAACCACGGTTCTGCCCTACAGCTTCACTGCCTTGCAGGGAAGAAGGTCTTTACACGTAATACAGGACAGCGAGACAAAATGCTTCAATTACAGTCCAGCGGAAATGTAAGTAATTTCATTTTGGTTTTCAATCAACAAAGCTTCTCCCCACAGCAGCTGGAGCAACTGTTGGCAAAAGAAACAATTAGACTATCAAGAACAACTTGAACTCCCATATTTCATGAATATTTAATATATCTATTAGTGGAATGAAATCATCAGACTCAAATATTGTAGTGGTGACTGAGGGGGGAAAAAAAAAAAGCCAAACAACAACTCTGCAAGTTTTGGGGTTCAGCTTCTGCCCAGATGATCCCAAAGATCATCTGAATCAAATCTGAATCTGGGGGCCGTCCATATAGGATGAGCTTGGGTTAGAAATGGTAAATGAATATTTTAGTATAGGGAGGACTTTAAAAAAAATACACAAACACCCAAACACTTCCCTTTTGCTTTTTCCATCCTCAATTAAGGCTAATAAAGCTACTTGACTAATAAACACACTTTGAAATACAGTTGGCTGAGACAGCTGGTTGTAATCACACAACTTCCAGATAATCAAACTAACGTGTAGCTCACGCGGTCAAGGGTTAATTTTCAGACAGGATTTACTAATCGACCATATCCAAGCACATTAATTCAAACCATGTATTTTTTTTTTCCCCCCCTCAGAAGACCAAAACTCTCTTGGGCTCCCTAATAATAAATACCTATCAATTCCAGAAAACTAGTACCAGTCCAGCTAAGTTCAGCAGCCACTGGAGATGGCACAAGACAAATACTGTCTGTCAGCACTGGCAAGTCTCCCCTCGCTTCTCCACATCACGGAGTCTCTGCTCCTGAGCCAGCACCGCTGCCCGTGCAGCCAAAGAGCCAACAATCCGGTCTCTACACCCTGCACCTCTTGTCATTGCTCATTGTCTTTTTCTCGGTTAAGCCTCAATATAGTTATGTATAAAATCATCATATTACAGCACCACAGCTCCGTGCAGACGACAAGAATTTCATTGTCTCTTTAATCCTATGCTGAAAAACCTCACAGCTTCAATCCTGAACCAAAAAAATATCATTTCTATTTCAAAAGTATTTCAGTACAAGTCAAAGCTTTTCTATAAAAGGGGAAGTTATTTACTACAATGACCCTAGAATCTCAAAATCTTGACTTTCCATAGAGTTAATTTGGAGATAAAGATACAGGCTGGCATCTGTGTGTGAAACCTAGCCTGAGTGAAACCACCATTAGGTTTGTGGTTGCAATCAGTAAGGCTAGAAATTTCTTGAAGAACAGAAAATATTAGTTATTAGAACAGAAAATATCAGTATGAGTGGCAAAGGATAAGCATATAAAATATATGCAAGCTCTAGTGTAAGTTTCTAAAGCAGATACTATAAAAAAAAAAAAAAGAGACTGATGCATGGGCAAAGTTTCCAAATACTTAATCATTAGGTGTTTTATACCTGTTGGCAGATGAAAAGAAAAAAAAAAAAAAAAAAAACAAAAAACCTCACAGATAACATCACAAAAGTTAGAACCTGTCACATGAAAATGTAAGAAGTGGATGTGCAAAATTAGGGAACTTTCTTTACCGTGGTGATGACAAGATGTCATAAAAGAATACAGAAAACACCACAAGATGCTGGGACTAGAGCAGAGAGGTGGTACAAGCTTGATGAGCAGTCAGCAATGAGTAAAAGGCAGATAATTATTTGAGAGCTAACGACACTTCATGAACACAAATGACGCATTTAGGGGCTTTTGAATTACTCTGAAAATATTCTTAAAAGTGTAACCAGGGTTTCAGATAACAGCATTAGCTGGGATACACCCACTAATTTCACCAACCCTGTGGATTCCAGAAGTGACTGTAACAGTTCCTATTTATGCTCTACTTCAGGTATAGACGAGCTTTTGAAACAAAACGGTATTTGGATTTTTCTCTGCTCTCCTATGATTGTAAACTACTAATCCTTTTATACGCCGCACCACGCTGATTACAATATAGTTCTTACAAAGTAATCAAGTTGGATAAATCATACATGAACAAAAATATCTGCCCATAGCTATACAGCATTGTGCATTGACAAAGAGAAAAAAAAAAAAAAAAAAAAAAAAGCAAAAAAGCCAGGAGAAAAGGTATGCAACTTTTCCGTTTTCATATGGTAAATTGTAATGGTTGTTTTTATGTTACAGGGAATATTTGATCAAGTTATTAATGATTTATCTTGTGGGTTTGTTCCTCACAGTAGTTATTAACACTGGTGTAAAACGGGAGTATAGTGAATTATCCACGTGACTGGCGGAGTCTGCGTTGACGGTCATACACATTA
This sequence comes from Athene cunicularia, assembly GCF_003259725.1. Classification (NCBI taxonomy): domain Eukaryota; kingdom Metazoa; phylum Chordata; class Aves; order Strigiformes; family Strigidae; genus Athene; species Athene cunicularia. The sequence continues at coordinate 24,030,638 of NW_020799092.1, forward strand.
TTTAGGTGTGCTCTGCACTTAAGAGAAATCCTGTATAAAGCAACGGCGTGAGACCCATTTTTTGTTATTGTGAAGTGGCCACAAACTCCAGCAGTGGATTTAGGAGTAATACACGCGAAGATAAATGAAAGGATAAATAATGCTTCCTCGTCTTGATGGTACCGTAATCTGGGTTGGAAAATTCCCTTATAAGAATCAGGCTTTGACGTTTGTTAATTATCCTAGTTTCAAGGATGTATCTTTTGCCTTTTCTTTGAAAATTTGGCTGAATTTGTCCAAAACTTGATTTTTTTTTTATTTTCTTAGAGTTTTTAGAAACTGCAATTCACATTCAGTGAACCAGCAGCACGAATACTCTTTCCACGTCCTTTTTTTGAGCACAGCACAACTAGACAGTCTTCTGGGTCCTACAGGCATACGGATGTATGGCGAGTGTGCGACATCTTTCTACCAGATTCAGAAAAATCCTATGATCCCGTTTTGCACACAATTTCTAAGTGGGGCTATAGAGTAACTTTAGAGTTGCTATTTCAGTAACTCTGCTTTTAAGGGAAGCTTAAATAGTAACTAGACATACCGCAATCAATATTCCGCTTGTCCCGTTGAAGCTGTCAATCCAACCCTGCAAAAAAAAGAAGAATGATTACTATTTCTTTCAATGACACGTTGCTTGCACAGGCTTTGAAATGATGAAAAGGCTGTAATGCTGTGGTGTAGACAGAGATGCAACAAGACACCAGTTAAGATGGATGCCAGCCTCCCTGGAACAGCTGCCAGGAAGCTAACCCGTACGAAGTACCTAATTGATTTTCAATAGGGGATGTATTGTCTGATACCTCATTCCGTCTGCAAATTACCCATCAACAACAGAATCTAATCTTGTTTTTAGAAACTGCTTCTTTCCTGTAATAACCTGGCTACAGGAATAAACTCTGGCTTTGAACACTACAGTGCCTTGGTGCTGTCACACTTGCTGAAAACAGTCCGCGTGTTATTTACCCTCTGACATACAACGTGCAGATGTCGCTGAGACTGATTCGGTTACTCCAGCTAATTTATAAGCCAAAGAAGGAAAAAAAAAACCAACCAAAAACCAAAACCCATTTTACTTCTGAATCCCATCCTGCTTCAGGTCAGGGAAACTGCCACTTGTGGGAGCTGGAGTTAAGAGCAGTGATGAACTGTGTGATGTGACACGGGTTATGACACCTAACAGAGTTCACTCTGTCTTTCCAAGACGGGCAGCTTGGCCCAGAGCCTTAGCTATATCTCAGCCATCTTTGGCATGCTTCAAGCTGCAGGAAAGCCAAAGGTGACTTTATGCTGACTTTCCCATTTGGCTGCAATGTTAGGGTACATTATTCCTACCAGTATATTTAGCTTAGTGAATTATTTCAGTCCAGAAGTACAGCTGCGTGGCTGACATATGTATCTGCAACAGGCCCATACAAGTGTGAATCCAGTGAATTCAGTGACTGCCAACGTAAGACAGAGATACTAGGTAGCTGCAAAAACATCATCAAATGCATTCAAGGACCATGAGAGGTCCAGGGTGCCCATCAGGACCTCATTAATGGGCTGACTAGACCATGGAAAGACTTGAACCAGGATGCATCAGGACTATGACTGACCCTCTTGTGTTTCCCCAGCTAGTACAGAAACTCCCTCGTGCGTCTGTCTGGGCATGATCCTCTGTGTGTAAGACTGTCAGCTGCAAGTCCAGGATTTTGCACCATTATTATCCCAGCTCTTGTTATTATTGCTTAAATACGTTCTTTTCACTTGGAGACAAGAGTCTTTCCTGAAGACGCTGAATAAGTTTGGCTGTTCTACTCCAGCACAGGTCCTCCACCTCTTCCATATGCTTCCCTATGAACTGGAGTACCTGTTTCTCAAGTGCTACAAGTTCCTGACAGTACTGCAGCTACAGCTGTATCAAAGGGCTCTCGGTAGGGATTTGCTATGTATTCATGCTTACTGGGAAAGGCTCATGCCAGCTAGCTCCCACGATGGATGGCCTGATGATAGCAATGTTCAAGTTTCCTTTCTCTTGCTGAATCACGTATTCTGACAAGGCTTTGCTGTAGGTGTAAGTGTTGGGCCATTCCCCAAGCAGCTTGGGTGTGATGTCTTGAATGATAGATTCATCCAACCACCTACAGGAAACAAGGAGAATGTCATTATCTGCCGTGCAGAGAGAAGAGATTGAGGCAAAAAAGACCAGTAAGACAGGAATCCTCACCTGAAACAAAGGATAAGGAAGATATAAGGACTATTTAAGACAAAGCAAGGAGCAACTTGTTTGGATTTAGAACAGCTCTGTGTGACAGAGGTTACTTCTGTCATCAAAATGAAAAATAACTCGGTGAGCTTCATGCTATGATGTCCAACTCAACTCCAGGTATTACACAGCCTCATCCTAAAGCAGTCTCTTGTGTACTTTATGCTGCACTGCAATCTGTAACGTAGATACAGCCATGGTCTACAGACTGACGGAGCTTTCCAACCTTGTACTCTCACTAGGAACCACTCAGCCTTATCCATCAGAGTCCCTATATACTCCCAAGTATGCTTCAGGAGATTCCTGGTAACCTTGAGTTACTGAGTTGAGTAGCAATACAAAGGTCTCAAAAGCTGGAAAAATATGCTACAGAGATATTATTCCAGCAGCACTGTTTACAATGTTAGATGCTTCTTCCTACTGTTTTTCACTGGTTCATGTAGGAAATTAAGAAAATGTTAGTGCTAGCTGCTTAAAAATGAAAAAAACCCAACCCAAACCCAAAAACAAACCCCCAAAAGACACCGTTAACTTGTTGGTTTTTTTTTTTTTTGTTTGTTTGGGTTTTTTTTTTAGGTATTCAAGTATCTAATCCATCAGCAGTAGTTACATATATACCCTTAAAAGAGTGTCCTTCGCTACTGTGGTGCCGCAGCTCAAAGGCTCTTCCCTGGCACATCATCAAGGTTTCACCGGTCCTGACAGCGTTTGGGTCTAAAGGACAGGAACTGGCTGTACTTCCAGTGCCCTTCCACACCGCTGCCAATCCCCAACAGGCTTTCAGCGCTCTGGTGTTACACCACAGATTCCAAGATTAACTCCTATAATCCAATTTGTAATTAAGTTAATGGACTTATTGCTCAGACTGACCAGGTGTTGCTCTTCTTAGGGGCACTGCAAGGATACTGGTTCCTACAGATCCTTGCTTCACCCCTCCTCATCTTGAATTTCAGAAACTGGTGGAGGTCAAGGGGAGAGGAATGGGGACGGTCACACCTGGAGAATTACTTGATCATGTCAACTTAAACGTGCAAACACCTGATAGCTCAGGTGGCACACTGCTTTTCAGATGGCTCTCATTAGACACAGATGGAAATATTACAGGAAAAGTGCTGCACGAGAAAACATTTATTCACTGAAGCTACAAAACAGTTTGCAGGGGAGGGTTGAATTCAGTGAATCAGTTTTGGAATGAATTAAAAAGAACCTGACAGCTTTTAGAATATAGTTAGTAGTATTATTATTAGAAGCATTATAATAATTATTAGCAGTAGTACTACTATAGTTAAATATAAAAAAAAAAAAAAAAAAAAAAAAAGCATTATGGAGGCACAAACACTTAGCAACCGTAGTCGCATGCTTCAGAAACAAGTCAGAAAAATTTTTTAAGCATAAAATATGACGTTAAAGTACGCAGAGGCTATAAGCAGCACACAATATTGACTTAATTTACAAAGCCTGTTTAGGCAGCCGTTGAACCCAGCCTCCTCAGGGTCTCAACTAAATTGCCATTGTTTGAATCTGTCAAGTAATTAATTACCAGCCTACCACAAGGAGATGTCTATTCCTGCAGAGCCTGGAGGAAGAATAAATTCATTTAGAAACTCAAGATTAAGCTGCATACAAGTTTTTTTTTTCCACTTTTTTTTTTTTTTCTTTAAATAATAGGGGCTTACAGGTTATCATTCTCACAAAGCAGCTGTAGAAGTACAAGGAGAAGCCATTTCCCTTTGCCCTCATCCTTCCAGACAGGCCTCTGCATCACTTTAAGTGGTCACTGAGAGGACCACGCTCCTGCCTGCCTCAAGGGTACCATCCTACCAGGTGATTTGATCAACCAACATTACCATCACAGGAGCACTAAGCTGCCAGTTCAGCGAAGCAAACTGCTCCTACTCCTCTGTGACCTACTTTTGAAGATTTTGAAATGCTAAATCAAAAAGCCTCTGCTTTTGCTCACCGCTGCAATTGCCCCACAGAAACAAGAGATGCAAATGAAACAATTAGTAACCTCTTCTTTCACTACATATATGCACAAAATGACTATGCCATAGGAAAACATAACTTTCCGTGTTAACTTTGCATTAATAAGACACTCTATTTCTTGTAAATGATGACTGATCTACATTTTCTACAATAACAAAACCCAGTCCTACTTCAGCCCACACTTCACTGTGCGCTGTGTTCCTTACCTCAGCACATCCTTCAAAGCTGATTTCCCTCAGCTTTAGATTAAGGCAAACCTTGCTTGATGTGGCAAGATTATATATTTCCTCTGTTGGCCTGGCAGCACTTAGAAGCGTGACTTCTGGTTTACACAGATCAAGCCTAAGACTTTACTTGCAGGTTAAATATCAAAATACTGGAATGCAAGGATATAATAGGAGGATAAGAACAGACAAAGAAAGAGCTGGGAGTCCTATGTGGACAAAAGCATCATTAAATAAATCTGTTATTGCATCCAGTTGTGTGATGCACTTAATGTGCTGGCAGGGCACACGGGTTGTTTGTGAAGGGAAGCTTTCACAGCTGGCTGATGCAAAACACGACCTGTATTTCTTCCCCCTTTTTGAAGAGAGTTTTTATTTCCTTGTCTGCTTTTGTCCTCCACCCTTTTTGAAGGTAACATTCTGAGATCTGTTAATCCCCTTTCTCTGAAACCTTCTGTACCCAGATATCCACATATTATGTCTTCCACTTACAGCATGAATAATAAAAGGCATCTTTCCCATCTCCTTCCAACCCTGCTATATCTTCTCTCTCTCCCCGCCTCCAAGTAATCTCCCGACCTTCACAGTTTCTCAGAGTTTTGTCTATCCTGTTCTGCCTGTGTCACGTTATCCCACAACCCAGGGACTTTCCCCATCACACTCTACAGCCCTGTGTCTCTCTTTCACATACTGCCTTTGATTTGCAGATCACCTTCCACACCAGTGATCCCGGAGACAGTGATTTTCAACAAGGCCCACCTGATTTCAATGCCTTTGAAAGCAGTGGCTGTCTTTGCTGTGAGCAATCATACTGCTACCTGCAAACGCTGTAAAGAAGCAGATGATACTCTAGCTGAGGGCATGCTGTGATTTCTGTCTCACTAAAAGTACTGGAAGGTGTGAACTTCAGGAGTATGCGACACAGAAAAAAACCCCCAGAATCTAGAACCACAGAATCATCTTGGTTGGAAAAGACCTTGAAGATCACCCAGTCCAACCATTAACCTAACATTGACAGTTCTCAACTACACCAGTAAAACAAATTGAAAAATCTAGTGAAAAAGCAAGAAAACCCATCTCTAATTATGCGGCTAAGAAAAAACAACCTCCATGCAACATACTACCAAGATAAACACATCAAAGAACACATCTGAAAGCCCGTCCTCTGCCACTCAACTTGTCTTTCAAACATCACCCTTTCTGCTGCACGTGCAAACTATGATAAATGAGTTCCTAGTGTCTTATATGAAGCAGCATTTTTTTTTTTATCTGAGCCATCCATGCTAATTGTTTCCAAAGTTGCAAGTGATGGTAAGCTTTTTGGGGCAGTGAAATGTAATATTGATAGCGATGAACTCCAAAGGATGTTATAAAAAAAAGAGTCAGTGGGGAAAAATGTGGCAGATTAGCTTCACTGTAAATAAAGGCAAGGTAATACATTTAGGGAAAAGCAGTCTAAACTGGTCTTAAGAGGTTGAGGAACTCAGAACTGTCAGTTGCAGCTCAGCAAGAGCTCTTGGAGGTGCAGCTGACTGTCTATGAAATCTCCAAGTCAATGAGTGGCAGCAGACAAAAATGTCAGTGAAATGTTGGACATCATCAGGTACTGAGAACAAGACCAACAGTGTCCTATGAAGCTACTGAAATAAAACTTTGAGCGACCACACCTTGAGTACTGCACGCAGTTCTGTTTGGCCCTTGCACCTCAGGGGGGGGAGTGAAGTTTAAAAAAGGCAGAGAGGAAGGGCAACCAAGGAGATCATCAGGAGATCAACGAGAAAGATCAAGGAGACAATCAGGGAGACAGATCCGTTGGTGAGTGAGGAGACAGTAAAAATTCCGGGACTCTTGAGGCTGCAGAAGTGAAGGCCCAGGGTGAATGCAGTACAGATTTACAGAACTGCAGAGGTAGTGAACAGGGCGATACTGCAGATGCTGCAATGCTGCAACTACGGGACATGCAGCAAAACTATTAGCATGACAGCTTGGAACAGGTAAAAGAAAGCTCGTCTTCATGCAGCCGTTAGCTAGCAAACTTCTGGAACTTGCTGCCACAGGGGGTTGCAAAGGCAGAGTATCCGAAAGTCCAAAAAGGGATTAAACAAATTAATCGATTCAAAAATGGGTCAAAAAAGAATCGGATGTAACACCCCTTGTGCTACAGTTCTGGTTTCTGGGAGGCTACAAGGGGAACTGCAAAAATATATTCAGGCTTGCGTAGTTACCCTAAACAGCATCTCCCAGTGCCACTGCTGAGGGCAAGATACTGGGCTAGGCAGCCCAGGGCTCTAATGCACTAGAGCATTTCTTACACTTTTATCATGCTCCACTTGCTGAATAAATGATAAACGATAGATGACTACTAGCTGGAACATATCCAAGAATATGGGCTACTGGAAAAATTATTAAAAGAAAACACCAATTTGTACTAAATTTTCTGGAGCAGTGTAGTCAAATTTTTTTTTTTTGGCAAACAGTTTTTTGATATAAAACCTCAGCGGTTCTCCTGCTGGACATGAATTCATCTCATCTCCTATTATCCTAAACCAAGGAGAAGAAAGACGTTATACCAGCTCCTCGGGTTACTAGTTCATAGGTCAGCTGCTTACATCACACAAGTGGAATACCACTAGAAAATAAATGAAAACCAAGTTACAGCTGTGGGAAAATTCTTCTAAGAGGAAGGTGTCGTGGCATCTGCAGTAAATCCAGACAAACAAGCCTTTTTGTTGTTCCCTCAAAGTTCTGGATCCTCACACCAAACTCTTTCTAAAAGAGCCTGTTTCTGACTCATCCTCATGTAGGTCTGGTTTAATACACACGATAGTTGAAATAAGTGGAGACAATGTTGGTAAACTGGAAAGATAAAGAAATTAACGTAAGGTACATGAAAAATTTTGGTTCTTACTCAGGTAGCAACAGAGCAGAGTCTTACGGAAGGAAGGGCCAGAACTCCATTCCTGATAGCAAATGCACTCGTGCATAACTTATTCAATGCTGGACACTCATGAAACCACACAGTCTTTTTTTTTTTAAATAGTGCATGGAAAGCAGTAGAGGTAGCTGAAATCACAGGGTTATTAAGTGTAGTTTATGCTCTTTTCAAATACTTTTTCTAATAATTTTTCAAATTTTTGTATTTGGAAAAGTATTGTTAAGCTCAACCAAATGTTGATAAAGCACTTCAGCAGCTTTCCAGATAAAAAGCCTCCAACACAGAGTATTTGCTTCTGTTTTCAAAAAACCTTAGTAAAGCTAGTTTCAAGAGAAAATTCAGAAAGGACAGACTGACTGGGTGGCATTCTGTGGAAAGTACCCCTCAAAACCACCTAGAAGGAAAGCTCGCTCTTCTCTCGGTCTCACTCTTATTTTGACCATCATTTCTTGCTGGCAGAGTGTACACAGACAAGGTCATACAGCAAGAAAACCAACTACGAACAGAAACCCCACGGGACAGGTTATATGAACAGTTCGGAGGTCTTCTGCAGAACGAAGCAAAACCCAGTGTCAGAAGAGGCAGGGCAGTTCCTACTTACTCTACTAAATCGAAGAGCTTCTTGGGTTCAGCTGGGGGTGGGTAGATGATCTCGTCTATGCTTTTCCGGATGCAGTTTGCATAGGCGGTGGAGATGTGGATGAAGGCCTCAAGGTTCTGCATCTGCCGGGCCAGCTCTAGGAGCCGCTGCGTGCCCATTGTGTTCAGTTGGAGGGCGTGTCTAAAGAGGGCAGGAGACAAAGAAAATGCATTTCACAGGGAAGAATATATCAAAGCTGAGCATCATCCAAACCCCAAAGATGGAAAAGTCAAGAGAAGGGCCCACAGCAGAGTGGAAAGCTTCAATAAAACGCAAGGGCTAAATCAGCTTTCAGAGAAATGCTTTGGATTTGCTATTCTGGCCACAGAATCTCTCTCAAAAATTTTTGACTCAATTCAAAGGATCACTAACATCTCGTCATCTGATATATCTGCCACCCCCTCCTGGAACAAATATTTCAACACACATGACCACCGAGGCATTATGGTTCCGATGGGTACCCATTCAACTTTCTCCTTAGGGGATCACTGCTAAACCAGGTAAACACACGGTTTTAGTAAGCAGCTAACGGTCCTTGGGCCCAGAAAAACCAGACTCATACTGAAAGAATACACAATCAGAGGTAACAGCTTAATTTCCCAAGGAATGGGGAAGAGAATTGATAAGCGCAAGAGAAAAGAAGTCCTGGTTATCAAGGTTGACCTTGAAGCACCCAGCACATAGCTATAAATTGTAAATCCTAGAGACTATCTGCAGCGGATCTCGGTGAACAGACGTTCAACTTTGTTGCACGCTTTGTACTGGGAGAAAGACACTTCCCTGCACAGATGGGAAAAGGCTAAGGAATACGCAATCTGTTCAGCCCAGGAGTAGAAGCTTTCAACAACACGTACAAGATTATGCGTAATGCTATCAAGTACAGTGTACACTAAAGAAATTAATTACACTAGCTCTGAAGCGAAATTGTAAATAGTCCAGATGAATGAAAATAGAAGCTAAGAATATGATTAATGTTTGGATCACAATGTCTAAAGCCAGAGATTTTTTTTTTTTTTTCATGCTTCCATTAAAGAATAGCATTTTCTATAGATTTTTATTTCCTCCTACCCTTCTAGCAGGATGAATACTTCTAGTGCAGCTTCCCTTCATATGAATGTTACTCTTTGACGTACATTTCTATTAGACCGTATCCCTTCTGAGAGGGGGTGAACAGAATTGTGCTCGGAATATGGGCCCAGCATGGATTTCTGCTGAGATGTTCAGAGTTCCTTTAGCCTTCCAGGGGAATATCATCCAACACTGGTGATTTGTTACTCTTTATTTTTTCTATTTATATGAAAACTATATTTACTAATATTTTAAGATAACACTGTTTTCTCAGATTTCTCCCTCCAGAATTCCATCTTGAGAATTCCCTAAATGTACTGCATGTTGATGCCAGTAATTAATTTAGTTTCTCTTTTGATGCTTTTCCAGTATCTTGATAGCACCTCCCTTATCTATCGACTCGACATACTCTGTGGTAGGCTTTTGGGTTTCTGCCTTGTTTAAAGACTATTTTTATTATGTCGTTAGCAAATTGCTCTTCAAAACTTTTATTTGAAGTATCGTGCTTTCACATTTAACGTGCTAGAACTTTGACCCATGTGATAAATTTTATTACTCAGACAGGAGTAATTTGATTTTAACAACCTCTTGTATTTTGCTGTTTAACCATACTGGATTTTCCTTGTTCTGGTAGAAAGACTGACACATCACATGCAATCAGCATTTAAATAGTTTCTACAAGCGGATGACAATTTTAACTTAAGTTCTGTCTAGCTACCCTCCTTATTAAAAACGTGGTTTCCCTTCGATGTTACATGCCACTCTGATGTATTTTTATAGCATGTTCATTCGTGTATCGATTTAAGAACATTTTTGGCTATTAATGAAGTACTTTGCTACTTATATCTCGAGCAGGTTCTACACCTGGCTCCTCAAGATTAAATCAAGAGCTGCTTCATTTCTGGTGGGTCCTCCAGTTGTTGCAAAAAGCAGTTATTTATGGTGGACTCTGGCTATCTAGGATATTTAGGCTATATATAAGCAAATGAAGAATGATACTAATAATTGTGTTTTCTACTCTCACAGCTTTAGCGTTTTAAAAAACTGAAGATCTGGCAATCCAGATCATCCACCTCAGTTTGCTGACCTTTATAAATTGCATAAAAGCACTTAGACATCTCATCTTGGTTTAGTGGCTTATTTCTGCTGTTCTTTCTTAATGGAAAGCCTGCCTGGACAGGCACTCTCAAGGGAGCTCCTTCAGAAACAGCATTTATCGTAAACAATTAATTACACCGAGTGTTGGGTATTTTAGAGTTTGCGATAGGCTGTTTTCTTAAACAACGTCTCATTTCCCTCTTCAGTTACTCAGTGACAAAGAAAGGCCATTAACACTAGCTTTAGAGATAGACACAACATAGTTCCACTTCAAGCTGTCTCCAGCTAGTTCTGCCAAAACATCTCCCTCTTGACCTAAACCACACTTTTCTCTATCCCATTTTTAGGTCATACTTAACTCCCTTGCAATATTACAACCCAAGCTTGCAGTACTTCCTTCTGTTCCCATGGAAATCTGCCAAGATACTTCACTTTTGACGTGCATATGCACATGACATTTTTCAGAGCGTTTACACCGCACATTCAGTGCGGAACCACATGTAGCATGAAAACGTAATCGGAGAGTTATTACCGCAGCTATACGGGAGGTGAACTAAACGGCGTGTTATATGGGCTATCGTGCATTCTGAATCATGCTTAGCAAATACAGAAAGCAGGACATACTTCAGGGGTTCATCAAAGCGAACCGTTGCTGCACAGTGGAAGACAATATTGACCCGGGTCAGAAGCTCCTCTTCATCTTCAGCACTGATGGCCAGCTTGGGTTGGCAGAGTTCAGCATTAATAGGCTTAATCTTCTCATGGAAATTAGGGCAATCTTCTCGGACCCTGTCAAAGACCTTGAAGCACAAACAGAGAGAGATCAGGTAGAGAATTAGGCCTCTGAGATCACTTTGATTAGCAGCCAGTCTGATTACATCAAACAATGAAACTGGCACAAAAGAGAATGCCTTCTTTCAGAGGGAGGACACAAGTGAGATGATAAAATAGTTAATTCACTTGTTCCCTCCCATAGGAAAACCTCACAGGGGAAACAATAAAAATATAGGAGGCAATGCATTGCCCTGAAGAGATGAAAGAATCTTCTCTGCACCACTCATTCCCTGGGACAGCCACTGAAATCCCTGTGTCTCCACATCTGCAACCCCTTGTGATCTGACCTCAAAGGCTGCCTGTAGGACCATAACAGGAGCTAAAAAGGAGTAGGGCAGCGTATGGAGTGGGAAAGCCTGTGAAGCATTAGACTCGAGCCATTTTCTTGATGGTTTTACAAAGGACGTGACGAGAGGCTAGGAACAGGGCACATTCTGGCTCCTCTACTTCTTTTGCTGCTCCTTGCCTACTGTCACTCTTTGTTCATGTCAGACGAGTCCTGTGGGGAAATGCCTTTGGGATGGAAAGCTGGGGAATCTCAATAACCCATACTGCTAAAGCTGTTGACTGCCACCGCAATTTTGCGTGACTGGCCAAGCGTGCAACTAGTTGGCCTCTCAAGCTGTATTCCAGCCCTTTTTCTCCTGAGTATGGTCCACAGCTCTTTCCAGTACGTGTTTTCTGCCCAGCCTTCTGCAGAAGGACAGAATGTGCATCTGTCCACTAAAAAGATCCCTACACTTCCAAATACTGTTCTGTCTAAAGACTTGTCCAAAACCAGCATTTGGCTCCCTGCTTTGCTTAAGAGCCAAGACACCCGCTACCCTGAACAGCAAGACAACTGTGCCCAAACCTTCAGGAAGGAAAAGGGAACCAATGCTGTCATTGCCTGAAAGGTGCCTTCGTGAAAACAGCGGTTTCCTCAGTTCCCATTTTTACTCTGTGAGTAGCTCAGGGTCACAGATAACAGTACAGCAGGTCTGGGTGCAGTTCTGTTTGTACCATGAAGGCAGACAGCTACTGCAGGTTCCACCGGGAGATCTTTTATTTGGTAAATCTCACAGGCAAAGAAGGTGAAGCCTGAATTTCAAAACACTAGGTGAGTTTGCTGGAGTAGGATTTGAGAAAGTCATCTGAAGTTTTAGAAGCATCTGTCCTAAGGGCGTTGTATTGCTGGCCAGCATTATTGTATTTGAGCGACTTCAACTGAAATAATAGTAACAGTTAAATCCAAAAAGCTCCTTTTGTGTGTAGGGGGGGGCAGAGTGAAAACAAAAAGGGTAGAAATAATAAACAGAACAGAGAGGCTGTGGGATCTGAAGAGGTATAATCTAGATTTCAAAGGGTAACCACACTTCAAAGGTAAGTGGCCAACTGACAGGAATGACTAAGTACTGGGACAGATTGCCAGTGGATGCTGTGGGCCACCGTCTTTGGAGGCATTTAAGACCTGTCCGGGTAAGCATTGCCAGGAAAGGCATGGAATACCTGAACCTGCCTTGGGGCAGGAGGATGGGCCAGCTGGCTTCTCAGTAGCTCTGTGGTTTTCGGGTGTTTCCTCCACTCTTTAGCTTACTCACCAGTAACACCGAGTTAGTAAATCTCTAATATCACAGCCTCTTGTTTTCCTAGAGATTGTTCTGCCATTGATTTGCCCAGAGCTTATGTAAGAGTGGATATTTTGTGACATAAATTAAATATGCTAAAATAAAAAGACATGAAACATTTGATACTTAACAGCAGTATCTTCTAGTTTCACTATGGGATTACCAGATTTCTGCTTATCTGACAATCAAATCTAGATAAACCTCAATGTTATTAGGGATAAAGAAGAGATAAGAAAATCATTAGCCTTCACCATGCAGCACACTCTGTACTTGACTCCATGTTTTCTTTAATACACAGCTGCACATCCTTCATAACCCTGAAACTTTAGCAAGTTACAGAAGTTAGTACGATAATATAATTTCATTTCTCTCAGTTGCACCTAACTACGCGCATATTTCAGCAACAGTAGTCTAGGCCAGAGAACAGATTTCTAGACAGATAGCTGATTGTGGACAAAGATGCTGGTGAGAGCCAGCTGGACTGTGGAACTCTATTCCCAATGACTCATTTTCAGAACTGAGTATTAGCAGCATTAATGTCCGTAAAAAGCTTGTCTTCTAACAAGAGGATGCTAGATTGGCAGTCCAAATAGGCATGGTGTCATGAGAGATCACACACAAGCAAATCCCGATGAGATGCAAAATGGAAAGGTTTCCCAGAGAACCCATGTAAGACCAAAGCTATGTCGTAAGAGTTTTAGGAACAATTCTGCATTTGTTCTATTGCAAAGAGAGTGAAAAACTCCACCCTGTGAGAGTTATTTTAGACTTGTTTTACTTTGGCGTAAATAATGCAGAGAAAGAATGAATCAGCTCTTTCTCCATTTCACTCTTGGTATATAAAAGGAAGAGTAGTATTTCTGCAGTGCCAGCCTTGCACAATTTTAGATGGTTTTATTCTGCCTACATGCCGTCTCCTCCTGATGTTCCCACTGTAGATAATGTCCCCTTTGGTTTCTGTGCCTACTGCTAGGTAGTGCCTACTACCACACGCCACTCAACAGCTGTAGTTTTTTCACCCCCTCCAATGATTCACTGCATTGCTCTGAAGGATGAAGGCAATTTCCAAACGCAAGCTCACAAATCAGCATACTTCTTTGGAAACCTTCTGGATCACAAGAACATTCAGTTCATCTCCACTATTAAATCAGATAACAGGAGCAGCTGTTTAATCAAGTCTTCTGCCTCTTTTATGGCATCTGAAGATTTCAGACGTGTCAGTGCTTTACAGGAAAGTGCAAGAAGATTTAAAGACAAAACAAATGCAGCTTATTCTATACTGCTTCGTATAGCTCAAGGAGTGCTTAACAAAAATCGTGGAATCACAGGATGGTTTGGGTTGGAAGGGACCTTGAAGATCATCTAGTTCCAACCCCCTGCTGAAGGGGTGACAACCTTCCACTAGCCCAGGTTGCCCAAAGCCCCGTCCAACCTGGCCTTGAGCCCTTCCAGGGAGGGGGCAGCCACAGCTGCTCTGGGCAACCTGTGCCAGGGCCTCACCACACTCACAGGGGAGAATGTCTTCCTTTTATCTAATCTAAATCTTCCCTCTTTCAGTTTAAAACTGTTACCCCTTGTCCTATCCCTACACTCCCTGATCAAGAATCCCTCCCCAGCTTTCCTGTAGCCTCTTTAAGTGCTAGAAGATCACTCTAAGGTCTCCCCAGAGCCTTCTCTTCTCCAGGCTGAACAACCCCAATTCTCTCAGCCTGTCCTCATAAGGGAGGGGCTACAGTCCCCTGATCATCTTCGTGGCCTCCTCTGGGCCTGCTCAAGCAGGTCCATGTGTTTCTTATGTTGAGGGCCACAGAGCTGAACCACCAGACTGCCATGACTTCTCAAATATGACAGATGGTGGCTTAACCACTTCAGGTTCCCTCAGGACCTGTGGATGCGTCTCATCGGGTCCATGGACTTGTGCACCTTTAGGTTCCTTAGATGGTCTTGAACCTGATCTTCTCCTCCAGCGGGCGTTTTTTCATTCTCCCAGTCCCTGCCTTTGGCTTCTGTGACGGGCAGTGTGGCTGGAGTACTTGCCAATGAAGACTGAGGCAAAAAAGTTATTGAGTACCTCAGCCTTCTCCATATCCTGCATACTCAGGTCTCCTGTTTCCTTCTGGAGATGGCCCACATTTTCTCATCTTCCTTTTATCACTGACACACCTATAGAAGCTTTTTTTGTTGCCCTTGGTGTCCCTGGACAGATTAAGTTCTATTAGGGCTTTGACCTTCCTAACCTGATCCCTAGTTGCCCAGACAATTTCTCTATATTCCTCCCAGGCTGTCTGTCCTTGCTTCCACCCTCTGCAGGCTTCCTTTTTGTGTTTGATCTTGTCCAGGAGCAACTTGTCCACCCATGCAGCCTCCTGGTGTTTTTACCTGACTTACTCTTTGGTGGGGTGCATCACTCCTGAGCCTGCAGGAGGTCATCCTTGAATATTAACCAGCTTCCCTCCAGTACTTTATCCCATGCTACCCTGCCAAGCAGATCCCTGAGGAGCCCAAAGTCAGCTCACCTGAAGTCCACAACAGTGAGTTTGCTGCGCATCATACTCGCTGCTCTAAGGATCTTGAACTCTACCATTTCATGCTCACTGCAGCCAAGGCTGCCCTTGAGCTTCACACTCCCCACAAGCCCCTCGTTGGTGAGGATAAGATCCAGGATAGCACCTGTCCTCGTTGGCTCCTCTGTCACTTGGAGAAGGAAGTTGTCATCAATGTATTCCAGGAACCTCCTGGATTGCTTATGCACTGCACTGTTGCCCCTCCAATGAATATTGTGGTGTTTGAAGCCCCCCATGAGGAGCAGGGCTTGTGAATGTGATGCTGCTCCTATCTCTCTATAGAGGGCTTCATCTGATTGGTTTTCCTGCTCAGGTGGCCTGTAGCAGACCCCCACTATAACATTTTCCATCCCTGCCCTCACTTTAATCCTAACCCATAAGCTCTCAGTCAGCTCCTCATCCATCCCCAGGCAGGGGGCCACGCACTCCAGCTGGTCACTGACACAGAGGGTGGTGACCCCTGCTCCTCATCTCCCCTGTCTGTCCCTCCTAGAGCCTGTATGCTTCCATTCCAACACTCCAGTCACAGGAGCCATCCCACCACCTCTCCTTGATGCCAATAAGATCGTAGCCCTGCAGGCACGTGCGCATCTCCAGCTCCTCTTATTTATTCCTATGCTACGTGCATTTGCATAAAGGCATTTAAGTTGGGTCCCCAGTGAAGCTGACTTACTGGCTGGAATTCCTTTGTGCTGCTCTTCAGGTACTCTGCTATTGACCTGTGATCCCTCTCCAGGCTCTGGGCATCTATTTGTGGCGCTGGCATCAAGCTGGTCAGAGTGGGATAGATTGAGGTTCCTCACCCCCAGCAACTTTATAGTTTAAAGCCCTCTTCACCAGCTTGGCAAGCCTGTGACCAAAGATGCTCCTCCCCTTCTCTGACAGATGGACCTCATCAGCCCCCAGCAGACCAGGTTTCTCAAAGCAAGTGTCCTGTGGTCTAAGTAGCTGAATCCCTGCTGTGGCACCAGTTCTGTAACCAACTGTTGATTTGCCAGACTCAGCTGGCCCTTTCAAACCCCTTGCCTTTGCCCAGGAGGACTGATGAAAAAATTACCTGCACCCACGAGTCCCTTACCACCACTCCCAGGGCTCTGCAATCCCTCCTGATACTCTTCAGACTGTTCCTGGGTGTATCACCGGTGCCCACGTGAAACAACAGCAGCAGATAATAGTCAGTAAACTCTATGAAGCTCGGCAGTCTCTTGGTGACAATCCCGATATGAGCCCCGAATATGGAGCACACCTCTGTAGAGTGCATCAGGTTGGCAGACGGTGCCTCCACACCTCTCAGAAGAGAGTCACTCACTGCTGTCACCCCTCGCTTTTTCCTAGTTGTGCTGGCTGTTACACAGGGAGCAGACCGGGCTGCCCCACTCAGCTCCAGCGTCTCTCCTGATGGGGTGGGTCTTTCCTCTTCAGTCTGCAGAGTGGTGAAGAGGTTCTGCAAAGGCACCTCAGGCTTCGGGGGAAGTTTCTTCTTCCTGCAGGTCCTTGCCATGGCACCTTCCATTCTTCTGCATTACTGACACCCCTCCCTTCCATGTGTGCCAGTGGGGGAGTTTTTGGCAGCGTGTCCGTGGGCTGCGTGTCCACTGCAGACTGCGCCTGGAGCCAGCTATCCAACTCCTCCTCAGCCTCCTTGATGCTCCACGGCCGTCTCACCGCCTCCTGCAGCTCAGCAGGAGTCCCCCTACCTGGGCACAGCTTTTGCAGGCAGGTCTGCTGCCCGTCCCTGCCCCAGGGGGAAGGGCTGAGCACGTCCTGCAGCCTGAGCACCTCTGTCTGGGTGGAGGCATCAGCCACCGCTGGGGCTGAAGGTGCAGACCCCCCATCCAGAGCTGCAGCCTTTGCTCCAGACGAGTGCCCACCATCCCGCCTTGGGAGTAGAGCAGGATGAGCGCCCTTGGCCTGTGCTGATGGCTACAGAATGGTGCCCCGTTCCTGGGTTAGGTGAACTTCAAGCTTCTCCACTCAGCTAGTGGAATGTTCCTCCTTCGAAGAGTCACCGTCCCGCGGGATCTGCCATGCCACCCCCGGATGAGGCGCCATGCCCTGTGTTCCCGCTCTGTTGGCATTGCTCCTGGTCCCTGGCACTCCCTGGGGCTGCCTGTTGTGGGAGTGGGGGGTGGCAGCCATTACTCCTAGCCCTGCCCACGCCCCATCAGCTGCTGCTTCTCTTGAGAGCCGCCAGCTCCCGGACGGTCTCCTCACCCCCTTGGGGTCCCCTGGCTCAGGAAACCCCTCCTTGCACACTTCAACCCCCCAGTCCTCTGAAGAACGTACCTGCACCGGAGCTGATCGCCTTGACAAATAGTTCCTAAATCTCTTACAACATAGCTTTGGTCTTACATGGGTTCTCTGAGAAACCTTTCCATTTTGTGACTCATCGGGGTTTGCTCCTGTGCAATCTCTCATGAAGGTGATGCTCAGTCTGCAGGTAAACAGTAATCGCATCTCTAAATTCTGATTAACTCACCCAGAGCATACATAATAAATCCCCAATAACTGCCTGAGGCCTAAGGATTGCTTCTTTTCTTTTTAGAAGCTGTCTGCCAATACAAAACGTATTCAGCGGTAGAAGTGGGCTGGCGTGCTGTACTGTTGGAACCCCATGAAAACACTGGCCAAGTCAGCAATGCTCCAGAAGTGATATATTAATTACCACAGAGTTATAGTGAAGAGAAAGGAAAGATATTTGATTTCAAGTTGATCAACCAGTATTAATTAAACTGAGAGAAATCACTGATAATGTATCCTGATTTCAGTGACTTTCTGAGCATTCCAATGCATTGCAGGGGCAACGCTGCTGCCTTGAGCAGAACAGAATAAAGGAAACAGCTGCTATTCTCATTTTAAACCTCAAAACAAGATGCACGTTTTGCATAGGCTGTGCTGCCCCTCAACAGAGGTGAGAATTGCACTCTGAAATTTGCTGATTTTTTTCTTATAATCAGAAAACCTCACTTCTAATCTAATCATTGTAGTTTCAATTTATATTGTCAAGCACTTATTAGAAAACAGGACTTCTAAAATTTCTCCCAACATTATATTTGAGCGTGTCTGATGGGCTTCTCTTTCCTTATTCCTGCCCACTTAAGATTTGACCTCCCTTCCCAAAGGACATCCGTGACTCTCTGTATTATCTGCTCCAGCTTTAAAGCATGTCATAGTTCAGAGAGATTTCTGCCCATCAATCTTTCAATCTAAAATTTTCCATACCACTAAGACACAAAAACCTCCACGAAACGGCAAATTGCACATCTATGGAACAGTGCCGCTGAAAAATAAAGGAACCACTGAACAATGTAAAATGCCAAAGGCTTCGCATCTTCCTCAGGAGACGTTTTCAGTGAAGCAAACACAAAATAATGACAAGTAGAGTGCCTAAGACATGGCCAACTTTAAAAATGAACTCGCAGGAGTTTGGTCTTACAACTGCCTTTCAGAGAAGCTGGGGTAGTCATTCCCTCTTTTGGACCTGTCAGTCCTCACCCTTAAAAATCAACTTACTGTAAGAGGCACCATGAATGATGGCACTTCACTGAGAAACACAGCAGGAGAGAAAACAGTTCTCCTGTTTGCTAAGTGACATTATCTAACACTCTTTCTTGTGCTCTCCCCTGATGTGAAGGATTCGTCTTCCAAAGTACCAAATAAACATGTCCCAGCCATGCAAGCTGTGGTGACAGTGAGCTACCGCTCTTCACCGTGTCATCAGCAGAGTCTGTGACTTGCTGTGGATCCTTTCTGCAACAAGTTGTCTCTTCACTGATAGAACTCATGGCTCTCCCTCCACCAGAGCAGGGCCAAACACTCTGGTGACTGACCCAGAAAGCATCTAAGTGTGGCCAACAAAGGTAACGTTTTTCTTCCTGTGGTACAAAACTAATGATCAATCGAGGCATCCAAATTACACTATTTTAACCAGATGTTGCTGACTTCTTTTTTTTTTTTTTTTTTTTTTTTTTTTTTTTGGTAAGACCAATAAAAAATGGTGCACAGTGGGGCCAGGTGTGTTTGATAGGTGCTGGAGTATTAGGCTTCTCAAGGAGGATTAGCAAAAGATGGTAACTTACATTGTGGGATGCACATTTCAAGGCATTACTATATGAGAAAAATTAAAATGGAGAAAAATCAGAGAATTCTCACAAAATGAATCTCATATACGAGGAACTACTGAGATGATTCAGGTTGAGAGAGTTCAATATATATATAAAAAGAAAAAAAAAGGGCAAAAAAGCTTCTGTCCTTTCAGATAAAGCAGTAGAACGGATTGCTTAGCATAATTCAGGAGTTGCTTCTGTACAGGAAATATAATTTATTCTAAGCAACACATAGACAAAGGGGTAAAACACTGTGGCAACAATTCCTTTAAAGAATGAGGTATTCATTGGGTGCGTGGAATAATTTTAAAAGCAAGGTGTTTGAAATCCCTCTTCTGAACAGCACAATGGTATATAAATGCCAGGGAACAGCCTATATTTAGATACACAGAGTAACACCGTGGCACATATATCCATCCCTCCGCGATTTCAGTGGCAGTATCGTAAGTGGATGAGTGGCCACCACAAACTTAAACCACTGAAGGTACCAAAATCATAAAAATAACTCTTCGAAAAGCCCACCTGATCTCTGCAATTTCATTCTGATGAAAGGGCTTGTTCCAGTTGTGTTTGCCACTGATAAAATCCTCCAATACAGTCTTGAAGGAAGGAAGGTACACAGCGACTTTTAGACTTGCCATTGTAGCAAAACTGAGAAATAATTGGGCAGCTTCTTGACATAAAGTAATTAGCCTGCCACTAATTTTTTTTTTTTTAGGCTGGTACATTTCCAGCAATAAGCATCAGGATTGCTCAGTCATCAAATGTGTGAAAAGGCAGCTCAGGCAGCATTAATAGGGATAGACCCTTTTTTTTTTTTTTTCCCCTGTGCACTCTCTGCCTCATTTCCTCTTCAGAAAGTTGCTTTTAAGTATGGTTCTTCTCAAGGCAAATAAAGCATAATTCATCTAATCAGTTAGAAAGCATGCGGCAGAGTGTTCCTCATTACAGGAAAACAAACGGCTTATGCTTCAATCTAGAGCTATTACTTTCCCCTGAGTAGAGCTAATGTAGTGGAAATACAGTACCCATGACCAACATGTAGTAAACAAAACAGCTGATTATTTAAAGATAAAAACTACAGAAACAAAGAGATGACAGACAGTAAATTTCAATATAGGTCAGCTAAGGCTAATATGTATAGCCAGCTACTTAGGATGTGGTTTTAAACAGCCAGTTTCCTTGAAAATCGGCTGCTGACAAAGCCTGCTGTTCTCTAGCAAGACTGCTTGGGTTACGTGTCAGTTAATCTGGAACAGTGAAAGGAGCTCTTTTCAGATCCAGGCGTTGTAGACAGGAGCATTAGGGACTTGACAGACGTGGAAAAGCTTTCTGTGGTCTCTAGTACCATCTTATAGGTGGGTGGACAAGTCACAGACAGAATACGGAGCTTTCTTACATTCATCACAGACGTCTCTCGTGCCCCTGCGTGGTACTCGGCTATCACTATCAGCTTTTGATGGTGTGCTTGACATTTCAAACAGGGGAACAATTTAAGTGCAGGGAAGGAGGATTGTAACACTTGGAGCTTTTCCTACAGGAAGCATTTAACATGTTTTCTTCCCATGCATTTTCCAGGACTGCTTTCCTTCTCATCCCTCCTTGACAGCTGTGCCCCAGTGTGCACGTAGGTGCAAGGGAAGCCATCTGCCAAAGGATGGCAGGAGAACTTGGCTATGTCCATCTTTCCTTCCTCAATTCCTGCCATGCAGAATTCACTGCCTGTTACTTAGAGAATCACTGTACGGACTCGGAAATGTTAGCAAATACAGAGTTATACAGACACGGGATCTGAATCTGCTTTTCCATACCTGTTGCCTTAACTACAGATCTTTGAAGTTTCACTGCCAGGCTTGCTTGGGCACCAGGGAACTTCAGGAGTGTTTGCTGAGTCCCCAGGGCTAACCAGCCAGGAGCAAAGGCTGTGCCAAACACAGATGTCAACTTCTTGGAGATATTTAAGTAAATGTCCAAGAAAGACTTTGAAAGTTAAAGAAATGACCAAAAATTATTTTCCCGTTTGAAAGTATGTAATGAAAATCAGGTTGATTTTTAGGAGTCTGTGGAGATTGGTATAGCAGCTAGACATGCGATCTCTAATGTATTCTCATTTATAATTACATTAAAACATGTTCTATATCACACGTGCAGAACTCTGAGGTTCCAACCCTCTGAAAAGATAAGTTTCATGTGTATAGTCACACAGATGGTGTGGAGTGGGGTTTTGGGGAGGTGAGGGGACCACACATGGGCAGCGGCTGCAAAGCGTGTTTTCAGATAGGACTCCCTTTCACTTGGAGCCTTGGTAGGGAGAGACAGGCCAGACAGAGCTACACACCTGGCTGACCAGGTATGTCTGGCTCTTTAGATCACAGAGCAAGAAAGAAGACACAGGGCAGCCCTGCAAATGAGTGAGGTGCAGTCCTGGCAGCAGCAGAGTCACTCTCGGCTGTGAAGCTTCACAGGACTGAATGACATGAGAAAGAGGTGGCCATCAGAGATGAAACACAGCACGATGGCATCTTCTGCCGGCTGCAAAACAGCTGACTCAGCACAACACAACCAGCATCAGCTCTGCTTAGCAGTCCTTGCTTATACAAACGATCATACCCTCTGACAGCTGGAACAGGTTGAGCCCCACGCAAGTCTTGGGGTCTGCCTGGTGGTATCTGTATGTCAGACCATGCAGTGACTCACAATGTCACTTTTCAGTGAAAACAGAGCTCTGATGAAAAGTCACTGAGAGATCCCCATGATTAGAGACCTTCAGGCATCCTTATCTCAGCCAGACCTTAGGGTACTTCTGCTACAATGCTGTTCCCAAAGAGGATAACCAGGCACGCAGCTGAGGCAGCTAGCACATAACATGTACACATACACAGTGCTGGTACACAATTTAAAATTTTGTTTCAAGGACAGCTGCATGGATGAATCTGGGCCCTATGGCTCCTGAAAGTACATCTGGGAGAGTCTCGAGATATTCTGCTCTGAATTTGTGCCCCTCGAAAGAGCTCTTCCAGAGGAATGACTGCAGCAGTTGTGGCAACCTAGGGTGGATGTTCTGCACTTCCTTACATGCTTCTTTGAGATCCCTGACCTCTTCCTGAGGAATAAAGGAGAGAATGCCATCACGAAGAGGATCACAGGTAATGTGGGCAAAGTTCACCTTGATGAAAAGTGGAAGGGAGGAAAAAATCCTTTGATGTCACACACAGTAGAAATTGAGCAAATAAAGGAAAATGCATCAGATACTTAAAGCTACTCAAATTTGAAAAAAAGATTTTTTTAAAATACTGTAATGAGGTGGCACTCAAACATAGAGAGTTGAAAATCTGGGAAATGAATACAGTAGAAGAATAAGCCGCTCTTCTAGCATGAACCATGCTAGAAGATAAAGATAAAGAAAATGAAGATAAAAAAATGTATGTGGAATAGCATAAGAAGGTCAAAGTCTTTGTATCAGACTTAATTACAGAAGAAGCAAACTGAGAGTCCACAATCTCTGTTATACAGATGTTCGGGGTAATGATCCCTTGAGGTTTAGGGTTGTTCAAATAGCTGAACCATGCTAGAAGATTCTGGGATGTGAGAAACAGGTAGTCAGCAAACACTAAGAACCTTGTGCTGAACCTCCACCACCCAAGAGAGACGATGAATTCTGTGGAAATATCTATACTCATAAATTAAATTCTGTCAGGGTATGCCCTGGGACTGGAACTCAATCATCTACACTGATGCCATGTTAGAAGGCTCTTAGCACAATTTTGGCCTGAACCAACTACCAGAAAGATGAACAAGTCCCTGGTCACAAGTGAGAAGTTAGCCTGGGACAGGGGCTTTTCCCAACAGAGATCCCACATGTGGTCAAGATGTTTTGGAACGTAAGAAAGTTTAATGGCACGAGTGCAAGCCATTTCATGCCAGCTGGTGGCTGAAATTCATCCTAAGAACGTTAGATTTATGGACCTTGTCAAACAGTAGAATTGTTTCAACGTGGAAGTTTTGCATTTACCTAGGACAATTTCTCATTTCGTCATTTTTCTTTTGTGTTCACTGTGTGCTGGTGTTACTCCTGTCAACCAAATCACACATAGAAGTAGCACTTCTGTCTGCAAATGTGCCATGGGGCCACCAGCTATTTGAACAAGCTGATCCAAAGAGCTCAAGCTTCATGGCCTTCAAGTTGCTGCCTGCAGAGCTACTTCCCACAACCCTAAACCTCAAGGGATCATTACCCCGAACATCTGTGTGACAGAGATTGTGGACTCTCAGTTTGCTTCTTCTGTAATTAAGTATGATACAAAGACTTTGACCTTCTTATGCTATTCCACATACATTTTTTTTTTAATCTTCATTATGACAACGTAATTTTTTGATTGGTGCTTGAAAGAAAAGCACTAAGCCTAGGTACCTCAGCCTGTCAAATATCTGCTTCCGTGCCTTGCTGTCACTTAACTATAATCATATTCTCTGAGTAAGGCTACATTCAGCACACACAGTAAGTAAATAAACTGGAAAATAAACTGGGAGATGATCAGAAGGTAATGCAGTTTATGAGACTAATTGGAAGAGCAGGACTATTACAAGAAGTGAAGGCACTTGTGAAAAACTGAATCCAGTGAAGAAGAAAACAGATGAGGTTGTAAGAAAACATCTAAGAAAGGATGACTTAACCATTATAAACTTATTTTCTGTAGTGTCTCTATTAAAAGCAAGCAAGCAAGTAGAGTTACGAGTAATCCTTGATTTCTATCCACAGAGCTTTCAGCTTAGGGAATTTAAAACTTCTTTAAGAAGATAGAACCATCTGTCCTAATAGTGTCCAGCTACTTACAATGTAGTGTGGCTGAGCAAGGACCACTCTTACCAGAGACCAGCTGTATGCCAGTTTATTATGGTCAGTTCTCAGAAGAATCCATGCAAACCCTTCAGAAATGGTTGCAGAAGCCCACATTCAAGCCTGACAGCTGGATTTACAGCTCAGACCTTCTCTCTGAATCCGGCCTATCTGCATGCTATACAAAATATAGACTGCTTTCTGGATTTGAGACCTCTTTGGACAGTGCTTCAATCAATTGGTTCTGCCCATAATAAATGTTGTTAAAATTCACCTCTTCCTGGCATGGATATGAAAAAAATATAAGCAATCCCACTGAACTATGTCAAATTATCCCAATGCAAGGAAAAGGCAAATTTGGCCCTTGAAGTCCATACCAGCCTTACCCACTAGCTCATGTCTCATCAAGCAGGAGGTGCAGTCTTGTTTCAGAATAAAGATACCTGTTGTTAGGAGGGCTATTTAACGTCAGCTTGTGATAGTAACACTTCTCCCAGGAGCAGATGTCACTCACTTCCCGGTACAAAGATCAGAGCGTTGCCACAGATGGCTCAGTTACACCATGCGAAAATTTTCTCCCTACCCTGTGGTTGCAGTTGTACCTGACTAGAACATTCTGACAGGGCTGACGGTAAGAGACAAGCCAGATGATGTTTCACGCACCCTCCAAGACTTTTCCTCTTTAAGGCAGTAAAAGACCAGAATGAATTTTGTTTTTGCAGAAAACCAGAACGTTTTGTTTGTTTGTTTGTTTGTTTTTAATGGTAGAGAAATCCAGATATTTCAGGAAACACAGACTCATTTTGAAGAGGATCAGGAAAGCCATATCACGTGTCCTTAAGCCAAGCTCAGGTTTTAGCTCACTCTGGCATCTCTCAGAGACTGTTGAAGGGCAATCAACCTTTACAAGCCCGACTTTACCATCTCCAGCACTCCTATTCATTGTTCCAGCTAAAGCTATAATGCTAAAACTTTCTGATCAGAGGACCTGTGACTCAAGACATCTTTCACACTGACATGCAGTCTTCACCTCACGAAATACCCTCAAAACTGTACATCTATTAATAGAAAAATTACTTATCTCTGCAAGTATATTTTTTCAGCTCATACTACTTCCAGTGGAGACCAAAGAGGAGAATTCACATAAGCTGAAATGGAATTCATGTTTTCTGCATGCCCTGCCCTTAGCTTCTAGATTGCACCTGTTAATTTTATGCTACCCAGTCCATACAGGGCGGAAAAGTGATCACTTGGGCTAATTACGTTTCGGGTGTAACAAATCACTTGCCCATGTGCCACCAGAATGAGCAATGTTTCCAACTAGGTTGAACAACAAAAAGTTCATACACAAAAGTCTCCCCATCTGTCTGAGTAGAGATTACCGTTAATGACCCTGTGTCCTTGGCCCTAGTCCTACGAGGTTATAAATTACTTTAATGCTTTAATCTACCGGTGGAAAAACCCTGGCTGAAGGAGTGCAAAAGAAACAAGCAGAACATACGTCAACCAACTGCTCGTACTGAAAGGCACCTCTCATCCCACATAGTGGTTTCACAAATAAGAAAAACACAGTGTTCCGCAAACATTGCATGAAGCTATACTTCCCAACTCTATATTTAACTGAGGAATGTACAACTCATTTCTACATTGAGTCTTCACCTGCTCTGCCACACTCATTAAAGGCAGCCCATCAATTTCCCAGATTCCCTATTCCAATGCTTAAAGATCTGCCCCAAACTACATAGACCACAAAGTTAGCATCTTTCGGGCGTACAGCTTTCTGTAGGCACTACTACAGAGTGATAAGGTGTAAGCAGGAGATCCTGGTGGAACACCAAGTCTCTTAACTGGGTAAGGCCCCTGCTGGCAATGAGGAAAGTGATTCAAACCAGTTCAAGGACAACAACAAGGCTGCATGAGCACAAAACCAGAGTGTGAAAAACGTGTTACTCTGGCGCTGTGGTATGCAGACTGTGCACAAAATAATAAACTGCTTGTTGGAAATAGGTAGAAGAGCCAAGGCTAAAATAAAATGATTTGTCTTAGTGAGTGTACATGGTAAACAATATGATGCCAGTGTGAACTGGATGCTGATAAGGGAGTTTTGGGGTGCAGAGTCTTCCAAAGTCACCTGTACCCGGGCAACCATATAAGTAATGCCATACAAAGTCAAGACTGCCTAAGTAACAGCACTGAAAAAGCCACCAAACTTGGGTATGGATGCCGCAGAAATGGGTCCAACTAGGAAAAAAAGTAACTGGGGACAGACTGTTTATTTGAGAAGAGTTTGGATGGAGAAAGAGAGGTGCAAGGGTGGTGAAAAGATGCATCCAGAAATAGAAAATGGGGAGACAAGACAGAAAATCGGGTACAGAATAAAGAAGGACTGTAGGAGTGTGGACACCTACAGATGGTGATGAAGCCGACCTTTGAATCCAAGTCCAGAACGATGCTGGAGGGACCCCTGTTTGACAACCTGCTGGAGCCTCCATCACGTCTTTGTCTGAAAGACTTGGTGTGCGAGAGTGAAAAAAGGAGGGAGAGACTTCTAGTGGGGAGACAGAACTGTGATTCAACAGTAGTTGGGTGTGATTCATACGACTTAAGAATGATAATAAGTAGCTTCAGAGCCGTGTATGCTTTAAGATTAATTATAGTTTAATTGATTTATTAGTCTCTCAGTAGCGTATTGCTTACTTTAAAAACCTCAGTTTCTTAATTCAGTTATGCCTCAAGGCTGCAACCTGAAGGGGAGAGCCAGACTCATAAAACAACATACGGCTGCCACCTTTGGCTCACCAGCCTGAAAGACCAGTTCTGTGCATGAATCAACAGGGGCAGCCTTCACCCCACCTCCAGATGGATGCTCAGACTCCCACCCAACCAGTCTGTCTTCATCCTCCCACCAAATGACACTTATAATTCACAGGCTCCAAAGCATTTAGAATGAGAAAACACTGATCTTTGTGTTCTCTGATTTTCTGTGCTCAGCTCACACCGCTTCTGTTTCTTATATTTGAATAGGAAAATGGCAAGCCCACTGTTTTATTATGATCTTAAAGAGTTTCTGGAATTGCTTCATGGTGCCATTGTTGTCAACCTCAGGGAACCATGACAGCATGAACAGATCTTCCCCACTGAACTTGTAACTGTGATGGAGGGACTCCCGTATTCTCTTCGTCCCCTGCCTTCCCCTGTGCTTTCCTTGTGCTGCACCTTTTTTCTGCAATATCACTTAATTTCCATCTCTTTGGGACCCCAAGTATCACATGCAATTTGTGATCCCCTGAGCAGTTCTATGGGGTGCCCAAGCAGGAAGGTGGAAGTACTGCTGTGCTATAGCTGCAGAAAATGATCTCTGGGATGGCTCATGACCTAACGGAAAACTTGTGTCTCGGATTTTCCAGTATTATGTGGGCTAATTGGCCAAGTGTCTCATGTATGGATTCCTCTAACTTCAGAGGTATGCTGTTTTCAAACTCATTTTTGCAGCAAAAGTGTTTAACCCACCAGGTTAGTCAGGCTCTGAGGAAAGAAAGAGGAATATCCTAGTCTGTATAATTTTCTTTACATTGAACATTTTATGGCAGTTCATCCCTTTCAAATGAAAAGCATTCAGTTTTGGTATCTTCTCTCCAGGGATAACAGCACAGCTATTATCTCCCCTTCATTTACTTGATTCATCACTTGGGAGAACTGCAATTTTATCTAATTCAGAGAGAGTAAAAATGTACTAAACCAAGAATATCTTCTTCCCTTTTACACTGAAAAAGATTATTCTCCAAAACTTTGTGTTTCCTTCCCTCCCACATGCTTAAAAGCACCTCCTGATGAGGCTCAAATTATATAATAATATCTGATCAACACTTTCTGAACCAAGAGAAATAACAACTAATGAACAATATAGTGACGATGCTGGAGCCATCTATGTCCTAGGAGGTATGGAGATCAGCTCAGGAGATCATCTCCAAGATTAAAGCTCACTTCTGAAGGGATGCTAATTTACGTTTGGGGTTGCAGCCATGGAGATATGCATTTCCTTGCAAATTGCTCAAAAGACCTTGACAGCTTAGATATAGTTTTACAAGGACAGGTGCCAGTTCTGAAATGTTACCACAGGATGTTTTGTATGGGTAGCCTTTAGCTTGGCAGCTAAATATCAGTTATTGTAGCTAAGAATGGGTCAGAAAACATATAGTCATTGATTTTAAAAAAGGACATTTTTACTGTAATGCCAAATCGAAGTAGAATTAAGTCTCAGCCTGCTTAGTACTGCTTCTGTTGAACCCAAGTGAAACTGCCTTGTCTGCGTCCTATTTAGTGGCAGCAGCAGAGTATCTTGGACAATCGGTTTACACATCTGGTTGAGAATTTTCCACTACACCGTGGCCAGCTTTAAATTAAAAAGTTTGCTGTAGATGCAGACTTTAAAATAATCTGCCATGAGCTGGGTTTGCAGGCCTAACAGACCTAAAATTGCGTTTCAGTCAATATAGTGATGAAATGAGTCCTGAATAAATACTGCCGAGGAAGAAGGGGCCACTTATTTAACCGCTTTCAGTTCTCACACTGATAAAATTGAGATGCCGTTTATCTAATTCCCAGCTGGTGGGATGGTTAAACACCCTGAAAATGAAACACCAACGTATCAAATGGCTGGCAAGGAGCTGTTAAGAGATTACTCATGACTGAGCAAATAGCCCACAGTACAGGGTACTTCTTTTGTAGGGGAAAATCTCTTTCATGGGGAAAGACTTTAATCCACCCACTCAGCAACCTGGTGTCAGAAATCATTTTGTATTGGTTAGGAAAGCCACTATCAATACCAATAATTAAACCATGACCTTTAAGGATAAAGTATGTTTTTATCAGCACTAGTGGACTGAAATGAGCTTAACTGAAGAATTTGCCCATTTTAACTGTATGTATTGGTGAGTCTACATGATGACGTTTTCTGAAATCTTTCTTCATGCAAACTACCACCTTCCTGGGTAGTTGCAGAGAGGGGCACTTCTAGCCTCACAGGCTCACACCTTCGCAGTTCCCACCGCTCTGCAGCAGGACACATCTGGGACAGACATGCAGCACAGTCTCCTGCTGCTTCCATTCCTCCTATATTTCAGGATCCACAGTTATCTAGTGAACAGACCTGTGTGGCTGGTTATAGAAGGCAGCCCAGGCAAGGCAATCACATTTGAATCACTACCAAGGTACTCGAAGGTACCTTCTGGTCATCCCAGGTATGGTTTAACCCTCTCTTTTTTCTCTCAAGACCTTTGGAAATACCACGTGAAAACCAGACTTAAGTTGACTTCCATCAGAAATTCTCAATGGTTTCCTACACCACCTTCAAGTAGACAGACACGAATCTGCAGAGGCAAAACTTCTGCTAGTGCAGAACTCTATTTTCATGCCGAGTTTCAAATGCCTGGTTTTCTGCCCTACTGTGCTCAATGATAAATAGACCAGCATTTTAAAAAGAAACAGCTCAGAGAATCGTTTCCATAGGAGAGCTATTAAAAAGCATTTTCTTTACCAGGGAGAAATACCACTGTTAAGTATACAACAGGCAGCCTTGCTTCATAGTTCATTTTTGTGTTTATATTATGGTTATCTTTCATATTTCTGTTCTTCATCAAATCAGCTTGATAAAGTCTTTCTTTTTTTGAGAGTTGGTCTTAGTCACTAGAGTCTGTTCACCAAGAACCATCTGTTCCCCAAGATTTCCCTCCCACACACCATGGTAGAATTACGCCTACAACGAGTTTCTTCCATTAGGAAAGAAATAACTATAACGAGCTAGGTGACATGAGTCCCTAGGGAGACAACACAAGTACTCATGTCGTTGTTCATAATTATTATAAACTGTTTACATGCAATAGCCATTACTCAAGGACTGAGCCTGGAGGGTAAATGAACCTGTCTACCCTTCCCTCTCGGAGTCAGAATTTAATCCTAGAAGCCTCTAAGCCATGGAGGTAAGCATCACAAGCAACAAATGAGGAAATCTGTCCAACTTCTGTTTGTCAGCCACCTGAGAAACGTTTAGGAGAGGAAACACTGTTTTTTGATTGTCTTCCGCTTCATACATAATGGAGAGAGTCCGATTACACAGTGTGTGTAATGTTTGGTCCGTGCCAACGGGAATAGCTCCACTGACACCACGTATTTCAGCTGAAGACATAGCTCTTACTTTTTATTCATGTCAAAGTTCACATTGAAGGTTTCCCTGCCGTAAAATATTCACACTTCAGTTAGAGAGGGCAGCTGGCCCGGAGTTTAACACACTGATCTGGGATTTAGATATGGATTTACCAGCTTCAGCTCCCCACTCAGATCGATTGCTGATTGCCACTCTCTTGCTACAGGACCAAAAGCTCAAGGCCTGTGCTAGAAGTGGGGATGGGGAGTGAGTGAATGATGTTGTACCAGTTCTCTTTCTCCTTCCACTGAGTGTGTTTATGTACAAGTTAGGGGTGATGCTCCTCAAATTCCTTCCTCTCCCTCTGACCTTTTCTGATTGTGCAAGAGTCACCTAATCTTTCTGACTCAGACTCATCCCATCCACCTTAGCTAAGTAAGTGGCTGGGAGAGTTTAATCAGATTAAACTGAAAGAGTTAATGAAGGTGTCATCTCATATCAAATCCATTACATCTGCCAGGTAATAACAATGAAGTGTGGGCCTTATCTTGGGGGCCTCACCCAAAGTGCAGGAGGGCAGATGACAGACAAGAAGCTAGACTGCAGCCCTCACGCTTCACCAAACACCAGGATCAAGTGTACCCTGGGTAGCTGTCACCTTCACTTATGTCACTCAAGCAAGAAGACAAATTGCAGTGGAGAAGTGAGTGAGTAAATACGTGCCATGCCTTGAACAGAAAACAATCTGTGAAGGAGTAAGAAAAACAATTGCTGCTTTCAGATCAAAGGGGATGCTGTCAAAGAAAGAGCATTTCTCTTGCACTTTACCTAAACAGTATTTCCACTCGGTCCCTAAGTGACCTGCTGAACCAACCCCCCAGAGGTGTGCTGCTGAGTCTAGAGAAAATCCGAGCTCTTCTAACAAAATGTTGACGTTTTCAGAATAGCAATGGCATTTCTTAGCACTTCCTCTCTCCAGTGTTCTATCTCAGGAACCCTGATATCTTACTGGTGCATGGGCTTGGCTATGCCTCGGAGCCAAAATCCATCTAGCCTTGCTGTTAGAATGAAAATTAACGAAAAGAAGGGAAAAGACACACTCAGTAAAATAAATGCAGCGTCTGCCAGAGGACAGGAGCAGAAAACAAGGTGTAGGTAAAGAAACTATCCAGAGGCACAAAAACTACTGTGCAGGAGCAGACATAAGGTATACTCAGTCCTCGTGTGACAAGAGCTACAAGGGATGCTTCAAAGAAAGGTGTAAGTTGTCTGCATCAGGCAGCTGGGAAATCACATCTTCCCAGTTAGACCTCATTGTGGTTTACAGGAGGAAGGGACTGGTTTAAATGTTTAAGTTACAACACTGTCTTTCCCTAAATATTTTGCTTGTGACATATTTTTTATCTATACAAGTGATTGGTACAGCCTGAAGCCTCATTTTGTTGCCTCACTAACAACATACACAATTAATTTCAAGATCTAGTTACTCTTCAGTAATAGTCTCCCTCTCCAGCACTGAACTTGCTTTTACTTTCACTGAACATCCCCTTTCCTGGACACTGAGTTTATCGTATTTTTGGTTTTATTCAATTTTAGCTCAGATGTCTTTGGCCACTCTGGTTTCATGTTCTGCTGATTCTCCTGATGCCAGGGACTCGAGCATCTATTAGTACATGAGCAGTCTGTAGCCAAGCACACAAAGCTGACTGCTTTCCTAGAGAGCATCTTTATTTCAAGGAACTTACTGTTTCCATAGGCACATGGCCCATGGAAAGCAGATGCAGAGGATGGTCTAAAAGATATATATGCATGGCCAGGGAATGACACTGATTAAATGTCCTAAACCTTCCAGATTAGATTTGAGGCAGGAGGGAATGAAGGATAACTAAAGGTCTCCAGAGATATCTTTTGGATTGCAAATAATCTTTCTGATTAAATATTCCATTAATACCTAACTATTATGTAGTCTTTTTCTTCAGTAAGTTCTTTATAAAGAAAATCCATATAGTTTTTCAGGAGAGGAAACAGACACATAAATTTGGAGTTACTTACTCAAGGTCACATAACTAAGCAGTGGAAGATCCGGGAGGAGAACCTAGCTATTTTAAAGCCCTTTAAGAGGCAATACTCCTTCCTTAACTAAGTGCTTCTTTCCTGAAAGCTGCTATTTGAGTGCCAAATTAACATTAAATTATGGCACTAAAAGTCAAACTTGGTTTTTAAAAAAAACCCACAGCCCACATTTTAGGATTAGCGATGTTATCTCTTTGTAACTGGAGCATAAGAAATTGTGTGTAAAAGGCAGGATACATTGGGGTGAATAGTAACAAACTTGGGTGACAGGCCTGTGAAAGAATCTGTTCTTTTTGTAAGCAGGGTGCTCTCTCTCTCCTCTGTCACTGTTCATTGCTTTTCGGTTCAACCGCCAGCAGACCACAGACCTCCAGGGAAAATGAAAGGAGAAGCACATGGATGAGGCGGAGTAAATGCCAGCCCCAGAGAATGCCAGCCACTGGGGAAACATTTAAAGGTGGCGTTAACTGGAGAATGCCTCTGCTTGCCTCCAACCAGGCTGGGAAGGTCACTTCTTCCAGTTCCAAGCTTACAAAGAAAGAGGGTACAAATAACTGCTCTGCTCTTCATGCCTTTCCCTGCCCCCCACAATAAATTGGTTTTGACCCATTTTAATCAGGAGCTAACATTTATCTGGAGGAAAACTGCCTAGAGGTAGCAATCCTAATGCGTCCTGCAGAGTTAATGCAGGAAGTGTGGAAATCGCCATTTGGTGATCCGGGGGTTTAATTTAAACAAAAGAAAAGCGGTGAAAACTATCCTCAGAGGGCACATCTAAGAGGACCAAGCAGTGACTGATATGTGACTGAGGCAGACACTGGCAAATGAAGTAAATATATGTATAGCAGCTAAGGTAGAAAATCAAAAGAATCTCTGCGATTCATGGATCAACAGAGGCAGCTGTTGATTTAGCATTTGATATTGTACAGATCCCAAATCAGTGCTGAAGTAGGAGCGTAAAACAGCACACAAAAGCCATTTACAGAAACGATCTCGGATCTCAAAAGCCCCTCTTCAAGAGCTTTTCATATTGCCCATTCTGTAATAAATGGATGAAGAATATTCCATTGGATTAGGCTAAATGGATGATGCTGCTATAAACAGCAGCGGGGAACCAAAGCCTTAGGATTGCCAGCGCTTGTTTTTTCATGTCCCCTTCAGCAGGAGGTTAATCTTTGTTCTTTATTCCAGACATAAGCAAGGCTCCAGTTTAGCCACACCTTTGGGCCTCTGGAATCAAAAACATTTGCTCACTCTTGCAATAGTTGCTCAGCTGCCCCTCTCCCCCCCTCGCCTTATGCTAAATAATAAACCAAGTACATTCTCTAAAATTTCTTTTTGGAACCCCTCAAAGAAACTAACCACACATTTTTATTTTGACAAACTGCATAAGAACACATTGATTCTGCCACTGATTCAGTCCAGCACAAAGGGTAATTTAACAGCATGTATTTCTGTGTAAAAATTGGGACTTCTGCTTAAATTACTTGCTTTCTCCTACTGTCTCTGGGGAAAGGTTCACCTTCGAGTTAAAGACAACGTACAGATTCACAGAAAACATACCCCCACTTATGTGCACCTACTTCAGGTTATTTGCTGCTATTTAAAATACACAACGGCACACATGGAGAGTTAATATCACGTACAATTGGCTTTTCAGTTAAATTGAAAATTTAATATGAGAGAATTTGGTTTTCAGCCTGGTTTCCAAGGAAACATTTTCAGCTACTATTGGTGGAGGTTACAGGTCGACTGTCAAGCCCATGATTTCCTTTGTTCCTGGTCCATCGGTTTGATTTTTTTTATAAATCTGGTCTTCCCTACTGAAATACATGCTAATATAGGGGGAAGGGCTTCTTAATAAATGCAAAATAATTGTTTTTTCCCAAACAGCCTCCCCAAAAGAGAGACACTCAAAAAGCAGCAGCAGCAGCAGCGATTAAAGGAGAATAAATTAAATGAACGAATTAATTTCAAACGTGAGATCCAGATTTGTATATGTACAAGTCTGTGCAATGTTGATAAATATCTACTGGAAATAATCTACAATTTTACTATTTATCCCTAACAAGCAGATGGGCTCCCACATTGCCATTTTCAGGAGTGCAAACATTCCGAAAACAAAAAGGAAACAAGGAAGAGTTTAAGAATACATACGCAGGTTTTTAACCAAATGTGCCATTGGTAAGGTGGGATTTTATAACCCTTTAGGATATTCGCATTTTCTACCATTACAGCATTAGGAGATGATGATGACTGCAGAAAATCAATCACCAACGTCACGGCTTTTTGAAGATGAGGGGCAACACACATCGGAGGGCACACATAGGACAGAAAACAGCTCCACAGGCAGGCACTGACCTGGACTGGCGGCATGCTGCTTTGGTTTGGTCCCTTCCTGGTTTTTGTTCTTACCAAAAAAGTGGTTGGTGCAGAGGAAGAGAGAGCTGCTGGATATTTTAACGCACGCAGAAACGAAATTATATAGACTCAAAGATACATCACTGCTGCTGATTCTACTTTTGTCCTTACTCGTGTATCTGCTCTCTCTTTGTGCCTCGGCAAGGAAAAAATAATGGGGAATTGTGGTGGTTCCCCTCTGCTTCCCAGGTGGAAGGGGGGTTGGACACATCTTTTCTTCCCAGGACATTCACATGAGCCCAGACTGAAGAATTTTTGTTCCTCTTCCCTTTTCCAAAAGCTCTGTAGTGGCAGAAGACTAGTATGGCTCTTTTTAGGGACCTCATTAATAGTATCTAGGATCCATTCTCTTTGGCCAGGGAAGACCAACATCCAGTCTCCCTCCTAAGCCATGTCACCCAGAAAATATGGACATACAGGAGGGTGTTGTGGGTTTTTTTGTTTGTTTGTTTGTTTGTTTGTTTGTTTTTCTTTAACAGCTGTAGTTCATCTTTCCCAGGAGTGCAATATGCTCTTCTCCATCAGTGCCTTGCACTGCAACTGCCCCAGCTCATGCTTTCTCTGCTCCTCCCATCTAAATTGCATATTAGCAAACACCTTCCTCTGCTTTGTATAGCACACTTCTGCCTACACTTGATTTAAAAGCTCAGAACTTTTCTTCTTGGCTATACACAACATCTTCCTTCCACCTTACTTTCCAGGATACCTTCAGCTCACACACCCTGTTAACAACCATGGCAACCCAAAGCAGAGATAAAGGACTATGCTTCATGTTAATAATTGGGTGATGAACCAGGCCTAATAGCCTCAAAATTGGTGTGAGACATGCTTGTGTGAAAGCACAAACACCAGTGCTGCTATCAGCTGAACCTGACCTTGTGAAATGGCTGCTTGATTCCTCAGAGCAACATGTACTTTGTGAATTTTTCATTTAGATTGTAATAATTAAAAAAAAAAAATCTGTTATGAGAATTTTCCTCAAATTTATGATCTAATTTTCCATCCCTTCCCTCCTATTATATGTAAACAGATTTAATTCCTTCCTCTGTGGTCTAAACTGAAAAGAATGGAAGGGGAGAAAGGATAATATTTATTTAATTTCTGCAAAAAGCAGATAAAGAAGTCTTCCTCGGAAGACGTGGTGCCAGACGCCGAAAGAAATGCAAACAGAAACGACGGGTGCTCTCAGGAGGATGGCTGAGAAGAAGTGCAGGCGGGAGGCGCCACGGGGATACCCAATGTTGGCACTTTGTTTCATGGGTCGGTGACAGAATTAGCACATCATTAACTCTGACAGCAGAGAGCCTGCCTCCGGAGACAGCGCTGAAGGAAGGCTGCCTGTGACCCTGGATGGGGACCACTTCATGGCACCACTGTTCCCACCCTTTACCCTCCTGATCTGCGTGGGCCCGGGAGACTGGGAGCTCACCAGTTCCACACCTGGCACTTGCCCAGTGTCACCCAGCCGGGTCCTCGGCATCAGCAACTCCTGCTGAGGCTCCCAGCACCCTCTTGCAGGTGGTTATTGCTTTTTTGTTGTTGTTACAGGACACGCCTCCCTTACTGTACTTGTCACTGCTTTGTTTTGGTGGTAATAAACCTTATTTTATTACCCATTTCCTTCACTGCAGGTGTGTGATGGTGCTGGGAAGGCACAGGAGACTGGACCACAGCAATGATGTGGGGTTAGACATTGCTCCCAGGAATTAAAGGCACATGGTCTTGAGGGAGACAAAAGCAAGGGAAAATATCCGATGGACAGGATAGTCTATGGTTTGTTGAGATGTTGCTTAGAAACCTTTTCTCTTTTAACTAGTGCCTAACGTTATCACTGGCAGCACATAAAGTTTGATTTGCCCCTGTTTGCACAATGAGTTTTAAGTAATATGTGGGTCTGGGGGCTGATCTATCAAGTTTTGACACGACGCCATGGCAGCATAACTAAAAGTGGAGCTCCAATAAATTCTAAGGTTGCTCTAATTTTATTCTAGTGTGAATCCACCTAAACTGATCCAGTCTAGATCACACGCGATAAAAGTGAAACTTTGCCAATCACGTAATCCAAACAAGAATGTCAGAACACCATAAGGGCTCAGCTTCTTCTCCTCAACTAAACCAGGTGGAGATACCACGATATTACTGAGAAAACTGTGGATACCATAAGAGCAGTATAATTATTTGATACTCATCAACACTGAAATTGCTAGAGAAATAAGAACCTGTCATTTTGCTTAAAGCCTGCAGCAAAACATATTAACACAGGTTCATTTATTTTATGCATTTCGGTTCTCAGTGTGACATGCCTTCTATCCAGAGAGGTGTGTGTGCAGTGTACCTCAGGAGATGGGAGCATGTGCATCAACAAATTCCACTGTCGTTTATTTATGGTTAATATTTTACAGAAAATTAACATTGAATATACTCCTCTCTGATAAAATAACAATCTGAGGGCAACACCTTCTCTCTCAAGGCTCCCAGTAAAACGATAACCTTTGGAACATGTCAGCTGCCTGATGTAAAAACTGAGAGCTGTCTCCAACAGGCAATTTAACAACTGATCTATATCTTTATGACTACAACTTCTCATATATACTGCCAAAACCACTTTCAGAAAGACATAAGCAAAAGTGAAAAAGTTGTTCTAGGTCCCCACATGGGCTTAGCTCAGCATATCAAGATATTGTTGCAGTTCTGCTGGGAAGTCTTCCCAACTGGACAAAACCCAAAAAACATAGCACTACTCTGGTTAGTATCCATGGGCTCCAGTTCACTTCAGCTATGTATTTGACTTGCTGGTTTTTTTTTGCTTTCCTTTCTATGGGGCAGTAAATTTTCCAAGTTCTAGTTCTCTTTTTTTTCACCCAGAACTGCTAAGGGCTCTCAGACTAATGTGGCATTCAGGTAAGTGACAGAGTGTCTTGCATGAGAGGACTGTGGCCTTAGTGTGCATGTGTTCTTCTGAAAAAACCCACCATATCATTTACAGGTAGAAATTAAGAAAATCTGGGTTGAAAGGGACCTCATAAGTTCAGCTTCTGTCCCAGTGAGATGCCAGACTCTTGACACTGTTGAATATCGGGTTCGTGTTGCAGGTGCAGTTGGAAAATACAAATGTACTTAAACGGGTTGATTTGTTGAGATTACAATGCTAGTTGAAATCTTACTCTACTCTGAAACATCAATTTGGGTGCTTGTACTCTGTAGTGAAATACATAAAGACAGGAGATAAGTAGTTCCTACAGGTTAGGCAGACCCAAACCATAACAATTAAAATAGAAATTAAAAGAGAAGGATGAAAAGGAAGGCGAGAAATAAGTTTCTATTTCGGTTGCCCAGGTACCTGGAAGAGAGCCACACAGAAAATGTTTTACCCAAGGGAGGGAAAAAGGAGAGCAAATAGTTAATCCAGTTTGGAAAAAGGGCACATTCACAGAATCACAGACTCATCTGGGTTGGAAAAGACCTTGAAGATCATCTAGTCCAAGCATTAACCTCACACTGACCGCTCTCAGCTCCGCCAGATCCCTCGGCGCTGGGTCAACCCGACTCCTCAACCCCTCCAGGAATGGGGACTCCCCCCCTGCCCTGGGCAGCCCATTCCAACGCCCAACAGCCCCTTCTGCAAAGGAAAACTTCCTAAGAAGATTTAAGATTCAGGAGTCAGGGATGTGTATTATGGTGAGAGGGAGAAAAGACATACACAGGGATATGGAATAAAGGCCACTGCTTCCTAAAGGGAGATGGCCTTTAAGGTCAGCTTGCCAGGTATCCCTGGACATGCTCTTACTGGGTACATATTTGATCAGTATCCATGAGATGAGTTAGCACTGTCTTCTAGAAGGTGCCTGATATAGCTGTAAAACCAGTATTTTAAGACTTTAACAAGGGACTGCTGTTGAACAGCTGAGGTAGTTTCCCCCCTCTACTAAATGTTATCGCTTTAGTCAAACATCAGAAGATATCGATGAAGATAATGGCTGGCTCTTGCTTAGCAAACTAGGATATGAAAAACATTATTCAACACTCACCAGGTCACGGGAACCTAGAGCAAAGAAAAGAGTACAGCATCCACAGCAAGGTGGCCGGTGTAACATGTATGGACCAGGGGACAGCACGCTGCCAGGCAGCACATTTAGTGCCACTGCTCAGGCGCCTCATTTCAAGCGTGACATATGTCTGGCCATATGTGCAGAGCACACCAGTTGAGACAACTGCCAAGTTAAGATATAACCAAACATTCTCCTTCTGAACATCCTTGGCCAGCAGCTGTTCCAGCATATCAGAGAGTCAGGAGGAGTCTTCGGGGAACGCTTTGGGGCAGGCACGCTCAGCCTGGCTAGCCCTAAACTAATCAGCGGTGGCTATGAAAACTGTCTAGTCACAAGTGCTTCAGGCAAGCTGCTTTATTTCAGTTCTCCGAACTCTGCATGCAAGCGGGCAAGTGGGTAGGTACAAACTGTCAGCTGTGTATGATGAGCAGCACTCTCCAGCCCAAGATACAAGATGTGCACTCATTTCTTCTTTCACAACGCTCCACTTAAAACTCCACGTTGCTGATAGGAAAGAGTGCAGCTCTACCACCCTTTTTCAAGGGTGACCTCTGCAAGTGGGAGGAGTGAGCTGTGGAAGAGTAGGTAGGTGAGGAAAGGGATTCGGGAAGCATCGTTGGCCATCGCCCAAATGTGGTGATGGCTCACTTTCAACAGGAACACACAGTTGGCAGGCCCTGAATCTCAGCAAATTCACCTCTTAATTTTTCCCTTCTGCATCCGCAATGATGTGCTAAAATGGCAAAGAATTTACTTACTGTTGACTACAGCTGCTGAGGTATATGGGAGGGACAGGTGACCTGACAGTGCTGGAAGCTGAAAGAGGTATGTGAAGAAGGAACTGAGCAGATGATGGTTGTAATGCTCTACAGATCATTAAACAGAAAATAGAAGTAGAGCTGGACACAGGGTTTAAGTCAGAGTTGACTTGGAAATCTAAATGCTGCAGCTAGAATTGCTGATGTCAGGGTGATGTTGTGATCAAAACTTTCCCTGGAGATTTCTGGGGCTGGTCAAAAGTGGGGAAATGGGTTTCTAGACCCTGAGGCAGCAAACCCTGGCTGTCAGAGAGATGGAAGAAGTAACAGGGGAAAGGCGGAAAGAATGCTAATCTTCTCACCTTCAAAGAGAAGGGTGGAAAGGAAGAATTTTGGAAGGATGACAAAATGATTTACTGTTTCCATGGCCTACTGAAGCTCAAGGTCTCTGTGCTGCTAAGAATGGTTACTGTCCTCTCACTCAATGTACTGTGCACACGGAAAAAATTGACAGAGAAGAATCTAATTACCGTTCC
The DNA here is from genome assembly GCF_003259725.1 of Athene cunicularia. Classification (NCBI taxonomy): domain Eukaryota; kingdom Metazoa; phylum Chordata; class Aves; order Strigiformes; family Strigidae; genus Athene; species Athene cunicularia. The sequence continues at coordinate 24,070,797 of NW_020799092.1, forward strand.
CTAAAGGCTCAGAGACTCTCCATTGATAAAACTCCATCAAAATCATACAGGCACTACATTAACGATTCTGAATTGCAGCAAACTTGATTTATTCTTTATTTCTTTGGCATTCAGGCTGCAGTGTACACAGTCCTGATGCCCTCTGGACATCACTACCAAAACTAGTACATTGACTTTGATCACAGTTTGTATTTCTGCTCATGCTGAAACAGAGACAAGCAAAATCAGCACTCGGGATTTGTAGCAGACATCAGGCTTTTAGCAGATTGGATGTACTGGGTTACAAATATTGAATGAGAGTAATATCTACAGAGAACACGCACAATGTATTTTTAGCACATATCAGCCTTCACATACAAGAATTTTCCCCCTCTCTGAACTTGGATCTCTCTTGTGCATCCTTTCTTAGTGTAAATCCTTCAAAATGGATTATATATTAAAGAACTACTTATCTGATGTTGGGAAGAGATGCTAAACCAATATTTTGGCACATATTAATAAAGTGATTAAAATCTTCTATTTATTCCACACAGATTAAAAAAAAAATATATATGGCTATGTGTTCTGATAATTGATATGAAATGGTCAGGAGTAGTACTTTGAATCAGTGGAAAGATGGGAATCGCAACCTGACCCTCCTTTAACGAGCATAGCGTGAGCCCCGTGCAGAGAAAATCTCTTCCTTGAAGAACCTGTATGATGACAACATGCAGCTGATGGATGAAACAAAAAAGATGGAGATGAAGAAGACAATCTCATCTCTCAGTCCTTTGAGGAAGCCTTTATTTTCTCTGCTTATCTTTCTGGATATGCCTAGTCATGTTGCACATCGCTCTCAAAATTCTTACCTACAATACAGATTAGCTCTGTAGGTTATTTCTATATTTCTCCCACACTATGACAAGGAACATTAATAATTACATGTGCATGTATTTATGGTTCTCTGCTCTTTTTTTTGACAAAAAAAAAAGCCCCCAAACCAAACACACCTCAGTTTTTCTACTATCTTGAAAACAATAAATAGCAAACCCTATTTTCACAGAGGAAACCTTAGGTATCTCAGAGAAGGCATGTTTTGCCTTTAGGACTTAGCTCTCAAAAATATGCACCATTCTCCTAATATCTCGTATGTGGAGAGTGTATAGACATGGTAGGTAGCCAAGAGATAATGAGGGTAATATTTTCTGGAGTTACTAGCTTCACCTCCGTGTTCCTAGAAACTTGGATAACTTGAAGAGTGTATGCAGAAAGCTGAGCTGCATCTTGAGCATGAAGTTTGATAGAAACCAGCTGGCAAGAGCATATTTGAATAAGCAGCCACATGAATGAGTTCTAAACACATTCTGGTTATCTTTGTGCAATGTGGAATTATGTGGCTGGGTAAGAGCTTCTACCCACAGCATAGGAAAAGACGTCACAGTTTAGTATTCTTTCGTTGGCATGTTCTTCTCTGTGTCTCACACACTTGTAAAATCTTTTCTAGCTTTAGGCATGCAAAAGCTAGGCATTCAGTCTAAAATGATGCCCAGATTAGGCTAAAGATTTGAGTAAATGTATGTGTACTTAAGCTACCCTAATACTTTATGAGAGCCTAAGTCCAACTCCACAGTCCAAGCCTCTCCCCTGCCTTCCTCTCTGCTGCTACCAGTGTTTGAAGGCCACTTCAGGAGCTGAACTGTCACAGACAGGAGTTACATTTTCAGCCAGAGGGTGGGGATTTTTTGGGGTTACTGCTGCCAGGTTTTGGGGGCTGGATTTTGTGCAGGGGATGGAGAGGGTTGGCTGTGGGTTTTCAGTCAGACCAACTGCTTACCTGATTTGTTATAGCTGGGTGTAAGCACCCATATCACGCGGCACGTGGTGAAACCATCCTTTCTGGTGGAGTTAGCAGGGACTTTGATTGGCTCAGGTCAGTCATCAAACTGCACCCTTTAATTAAATGCCTCTTTTAGAAGCTAAAGCTAGGGAAGATTAACCCTGCTTTTACAGGTCTTTGGGTTACAGCCACAAATCAGAACTCAAGGGACAGAAGCTCCCTTGTTTGCTTTCCACTGACCACCGTTGGAGCTTGACACAGGTCAATTAAACCTTGCTTCTGGAAAAATGCTTAAGCAGTTACTTTATTTAAAGCACGTTTGTTGTAATGGGAACTCACTGCAAGCTTCAGATTAGGTCAGCTTTTGACACACTGGGTGTGGACGCCATACACCTGTTTTGTCCCTCATTAAAACAGGGAAAATAATATTAATTTATTTGATAGAAGGAATAGACTGAAATTATGATCATCTAGATATATAAATAGATGTCCTGAAGGAAAGCCATGAAGTTCTGATATGTATCTTTCACATCTCTAAATTAAAGCGGGTGTATAGCCCCTTCACTGAATCAGACCTTTAATTACACCAGACCTTTAATCACAGCAGGCCTCCAGTATGCCACTGACACTTTTGGTTGGAAGCTACACATTAGAATTGTTATTGGCACTGCATCTATTTTAATCCCTTTGCTGCCAGCAGCTCACTTGCTTCACTATCACCAGTTGCAGTAATTCCTGTGCCTTAGGACACCCCGTCAGGATGTGCCTGACCCACCTGAAGTGCTTATCTAAGATTTGTTCAGTGAGTGACCTCTCGCACACAGAAATTTCCTTGTACTGAACACTGCCCATCACTGAGTGGCAGAGAGCAAAAGCCAAGAGGCGTGTAAGAAGACCGCAGAAAGCTACCAGCCCTCAGGAGCACAGAGATGCAGAATTGGGTTATTCCTCTGTTTCTCCTCTCCAGCTTCTTAAATCAGATGATATTTCTGAAAGCACAGCCAGCTACCAGTAGCCTAGCACAAAGAATGCAGTATAGCCTGGAGATACATATTTTTTTTTAAGGTATGAAACAGAGCAGGTTCCCAGATAAACCCCTAGGGAATTCTACTTATAACTGGCCTCCAGGCAGAGCATGAGCAATGAAACCCTTGCAGTCTGTGGCAATACAAGGGAAGACTGGCAAGGAGGATTGTAAACATGCTCAAGTGACTTGCAGTTGGGGTGCCAGAAAAACCCATATATCACACTAATTGTTGCTTAGCTTTGCATGCTTGACGGGTAGAATGTCTGCGTTTAGATAACATAGGCCTGTGAGAGACTCAGGCACCCTATTGAACATCCTGGAGATTCATGCCCTGCTGTGGGAAAGATCAAAGCACAGTGGAAAAGCGTGCCTGCGAAAATCCGACATATACAGGTGAAAGCAGCAGGTTTGAGATATTCTCTTTCTTTCTTCAACGAGCTCCACAGTGCCTGCATCCCCACTTACAGAATGACAGAATCAACTTGGTTGGAAAAGACCTTGAAGATCATCCAATCCAACTATGAACCTCACACTGACCAGTCCAACCCCTCCAGGGATCCCGGGGACTTCCCCCCTGCCCTGGGCAGCCCATTCCAACGCCCAACAGCCCCTTCTGCACAGAAATCCTTCCTCAGAGCCAGCCTGACCCTGCCCTGGGCAGCTTGAGGCCATTCCCTCGGGGCCTGGCGCTGGCTCCTTGGCTCCAGAGACTCATCCCCCCTCTCTGCCCCCTCCTGGCAGGGAGTTGCAGAGGGCCAGGAGGTTTCCCCTCAGCCTCCTCTTCTCCAGACTGAACCCCCCCAGTTCCCCCAGCCGCTCCCCAGCAGACCTGTGCTCCAGACCCTGCCCCAGCTCCGTTGCCCTTCTCTGGCCACGCTCGAGTCATTCAATGGCCTTTTTGGGGTGAGGGGCCCAAAACTGAACCCACTCACCAAGGTGTGGCCTCACCAGTGCCACATGCGTGCCTCTGCCCAGGTGTTGTTCTGGAGATCCCCCAGGTCTCCAGGTAACAATAAGTTTGCTCTTCACATTTCGTCTGTGGTTTTGGGGTTGTTTCTGTGTCCTGCCTGTGTCAGCTCACACACAGTCTGTCTGTCCAGACAGGTTTTTTTGTTCCTCATCTTGACTGTAACATCCCAGTCTGGATGTTGGCATACTGCTGGAGACTATGTTGAAAGCTTTGTTAACGTCAAGATAAATGATATCCGTAACTTTCCCTCCATCCACAGATCGAGACATTTTATCACAGAACACAATCAGGTTGGTCAAGGCAAGGATACTAAGGGTAAGTCCATGCTGACTATCCTCATTCACCTTCTTGTACTTCACGTACCCAGAAATGTGCTTCAAGAAAACTCACTCCATGATTTTTCCAGGGACAGACGTGAAAGTGCCTGGTCTACAGCTGCCTGAACTGTCCCTCTTGATCTTTCTGATGATGGGTGCAACATTTGCCTTTCTCCAGACATAAGTGTCTTCCAGAATGCAGAAAGCCTGGAGGCTTCTCAAATAAATGAAATGCATAGTTTTTCATACTCTCTTTGCCCCCGTGGCAAAGAAATTTGCTGCAAAACATACATGCATGCACACTTTTAATAAAGTCAACTTCCTGGAGATCATAGCAAGGGCAGTAGCCTGGGAACTGCCCACATGCAATGGGGAGTCAAACATCAGGGAAACGGTGTGCCTTCAAGCATGAATACAACACACTAGGTCATAGAGCAGATTTAAAAAAAACAGTTATTTCCTTTGAGCAAGCAACCTCCCCAAACAAAAATCTACATATAAAAGTGGGGGGTTTTTTGCTTAAATTATTCAGATGGTTAATTCCTTGGCTGTGGGTAGACATGCAATGCCAGAAGTAGTACAGCTGTATTCACCTGGTCCTGTGAAAAAAACCTTGGTTCAGGGGCAGCCACCCCAGAAAGCAGTATGATAAATCCTTCTCTTACCCAACTGCACCCCTATTGTGTGTTCTTACAGCACAGTTTACACTTGAATACCTTGAATAGTAAGTGAAGTACTTTTAAAAGGGTTTAAAGAGGTCAGACTGAGACAGTTTACAGACAGGATCCTGAAGCTTTTGAGTGAGAAGTCTACAAGCTTACAGTGTGTGTTACACACCTCTAATAATCAAGACGAGACTACTACAGAGACCTCTGGACACCTACATTTTCAAGATGCTTTCACTATCAAAGAGAGAACCTATATATCTTGATTCTTGCTTGAACTGAAGGGGAAATTTTCAATAAAATGAAAAAAGAAACTGTCAGTGACTCAAAATTTTTTTGCTGCTAGTTCCACAATTTTAAAAATAAAAATCTGAAATAATTTTCAAAATATTCTTCTGAAGCAAAAATGTGAATTGTTATTTTAGAGGAGGTGACCCCAAAATATTTTGAGGTTTGGTTTGTTTTTTTTTTTTCCCCTATTTCTAGGGCCCTGGTGTTGGAGCTCTACCAATATAATCCAGATAATTCAACAAAAAAGTGCATTTTGCTTGTCCTTATTCATGTTTCATTTACCAAAAAACATTTTGGAGGGATTTTTTTTTTCCTTCCCTACTAGGAAGATTCTGACTATTCACCATAAACATTTGCTGATATTTATGCAATACTTGTAGTTTTATTGAATTATAATGCCTAGAAATGCCCAGCTTAGAGCCAGACTCAGGCTCCTGTTTTGCTGAGCTCAGAAGTAGCACGAAGGCTTGAAAACAGAGTTTAGGGTTTTGCAGATACAAACCCAAAATAAGAGACCTTGTCCCTAAACTAAGCTCTTGGAACCCCACTTTTAAGACAAGATGGCAGCAAAAAGCGACAACTAGCAGAGTAGACAGTGAGAGATGAGAAGAAAACACATGATAATGCAGATCAAATGGACACACGCAGTTAGCTAGTATCAAAGGTTTGTTTGGTTTTTAAACAAACAACGTGTCATTGTTTGTTTTTGCTATTAAAATTTGCTATTTATACTGCAGCAGTGCCCAGAAGTCCCATCCGGACACCAAGCTCAGTTCCTGCCTTTAAATCTTGGTGCAATCAGCCATGGACAAATGCAAGTTACTGGAACTGGTAATTTCTCCTCTCAAACGTACACCTCCAACGGACTGGGAGAAAAATGATAACCACAGATTTTTAGTAAATTCTGGCATTCTAGCAACCAGCTTTGCTTCTTGTTACCACAGGTACCACGTGCTGTGCAGTGCAGACATACACTTCCCTTGGTCTCAGTCCAGAGCCTTCACCCTGTGGTAATTCCCCTTGGTGCATCCCCTGTCCCTTTGCTATTCTCCATTTCTACGTTTTTATAATTCGGCATTCTTTAAACCGTTGCAGTGTGCTGCTGCTGTGGGAGCAGATTAACGCTGGCATTGGTTGGTTTCCCAGCTCTGATTTTTCCTTACGGTACCTAACACTAAACGAGTTACCAGTTCGCCAAGCTCAAGCCTTTGACCCTACCAATTTATTTTTTGGCACATCTGAACTCTTCCACCACCACTGCTCATCACACGCCTGCTGGGATATTTTAAGAACTAACAGGCAAACTAGATGCTTAAATCAGCGATTATCTCAAAGCTTAATGTATGAGAAGATCATTCTAAATTTTCTCTTTCATATAAATCCCATCCATACGCAATGAGCTTGGCAAAACTCACCAAATTCAGTCGGTATCAACTCAAGACAAGATTCTGTTAAGTCTTCAGTGACACCCACTTCAATGCAACCTCAAGTTTAGGATAAAACGGACTCAAACTACAGCACAAGATTGATGCACCAGTGGAAGACACACCAACTTTCCTCAAAGAAAACGAATACTGCAAGGCTTATAAAATATTTGTCATCTCCGTACCCAGATTCTTCTTCAGGTAGCCCAGCATCCCACCTCCACCAGCACAATCCACATCAGTAACCACAGCAGCTCTGGGTCCTATTAGACTTATAAAGCCACTGTCCCTTTGATTGCTGCAGGTTCCCAACAGATTTGCAGGTATTTTAACAATCTGTGGTAAGGTGACGTAAACACGCAGAAGGGTAAAAGCATGGGAAATCACACAATTCCATCTCAGGAGAAGTACAGGCAGAAGTCCATCTCAGAAGCTGTGACAGCCAGGTGGGAAGAGAGATGCACAAAATCCCCGTGAGATGGACATGAAGTGCCACCTGGCATGGCGGGGTGCTGTGATACAGGAAAACATTCAATCCCAAAAGTACACCTTGGAAGCAGTCATCTTACAGTTAGGATTTTCGAATCAGAAGCTTATAGTAATCAAACAACTATAGGATCCAAAATCAGTCTGATAGTAATTTTTCAGAGAGTGCATAAGGCACGCCTTGATTTTTAAAATATTTAGCTAATCCAGTATGCCCTTCCCTACACCAACTCCAGACAAGTCTGGTCACAGGCAACAAGCTCTGGCCAGCCATCTCTGTGGTCCAGAGTGTGGCAGTAAATCATCCCTGTTCACAGAAGTAGCAGCGTTTCCCTCTGCAAAATCAGACCAGCTCGCTCTGAATGTTTGGCTGCAGTCAGTCAGCTGCTGTTCATAATCACACCATCATTCACATGGAAGAGTTGCTTCGCCACAGCAGTTTTTCTTTCAAGAAGCAAAATTAATTTACAACAGGCTAACACTAATAATACGCTCACCACCAGCTCTCTTAAAAGAAAACAAAAGGCCTAATACAAGCCCCCAGAAAATTACCAAAAAACAATTTTCACACTTGGGTTCCTTGGCACCATTCAGACATTTTGATTTGTGCGGGCAATGATGTGATTCAGAACTTCACATTTTCTTAAAGCATTCTCCCTAATGTACCTAGCAGTCATAATGGGCTTGGTAAATGAAATAAAAACAACAGGCCAGATTTTCTAGGGTAAACTGCAGCCGAAGGTGACCTTCACCAACTTTTAAGCTGTCTTATCTTTTGGAGGATCAATTTTAGGGTCAATTGCTTGGTACATAATGCATCAGTCAGTACCTGTATAAATAGACTTAGGAGCACCTTCTGGCAAGAGTAACATTCTGGTATACAGGGGTACCCTGAATTTGTTTTCACTCTTCCAGTCATAGCTCAATACCAGGGACTGCATGAGCTAGTGACAATTCTTTGCAGGTGGGACACCTAGAAGATCAAATCCTCTGGACTGTGCATATCAAGATGTACCACCACTGTGTCACAAGTGGGAGCTCTCTCTTAGAGGTCCTAAGGATCAGAGTATTCCCCCCTCACCTCCCCAGTATTTTAACAACTTTGTAGAAGGTATTATAGAATCACAGAATGACAGGATGGTCTGGGTTGGAAGGGACCTTGAAGATCATCTAGTTCCAATCCCCTGCCCTGGGCAGGGCCACCTTCCACTAGCCCAGGTTGCCTGAAGCCCCGTCCAACCTGGCCTTGAGCCCTTCCAGGGAGGGGGCAGCCACAGCTGCTCTGGGCAACCTGTGCCAGGGCCTCACCACCCTCACAGGGGAGAATGTCTTCCTTTTATCTAATCTAAATCTTCCCTCTTTCAGTTTAAAACCATTACCCCTCGTCCTATCCCTACACTCCCTGATCAAGAGTCCCTCCCCAGCTTTCCTGCAGCCCCTTTAAGTGCTAGAAGATCACTCTAAGGTCTCCCCAGAGCCTTCTCTTCTCCAGGCTGAACAACCCCAATTCTCTCAGCCTGTCCTCATAAGGGAGGTGCTCCAGCCCCCTGATCATCTTCGTGGCCTCCTCTGGACCCACTCGAGCAGGTCCATGTCTTTCTTATGTTGGGGGCCCCAAAGCTGGACACAGTACTCCCACTGGGGTCTCACAAGAATAGAGTAGAAGGGGAGAATCCCATCCCTTGACCTGCTGGCCACACTTCTCTTGATGCAGCCCAGGACACAGTTGGCTTTCTGGGCTGCAAGCACTCGCTCTTGGCTCACAGTAATTTTCCATCCATTACCACTCCCAAGTCCTTCTCTGCAGGGCTGCTCTCAATCCACTCCTCACCCAGCCTGTGTATTTGGGATTGCCCTGACCCATGGGCAGGATCTTGCCCTTGGCCTTGTTAAATTCCATGAGGTTTGCACGGTCCCACCCCTCCAGCCTGTCCAAGTCCCTCTGGATGGCACATCCCTTCCCCCCAGCATGTTGACTGCACCACACAGCTCAGTGTCATTGGTGCCCTTGATGAGGCTGTGCTCCATCCCACCGTCCATGTCGCCAACAAAGATGTCAAACAGCGCCGGTCCCAACACCGACCCCTGAGGACACCACTCGTCACTGCTCTACACTGGGACATGGAGCCATTGATGACAACTCTTTGAGTGCGACCATCAAGCCAACTCCTTATCCACTGGGTGGTCCATCCATCAAATCCATGTCTCTATATTGGAGAGACAAGGATGTGGCGTGGGACAGTGTTCCAGTGATCAGTTCTGAAGGTTTTGACTGAGAAGTTAAAGCAGATTAAAGACTCACCCCACTACATCAAGGATTTCTTCTTAAGCTGCAGTGGTTTTGTTCACAACAAAATTCATGCTTTGCAAGGTTCTCTAACATTGGTTTTAGCATCCATCATTCAGTCATAGTCAGTTGCCAGATAACAAAAACCACAGGTAAGAAAGGCCAGGGTTAAATTTAGGGAAACAGAAAAGCTTTCTTCAAGAAAAAATGGAAAAAGCAGCCAGGGATAGAATGTAATAAAATCAGACATGAAGTACAAAGCATGAATTAGCTTTATATTTTGTTGAATGAACAAATAGCAAATTTTACTCTTTGGTGCTGACTGATAGCTCCATTACCGACCCATTTAAGAAAAGGATAAGCCTCCATTCTTAACTGATTTGCAGGCGAAGATGTTCCCAACAGTTGCCTGAGATTAGGTGTCCTTATTCAGCTTCAATTCAAAGCAAAGAACCCAAGCCCGTGCATGAGCTTTGGTACACAAGCAGCTCCACTGGGTGTCCAGAGTGGTTCTGAAGTGCAACAGCCCAAAAAGGAATCACACCAACACACACACGTCAAGAGCCAAGTCACAGGCTTCAGCAAAATGACAAACATTGTTTAAAAACATGTTTGCCGAAGGCCTTGTTGGTGAACGGGTCACTTGGCAAAATCACGAACACAAAGCCTGCTGTGCAGCTGCCTGAGAGCTCAGCTCTCCTGAGTGCCTGAGCAAAACCAGGATACGGGAGATATCAGAGGGTTACAAAGGATGCCCGACGGGACTTCCCTAATGATGTTGCTCCAGGGTCTTGATGCCAGAAAAAACTGATGGGAAATAGCTCTGATTTCTGTTACCGATGCAAAGTCTCGAGCCTGTGGAGTGGCACTTTTCTCTTTAATGCTCTTTGTACTTTTCCTGTCCTCTCTGCAAAAGCCAGGCTGAAATCCTTAACATCACTCTCTCCTGAGCCACATTTCACCCGTAACGCTAATGTACGCTCTCTTGCTTCCTTGACTTTTACCACTTGGGATATGCAGCCAGCAGTGGTAGTGATGCTGAAAGCTTTCTGCTGGCAAGGAGACCAACATCCAAAAAGGGACAATTTTCTGGATGGAGAGATCTCTGACTAGCATAAAAGTGAATTTTGTGGACTAGAAAATCTAAATCTTCCCTTTGCTCACTTGCAAAAATCTAATATTAGATACAATTTCCATTTCCAGCTTGACAGACAAGGTCAAGTTCAGATGCATTCACATGGGCTGAAGAAGTGGATGAGAGTCAGCAGTACCAATAAAACCACTGCTTATTGGTTTTGGTAGCTTCCAAACCCAGAAACTGCTTAGCTTCCTTATCCTCCAAGGCTTTTAAGCTGGAGTCAGCCAGTATTGGTTTCCTAGATATAGAAGAGCGATTAACTGCATTTGCATTCCTGTATCAAGCACTTCTTACTGTGTTAAATCACTAGGATCTGAAGTTGAAATAATGGCAGTGAAATCATACTCATACACGCTTTTTTTTTTTTTTTTTTTTTTTTTTTTTTTTTTTCTATAAGAAACAAAATTATCCAGAGCAAAAAGAAAATCCAACATGATGATGTATAATTGAAAGGACAACTGTAAATTACTTAATTGGGCCCATCACCTCCTTGACATCCACCCTTCACGAGATACTCAACCAAACCTAAATGAAGATATCAAGAGAAATTCTGATTTCAGGAACTGGGCCTTGGCTGCAAACCAGAAAGCATGTAGGCAAAAATGCAAATTCAACCACTGTTACGAAGATTCTTTAAAGTTGTGACTCAACTGCAATCCGAGTTTGCTAACTCCCTGATGAGATTCCCTCTTTCTTCTCTAAGATACCCTTGCACATTAAAGAAAAAAAATATTGTGAAGTAGATAAAGGCTTCAAGCATCCCAAAATATCACTGGTTATAGAGAACTAAAAATGCATCTCATTTTACATATGGTAGCAAATGGAGCCTGACTGCAACCTTTAGGCTGTTACTGACAAGAGAAGATTTTACTTTTGAGGGGTTTTTAATTGCATCATTCTAAACGTACGCCCTGCTCATGTGCTTCAAGGGCTGAATCCTTCTTTATTTAGTCATTTATCAGCTGGCAGAATTTTTCACTGCAGACATCATCATTAACACACAAATCCCTTGGCATATCCACCATTAAATAAAACAGAAATGGCTTGCTTGAAAGAGTATTTTTATGTTTTTGTGTGCATCTGTGTGTATGGAAATGTGTATATATTAACTGCACTGCAGAGCATGGGTTTGTGTTTACTGCATAAGAAGCTTGTCCACAATGTTCCTTGGATAAAATGAGGTCCCTCACCATCAGAGTTCTGAAAAAACTGCATAAAATTACCCATATCTTTACAAATGCAGAATACTTGAATATTTATATTTAAACTTATGCATAAGTCTTTTGTTAGACAGCTAATGTGAAGCAGATTTTTCCTTTCTTTAAGCTTTTTTTTTTTTTTCCTTCACTTTATTGCACTAGCACACAACTGGCTAGAGGGATTTTTTCTGGAATACTTATATCTGAGGCTCTGTATTCTCCCCTGGAAGTGCTGCTGTTTAGATCGTGATCTACTTAACATCATGAAGTGATTGTAAGTTAAAAACCAACCAATAAAAAAACGCTTTTGAAATCTGATGATTTATCACGATTTCAGTCCAGGCCAAGGAAAAGTCACATGAAACCAAGAAGCGAAGATAAAAATGGAGGCCAGCTTTTACATATTGGTCTGTAGGTGGCGGGTATTTGTGTAGAATGACACGCAAGATTAAAAACCATTAACTCCCTCGGCATAGAAAGCCGAGCTCCACAGGGAGATCTTCCCAGACCCTTTGTGCAAGACATATTTTCTGTGTGTGCACCTAGCAAAGCTCACACACACCTTGCGAAGAGAGGCTGGTAAGAGAGACACAGTTTCTTCGCAGTAGGGCTGCCAGGCAGGTGGCCCCTGGTCAGACAGGGATGGTGGGCCACCATAAATAATGCTGGGTTGGTCTTGCAAGTGCCTGAGTACCCGGACAAGTATCAGCATTACTGTCTCAGCGGACGTGCCACATCAACACCTCCAGCAGCTGTTTTGAGTGAAAGATGAGGAAACTGATGTGGCCAGGTGTTGAAACCAAAGCATTTTAATTCTAAAATTAGAAATTAAAGAATTTTAATTAACTGAAAGACAAACACGCTTGAAATTGTGAAGCGTTTCTGCTTTCAAGAATTTACTTATTTGAGAATAATGCAACTTGCTTCTACAGTTTCATTTAGCACTGTGTCCTTGCTTTTAATTCAGTAGTTTATGCCAATTAAACAATCTTACTTCCATTGTGATTTATTGTGCACCTCTTGCAAGTAATGTAAAACTGGAGTAAATGGAAAACCGCAGTCTATTTTTTTAAAAAAAAAAAAACAACCCACAAGTTGACTTTACTACTGCAAATACCCCCAGGAGTTTAAATACGGAAGACAGTTTGCAAAGATGGATCATTAAGCTGTGAACTCTCCTTGGCAGTGACAAAACTGAGGTTTGTATTCCGCACAACCTAGCGAAGCTTGTGACCAGTGGCAGACCTCAAGGCTCATCTGTATTTCAGCAGTATTGCTTGCTGTATTAAAAGACAACGCATCACATGATTAGGTCATAATCCTTCCCAGAGCTTCCAGATACTGTGATTCCTGCTTTTAAGGGACAACATCAGCAGAAACCATTTGATAACCCTGGAGAATGGCATCTGTAAGTGACCAGTGACTGATGTTTCAAGGAGAGATTTAAGCAGGAGTACAAGGAGAAGCCATGTCAGAAGGGACCTAGCTTCCCCCAGCGGGAACAGCCTTTATGAAGGGTCTAGAGCACAGGTCTTATGAGGAGTGGCTGAGGGAACTGGGGTTATTTAGGCTGGAGAAGAGGCGGCTGAGGGGACACCTTATTGCTCTCTACAGCTACCTGAAAGGAGGTTGTAGCAAGATGGGTGTTGGTCTGTTCTCCCAGGTAACAAACAATACAACAAAGGGAAATGGCCTCAAGTTGTGCTAGGGGAGGTTTAGACTGGAGATCAGGAAAAATTTCTTCACCAAAAGGGTTGTCAAGCACAGGCTGCCCAGGGAAGTGGTTGAGTCACAATCCCTGGAGGTATTTGAAAGACGTGGAGATGTGGCGCTCAGGGACACGGTTTAGTGGTGGCCTTGGCAGCGTTAGGTTAATGGCTGGACTCGATGATCTTAAAGGTCATTTCCAACATAAATAATCTAAGATTCCATGATTGATTCAGTTTAAGAATACCTGCATAGAATTTGAGGGTAGGAGGAAGCTGAAGTGTTTTGGTGATTTTTTTCAACCCTCCCTTTTGGAACAGTCCAACCAGCACAGCTGCTGTGAAGGACAGCAGCAGCAGGACTGCTGCCTCCCTGCTGATTTCCACCTTGAAGCACTCAGGGAAAACCGTCCCTTTGTGGTCCTTAGTTTGGTTAATGGTTGGACTCCATGATCTTAAAGGTCATTTCCATCCTAAATGATTCTATGCTTCTATGATTCTACAACTTATTTGCTTCAAACAAACTGATAGAAAAAAATTATTTCAGTCCTGACCTACAGGATACTCTGAAACTCCTGGTGACAGACTTTTTCTGCCTCCACTGCTACTGTTAAGAGAATCTATAAAGTGCTCCAGAAGGCAGATTTAATGGATGTAGTCTTCCTCCTCAGAGAGAGAGGCACTTCAGAACTGATTAGCTCAACACTTAGCTGCCAGCAACACTGCCCAAATGATTAACCTTCCCCACTACTTAGCACTGGTGAAGCCACATTTGGAGAGCAGTGTCCAGTTGTGGGATCCCCGACACAAGAGAGAGCTGGACACAGTGGTGCAAGTCCAGTGAAGGACCATGAAGATGATGGACTGGAGCACTTCTATGAGGAAAGGCTGAGAGCCGGGACCGTTCAGCCTGCAGAAGAAAAAGCTCTGGGGGATCTTACCAATGCTTACAAATACCTGATAGCAGGGGGTAAAGAGGGTGAAGCCGGGCTCATCTCAGGGGTATCCAGTGACAAGACAAGAGAAAACCATCAAAAAATTAAAACACATGAAATTCTGCCTGAATATAAAAAACCCACTTTTTTTTTTTTTTTTTTTTTTTTTTTTTTTTTTTGTATCATAAAAGACACTACAGAAGTTTTAACATATTCCCTACTGATTAAAATAGGAGATGAAATTTCCTGGGAATAGCTGCTGTACTGTGACAGTATCAAAGACTGATCTTAATTAGAAGGCAAGAAGGAGACTTTATTTTCCCCTGACATCGGAGAACAGTACCTCTTTCAGACTCTTGATATGAGTGGCTGGGAGGAACGGAGAATTACTCAGGCCACAGGGATGTCTACGCAGGCAGCAAGAGAGGGATGGAAAATTTAACTGGCCAAAGGAAGAAGAAAGAGTTTAGAGCTTGTTCTGCAAAATAAAATATTAGTTTTGTGTAACTTCTAGAAACTGCACAGAACAGAGAACAGGATGGGCAGTTCTCATGCTTAACCTCTTCTGTTCTGCAACACAATTAAGACTAAGGGGTGGAGAACAACCTCTTGTGTAGTTCAACAGATATTAATCCACAAATTACTTTGCCATTTAAATAAATGACCACCAAAAATAAAACCAAACCACCAAAAAACCACATCTAAGCAAAAGATGGAAGACTTATTTTACAGACTGTCTTAAACGAGGCCTAAAAACTCCTCTCTCATGCTTCTAAAAGCTCAGTGAAGATGAACTTGGGACAAGCAGGAAAACACTGTCTGATCACCTTGATATAGGAGGAATTCAACAGGGTTATATAACGAGGTACAAGGAGTTTGGCTTTCAATCACACACAGTCCTTTCTGTAATTCAAAAGTCATGGTGTCCATTCATTCTCATGGGCCCTCCAGTCACCCTAAACTACTTCTCTCCTTTCAGCTCACGACCTTACCAGGTTTTTGATTCAGACTGAAAGACTTTTTGGACAAAGACCTGTGCTTGCATAGGTAGGGGTCCTGAATGCCAAAACATGACTAATAAAAATTTATCATATATCAATACCAGGAAAGAAGGTTTCCTCCTCTCCCTCCTCCCTACCAATATCCATTTCTAGTCCTTCATTAAGCTTTCCTCCACCTACCTCCTCAAGCCCATTCTCTTCCAGACCACTGCCCTGACTTTCACCAGTGATAGCCCTACTCCTCATACTTTCCTTCTGATGCTTTATACAGACTCTTTTTTTTCTCCAAATGTTATCCCTGATAGCCTCTGCAGATGCGCCATCTTCTTTTCTCTAATTGTTTCTTCAGGATCTCTCCCTAAGTTTTCATATTACTGCAGTTTTTTTATTAGTCCTTTTATCTTCTGCATCTGTACTGGTTTTTCTCCATTACTAAGATTTCCGCTGGTGTCTCCATTACGTCATAAATTTATCCCATTATTCTACTGTTCCTGACCCACTTTTCCTTTTCCCTGACATCTTTGAACTTAGCTGATGTCTCTCCTTTTGGATGTCTTGATGTTCATTGTAACTTCTCATAAGCAAAACATAAATCCTTTCTTTAGCAGTATCACCAACTCATTATTTAACTGCTTCCTCCCTCTGTCCCTGGATGGTTAATTTGCATTACAATCCTGTCACCCACATTTTCTCTACAGCTTCATTAAAAAAAAATGAGGGCTCATCTTTCAAGAATGGGGTATAGATACCTCCCCATATTTTTTTCCATGCCTGCTTTTGTATGTACATAGAACTTTACAGAACAAGTTTGTGGTTCTAAAAAAAAAAAGGAGTACGGACACAGCAATACATTTTCAAACATGCAAGTTTCGTCAAATTGACTATTCATCTGAGGTGCTTCATTTTTAACATTTCTAAATTAAAGTATCCGAAAGGGAATCAGTCTGCAAAAGGGCACTGAGATGAATCAGACTCACCAGACACACTGGAAATTTTTAGCAAAAAAAAACCCATTATCTACAGAAAAGTGTAGTTAATATTATTTCTAATACTGTCATTAGTCACATAAGTGTAACAAAACACATGCAGCAAAGAAGATAGAGGGTTGTTCTAAATAGTTTCTGAATGCATCCCTGATTAACTTAGGCAATGTGTGGAGAAATTCTAAATTACTGTGAAGCATCCGTGTATGCTAAGTAGTGAAGGAAACAGTATTATGACCATGAAACTGTGCGATAAGCCTATTTTCTCTCGGAACTGCCTCAGTCACATGAAGCCATTCTTCCTCAGCGGACTGCAGGCTGATTTTATCTGACTGAAGCATCGGAGGACACAATTTCAGCTACCACCTTTCTTCCTCCTTCCTCTTGTCATGGTCTCTTCCCTGACATCTGAGTACTTGAAAAAAAATTTTAAAACCCTGCCATTTCCACCTAGGTGCACTTCCAGCATTTCTGCAGAATGCAGTCTGTGCTGACAAGCTTTGAAAGTGCAAAGGAGAAAGGAGGTGTAGGAAACCAAGTTCTGCTGAAGCTAATTGATAAGATGGGCCTCTGTGCTTCTCAGATTCTCATTCAGCCTCCCGGCAGGCTTGGCTTTGCATGCAGAATAGATAAAAGTGCAGGTAGGGCTGCCAGATCTCCCAACTTAGCTGAAAGCTGACGGGTGAGATTCTACACCCTGAGTCATGACACGGGTTGGGTGTCCATCAAATGAGGAGGAGCTGTCACCATACAAGGCTGCAGCACCCAGCAAGGGCAATGACACTGCACTTTGCTTGTTCCAGATGCCCATGTTCCAGCAGAGCCTAGAGCCAAGGAGCAGCAGCACGGTTGCAAACATCCAAAAGCAGAAAGTGACACCAGGGATGCGCGAGTCTTGAGCTCAGGACTAATGGTGGCTTCTTGTTTGTCTGGTATGAAAGGTTATCTTGCTGGAAGCACCAGCTGTATTGTTGGGCCACCCTTGTGCTGTTGGAAGCAGGCTGTTAGCTGCTAACGTATAAAGCAAAACCTTACCAGCCTTCTTCAAGCAGAAAAACAAATTGGAGAAGACAGAGAAACGAAATGGAACAAGGCAACAGACGGTGTTAGCTTAGGAAAGAGGAACAGAAGGGTTCGAGACCCTGGCCTGCATTTGTGTCAGTTTTGTTATCACCCTTGAGATTTAGCTCCTCTCTACCACATGGTTTACAAATTGCAGGGTCAAGTAAGAAACAAGTTTTTGTTAAAATGACAGATTTGTTCCTTTGGTACACAAATACGAGTTTTTCTGATAGCCTACTGACACAAGCGAGCCAAATCTATATAAATAATAAACCAGAAAACATCTTCAGCTCTGTTTCACTCCAATTAGCAGTTTCCAGATCTCTTACCGAGCAAGTGAGATCTCATTCTATCAACCAGAAAACCTCATTACTCTGATGCAGGTACTGATCCATGCACCACTGTGGTGGTCGCAGGAGATTTAGGGGATGCTGTCCCAGACGGAGTGATGCTGCACCGGTTTGGCATGGAGAACCTTTACTGCTTATGGTGATGAGCAAGATGCATGAGCGAGGGAGTGTAGAAAGGAATAGTCAAGGGAGGTGGAGAAAGAGAAATCTGGCATGATTTGGTAAAATTTACAGGGCTAACAGAGGGTCTTGCTGTATATTTGCAGATAAGCATAGCACACTTGACGGGGAAATACAGAACAAGCAAAGGTGTCTAACACTGGACTTCTGCTGGTTTTGATGGTCAGTCCCATCATAATGTGTAGTTCTAGACAAAGCTTTGCAGGGCAGAGGAGGTCTGTACCAGCCACTGTAACTACAAGGGTTAACCATAAGGGCTCCCTGTGGTTGGACAATATGAAAAAGCAGTAGCATTTTACAGTATTTCTGGTCACACCCAGCACTATCTGCTCCCCGTTTTCAGCAGCCTCCCTATTTTCTCTCTGAATTATCAGAGACATTAACAAGAGTCTTTTCCACTCCCCACTTTGACTGATCTTTCTAATTAGAAGCACTGAACAAACAGATCTGAGGAACAGCTTGGCAGCAGCAAGCAGCCTCGCTGCACTGCACGCAGGGCATGGAAAAAGCTCTGCTCTCCCAGGGACAACGTGAAAGCTACAGCGCGTGACTCAGCCTTAGCCCAGTAACTGCTCCCCAGGGAATCCGAGACAACCCCTCCAAGCATTCCTGCCTATTTCTGCGCACGCCTGGATCAAACAACAAAAAGCACTCCTTGAAATAATTCCATACCTTTGATAAAGACACACCTCCCCATCAACTAATGAGTAAAGAGCACTGCGAAGCTTTGCCTGGTGATCCACATCTGTGGACACATCCAGGCTGAAGCCAATACTGAGATGTGGATTTTTGTGTAAGAGCTGCACTCTGTGCCATGCAGACATGGCATTTCATTAAGCACGGGGTAATAGCTTGATTCCCTTAGGGACCTGCTGCTGGAAAAATAGAACATCTCCTTTCATAAGTAGGCAAGGTCACCGTGCGCCCCACAGTCCTCAATGCACATGTTCATTTTGGAGCTGATGCTGAGATAATTGAGTATCTGTTCCTTATATGTTTCATATTAGTGTAATGACACATCTTCGTGTAAAACTAATTTTACAAGTTCTGAGGAAAACCAACATCATCGCCATCTGTCCGGCTACTCCAGAATACAGAGGGAGAATTCTGATTTATGCTCAAATTATTTTTTATATTTTTACACTTCATGTTGGATTCAGCATTTGAAAAACTCCAGATAAGAAACGCTTTAAAAGCACAAACTAAGGCATTTTGTCCCTTCACACTTCAACACCCTTTTGTGACTTACAATTTCTTTTTTTTATTTAATGGGAGTCATCTTCCAGAAAATTCATGTGAACACACTGTGAACAAGACAGCTCACAAATGTGTCACCTTCAAGTTTAACCCCTCTAAATATAATAATAGAAACCCCAGAAATTTCACAGAGATACATGAAGCGAGATCAAAAACGAGAGGCAAAAATTTCTTTCAAAATATTAAGTACTACCAAAAATCCCCGGAGGACCTTACCTGAAGAACCTAAGCATTATGAGTGTAACTAATTCCTGTCAATCTACTTCTCTGCTTTCATTTTATTTCATCCCAAATACTATTCTTTGTTTAGAATATTTAGAAACTGTCAAACTGCTCTTCTCTATTCCTCTGGTTCCTGGAAAACTTCTGGATACGAAAATGAGAAATTCCAGAGGATAACGCTGGGTCAAGGCATAATGTAAAAGAAGAAAGAGTTACTTTCAAAGTGAATGTGTGATCGGGTCAGTAGAGAAGGTTACACTGGGTAGAATATGAAAGTAGAAATAATGTATTTTCTCCTAAAACCAGATACAAATACTGTATTGCATTAAATCCAACAGTTTGTGGGGGAAAAGAATAATTATGCAGTAGAGATTAGAAATTACGTATGCACACATAAGGAAGGGATTTTTTTCTGAATTTTCCTGTGCTTACTCAAATACACGCATTCTTCGTCAGAGATTATGATCAAGAATGCCAAATGCAAATGTTGCCTGCAGACTTGGAATAAGCTTTTGCTGCATTTTTATTTGTTTTATAGCTCAGGGGTTTCCCAAACTGGAGAATGCAAGCCACAACTGTAAATGAAAGTATAGTCTCTCACTTTGTTTGTGAATGGCTGATTATGTGGCTTAAAGACATCCAGCAAATTTACAACTGGACACAGTACGCAAAAATGTTAATGATGCTTCTTTCCCTCTTCATCTGCCCTGAAATCAACAGTTACTGGAATGAACAGTTTCACTTCTGGAAAAAAAACAAAACCAAAGGCTGTCAACATTTTCACGTGTAAATAACCTTTGAAGAGTTGGGTTTCTGCCTTAGGGAAGTATTTTTGCGTTTTAAAAAAATAACAGCATCAAAAAGGCACCTTCTTCCTTGAAGGGACCTCAATGAGTTGTGATCATACCCCTATATTTTTTTTTTTTTTCTTTTCAAGGCTGCTGCAACCTTACTTGGAGACTTATTTTGTTCATTTGAAACACACTGAAGCAGGCTGTCAAAGGTTCAAGAGGAGGTTATCAAGTCCTGTTTGCATGTCTAAAACTGCTGACACATGCTAGGAAAAAAAAAGGCTACATTTAGTACAGCTGCAATGATAAAACAGCTACTAGGGAACCTCACCTATAGCTAACACCACCACCAAGCTGTGCTGGCCCGCTGAAGAGATAAGCCAGGAGTATTTATATATAAAATGCAAACAAAGCTTAGAGAAGTCCCCCAAAAAATAATGTTTGTAATTTTCTTAGTGTTTTTTTGTTTGTTTGTTTGTTTTATAAAAAGGCAAAACCATGCAAGCACATGACATTTGGGATTCTGTGGTTTGATGATGAAAACCATTACCCACAGTCTTCAGCTGAAAGCTGTAGAAACAGCTGAAAAGTGTTAATCGAAAGGAAAAGTAATGAAAAATTGTGCACTTAACAGACTTGCAAAAAGCAACAAAAGCAGTGGTTTCCTTTTATATTACTCACAAATTTTCCTGAACATGAAAATAACCTGCCCTCTGTTGAAAACACGCCAAAACCCACACCAAAACCACAACTGTATTGTTGAACACAGTTTAGATTTTTCTAGCTTGTTGCCTGAAAACATTAAGAGGAAAAACGCATGTCTTCTCCCAGACTTACTTGTCTCTAAGTCAGATCAGTTATCTATAGACCTATCTTAATTCTAACTGCAGTAGAAGTACATTTCCAGTCAAGTCTTGTTCAAAGTTTTAGACCAATGCTCTAAAGATATGTTGACATTTCTCAGATTAGTTCCAAGCAATTCCTTGCCTACTAGGGCCAGATCTGTCCCTTCCCTTCATTTCACATCAGGCATGTACAGATTCACACTAGTGGCGAGCGTTAGCTTGAACTCTGGCACTTAACACAGCTGGAGGAGTCTGAGCAAGTTCATGACCTCACCACTGGCCTAAGCTCCTGAGGACCTTGAGGTCTTCGGGCCAAGTCCAGTGTAGATAACTGGTCTAGCAGCTTCTCCTCACAAATCTTTACATTAAATGCAGCAAAGAGCTTTGACATCCTTCTTGACACTAGAGATCTGGATTTCCTCGCCGGGGCAGCAAGCTAAAAGCTCAGTAGAAACAAGCCACATGGGTGGAGGTGGTGCAGGTCTGTTCTTTAAGTCACAGGTCCGTCTTAGCCTTTGTGTTCTGCTGCAAGCAGTTAAACTGGAACAGACACCAGACCGTGGCAGACGCCCCAGTGCACTGCAGCTATGCGTGGCCACCAGGCTTTGCCTTATGGAATGAATTAAATGCCCCAATAAGGGCAAGGGGCAGGGTGTGATGGGTTCACACCGTTTTTGAATGCTAATGCTTGAATATTAAGTTTTCAAAGTGGGGGAAGGAACAAAAAGTTCATGAAAGCAAAACGCCACTCTTGCTAAAAGGAAATTTGCTAAGGCAACATGCTTTTGAAAAATAATTGTCCTTAACAAACAGCAATCCAAAAAGAAAGATAAACATTTACCACAGTGTAAAATGCTGTTATCACCTACCAAAATCAAACAGATCCAGGTTCATTCACTCACATTTTTTGTTTGGTTTAGCCATTAAAAAAAAAAAATAAAATATAATGGTTATAGCAGAAGGCAGTATTTTATTTTTCATTAATTATGTCCTTTGCTTCACCCACCTAAATGGATTTAAGATTAGACTCTAGAATAAAATATAGGACCTTACCTTGCATTTCAACATGTTGGCCACTCTCTCTTGCATTGACTGTCCAGCCTTTGGCCTGACAAGTATATAAACTGCTTTCACTTCAGGGCTGGAGCGCAGAAGCTTTTCCACCAGTACTTTGCCCATGAAACCAGTAGCTCCTGTGATAAGTACGTTCTTTCCATTGTAATAAGCTGAGACCGAAGACATGGTGCTTTCTTCTTCTGTCCTTCCTCTAACTTTCTGCAGGAGGTACCTGAGAAGATGCAGAAATAAAGCTTTAAGGGCTTTTGAGTCAAGACACAGACCAGTTATTTCAGAGTTACCGAGTCCGAGATAACATTTCCTAGTCAACTATGGCAGCTCATATTAGTTAAGTCACTGGCAATTTTAAAGATGATTTTTTTAAAAAAAAAGCCTTTATTATGAAAATAAACCACAAAAATTAAAAAGGTTAATCGGAGAAGCTTAAAAACATCAAGCTCGGTCTTATCCTCTGCATTACACCATAGCTGCACTCAGCAGTCACAGCTTAGAACATAACTCGTGTTGCCCAGGAGTCCTGGCAGTGGATGCTCACTGCCATGCTGAATAGATTTATCTCCCACACTGTGAAGCGGCAGCCACGAAGGTGCCTACAAGGCAAAGTAGAAACAGATCTCACAAACACTGCAGGTACAACTGCTGCGTTTTCCACGTTAATTCCACTGGGCCAAGCTGTCACATTTCTCGTCAGCCATCACTCAGCAATGTTCGCGATCTCGTCCTATTCTCCTGGCTTGGAATAAAACCATGAAGAATGCTCTTCTTCACGGAGAACACGACATTGCTCTGTAAGACTGCAATACCATGCTCCTTAGAGTTAAGTGGGATGAATTTTGGCCTTAACAGCCAATAATGGGTGATGACCTACACATGGGAGCACAGGTTGTTTGAACTGCCCTTTGGAGATCTACTGACTATGTAAGGGGGCTGACATGACCAGGATCCCACATGAAGTGTCCCAGTTAAGTATTTTAATTAGATATAATGGTTTCAGGCCTACATGTCCCCAGCCATCCCAACTTGAACTCTAAGTTGATTAAATGACAAACAAGGCTGGACTGAATCCTCTTAGAACAGCCCCTCTCTCTATTAGACTAATGGAAGGAGAAAAACCCCCTCCTATCTTTGAAGTGCAGCAGATCGCAGCATGCACAAACCACTTACATTCCAAGGGAAAGGCTTAGGGAAAATATAAATAAATGCTTTGAAAAAAGACAACTAAATTTGAAACAAAAAGAAGTAAGAACAGCAGAATGCTGTCAGTTAAGTATTCAAGAACCAGGACAATGATCTTCAGATACCCCAGAAAAACTTTTTTCCTCTGCAGAAGCTTCAGAAACACTGTTGGCCATTTCAAGTTTCTCAACATGAAATGAGTCAACTGCATGCTAATAAAATGCAAATACATGCAGCATTTGCACATTTTTTGCAGTCTTCCAAGACTCCCTGTTCTCAGCAACACTTTTGCATTTCAGGGACCGTGAAGTAGCCTAACTTAGAACAAAAACCGCAAGCCTTCATATAGGAACTTTTTATATCCTTGTCCTTGGCTTTAGCCTCGTCCTTGGCTTTGACCAGCACAAATGAACAATAACAAAGAGTTTAAGCACTGTAAGAATCCCCGTTACATGGGACCTTCACCACAGGGGACCATGAGAGAAATACGGCTTGCCCTACAGCCCATGCCTTTCTCAGGACGTAGCAAGGTATCTTACCCCAGAAAGCTGACCACCAGCTATGTGACACCACAGATCATTCCTTACAAGGGGTACTGTGGTCACTGCAACACTCCGGAATGTGTTTAGCTGGGTTATCACTCACAACAGTGAAAAACAATCCACAGTTGGTGTTCATGTGCTGTTGTTATCTGGGTCTAGAGCTGATGCATCTACCCAGACTTTTCATTTCTCCCAATCTGCCAGTTCCCACAATCACTGTTCAGCTACATGGAAGCATTGAATGTATATTGCTAACAGACGATAGCCCAGACACATCAATGAGACACTGAAGCCCAAGAAAATACTGCTTTTTCCCAGTGCTGCCTGGGACTGCAGTACAAAGCAACAAACACATGGAAATCCCCAAATTTCTTTATCTGGAGTGAATCATCAGGTGTGCCGTCCAATTTAGAAAGTGGGTCAAGCAGAATAACTTCTGAAGGACACTATTTTATAAATTAATAGCTGTGGGTATTCTGGCTCAGTTAATTTGGGTATTAGCCTACTTTCACATATGGCCTAGATCACAATTTAAATGGCTGTAACAGGCTTGTCTAGGCCTATTAAAAACCTGTCCTTATCAAAGAGCTGGCCACTTGGGAAGTTAAACAGGTTAAACTATTAGATAATTAACTTATTTATAATAAAATGTCACATCTCATTCAGGTTCAGAAAAGCTGAGCGATACCGGAAGACAACCTGGCAGTGTGTGAAAGGGTGCGCGAGTCCAAAAAGTAGGCATTAGTTTAGCCAGATGAAGATGGAGGTTACAAAAGACTTCGGAAATTTGGTACAACACATGCCCTGCAAAGCAGAAAAATTAATGAGAGACGTCCTTAGTCACTAGAGGACATCAAATTATACTGAACATAAAGAAATGAAAAGATGAAATATCGGACAACTTCCAGTCACCGGATACTTGCTTTGAACTTGTATTCAGAAGATTGTATCTACCTAACCTCACCTAACACTCCGCTAGAAAAATGGTACATTTATAAATTATAGTACGTTCCATCATGGACTTGGAAATTACCACAGTGTTTAACAGGAATTACTCTCCTTCAGTAGTACAGAACATTTCCAACCTGCATCACTAAACAGTGGTGCTTTGCATTACAGCTGTAGATTACTGCAAAAATAGCTGTTAAGGTTTTGGAATGTGGACATCAATTTCTTATGTTGCTTTATTTGGGTTCTCTGAGTTATCCAAATGGGTCTTCATTTGTTTTGGCCAGATGTTGGATGCCTACTAGACTTGTTAAAAAAAAAAAAAAAAAAAAAAAAAAAAAA
>NW_020799092.1:24095883-24135182 GCF_003259725.1 Athene cunicularia
TTAAAAAAAAAAAAAAAAGTAAAATAATATAACAATTAAAAAAATAATTAAAAACCTCCCCAAACACTGTTTTGAAGTGCCTCTAAAATTCACTGTGCAGCCAGGTTTCATTAAATATTTCTGGTAGGGAATGCACACGCATAACTGCCAGTTTTCCCCCATGTAGTTTGAGGCTATTTTGAATGTTTGACCCCAAAAAGTCAGGAAAACAACTGCATCTTTCAAATCGTTCTAATCTGATGACAATGGAAACACCAAACACAGCCACAGAAAACTGAACTTCTAAGGCAATCTGCTGATTCTCTTGGGTATTGGCTTAACACTATAGGGTTAAAAGAAAGGGTAAGAAAAACCACATCCCTTCTATTTTCTATAATAAACCAGTTCAAGTCAGGCAGCATCTAGTTCTCAGGGCCAGATTCAGAGTTGGATCATGCTGCTCAGGGCCTCATCCACAATGAAAAGTCACGAGGAATGAGATTGGTTTTGCTTATTATGAGACCAAATTTGCGTCGTCTTGCAGTCTTTTCTTTTTTTCCTCCTTTCCTAAATTAGCTCTGTAAGAAAATACAATAATCTTGTGTCCATCTGATGCCATGCTAGTTTTCAGCAAAGAAAATCTCTGTATTTGTTTAACATGCACAAATAAACTGATGTTTTGAGGTCACGATCCAAAAGCCACAATGCTGCAATCTGCTATGTTCAGGCACATCCCTGAATCTCCACTGTCCAAGCAAATTTAAAGAGGCTTTTACTAGGTTCCAAGCTCCAAAGTAGACATCAGTTTATATTTAGGATTGATAAGATATTTTCTTTCAACTTAGAACTTTTTTTATTTTTCAGAATCATCTTTGGTTTTTAGATTTTTAAGAGTGTGATTTTATAACAGAATTTATTCTTCTCTTTTTTTAAATGCATTTTGCTTGGCCTTTGTAAAGAAAGTACTGAAGAAGTTATGGAGATTTTAAGGAACAAGAGGATTTCTAAGGTCAAAGGGTGTGACCCCAGTAATGCCTGCTGACCTAACTCTTTGGGTGTCTACTTCAAAATACATATACGCATTCCTTTTTGACTTTTTACACTCAGTCGAATGAAATAAAAATTGTTTCCTGCAGAAGCTTATACTTTGCTTTTCATTTTAAGGAATAAATGGTCAATACTGAGCATTAACTATTTCCTAGCCAATTAAGATGCAAGGGATTAAGTGTCTGTTAGGAGAAAAATATTGAAAGTCTAAACCATGGTCAGCAGTTGCAGTGAGTTGACCCCTATCAAGAAGAGGAAAGATTATTTCAGAGGCTGAGGTTCCTGTCTCTCCCAAAACTGACTGGAGGTGAGAAAGCCACTAAATGTTGGGGAAAAATTCCACACCAGGGCTTCTTGAAGCCCAATTCAAAGTGACTAATTGCAGGCAACTCTGACAGTTCAGGCACTAATCAAAGCACAAAAGTAATCACTGATGCCCTCCGAATTACTGAACGCAGCATCTTTGCAGCAGTATACATCTCACTGATGCTGACTCATCTCCAACCGTAGTGTAAAATAAAAAACACCAAACCCACCTTTTGGGCAGGCAGCCAGGAATCACACTGAGCATCTCTGCAGACACAAGTATACAAGCTGCTTTAATGGTAAAGCTCTGTTACTGACGCCTGTAACAGTCTCCTCTGGATCAGACATAGAGGACAATCTACAGTGCTGCATCACAAAACCATGATCTTGTGCCAGAGGCATATGCTGAAGGACAAGCAAAGGGAAAGGTGGGAATCCTACCAACATAACACTTTCCTCCTGATAAAGAAAACCATCATACCCTCAAGAGAGGAGCTTTTCCCCACCAAGAGCAGATACAATTGAGTTGATATTTAACAAAATAATTAACATACTGTCCTCCTCTTCCACATATTTCAGTGATGCCAAATCTGCATTCAGATTGCAGTGGTGTAACGCCGAGAGTTTGCTGTCAAAGCCGCAGCCACAGAAGAGAAATGTGTATCTGAACCTCATTGACTGCTGCTACGGCCACAGCTCAGAGCAGGTCCATGGCTGCAGGGTGTTAACAGGAGATGGCAAAAGGGAGCAGGAGCAATGAAGGATGGGTAGACTGGAGGAGGTTAATATTTCACTATGGTTTGGACCACTACCAAGATTTCCACGCCCTACTCAACTGGGACAGTGGCCATTTCAGAAGCTTATCCGTGGAGATATTTGCCTTTTCAAATCAATAGCACAAAATGGAGAAAAATAAAATAAATAAATTTAAAAAAAAAAAGATATTTTGTGCAGGAGAAAAGGACCATATGTCTGTAAATATACATCTAGATTCATGAACAGCCTTGCTGGCATCTCTTTCTACTTAGTCTGGTTTTGACGAGTTTTCTCCTGTCTGGTGTATTTTCACAACGCTATGCAGGATGTAATTTCTGTAAACAAGAGGGTCAGGCTGTGCAGATGAGTCTTTTAGACATCATATTAAATATAATGAACCAGCTTCAACTAAACTTACAATTAATGACAAACGACATTTTTTAAAACAAAGCTACACTCTGTAAGAGTCCTTGGAGACAGAATAATTTTGGCCACTTTCTGAATATAATTGTTTAGCCTTGAGTACAAATACCCAGTCATACATAAACCAGCTTTCTTTAATCAGGATTCTGGAAGAGTCATAACTAATGTGGGACATGCAAAAAAAAAAAAAAAAGAAACATTCGTCTGTCGCTTCAGGGACCTTGTACAGCTGAGGTCAGAAGGAGCAATATCAAGCGTGCACAAAGTATTTCAAGCTCATCAGTTTGCTTCCTCAGCCTATTAATTATTTTCTGAGTTTAGAATGGACTGAACACTGGGGATGCCTGAAAAATGTTTTGGCATTTAATTACCTTCTTTTTCAGTTGTTGCCCCAGGATGTGTGACAGAGACTTCACAAACTACGCACATAATTACAATATATAAAAGCAATTCTTTCTAATGCGTGTTCTTTGTCTGAAAGCATTTGTGTATCATTTCTTGTTAGTTAATCATCAGCGAGTAAATAACCCCATGGCTATAACTGTAGCAGAAACATGATCTTTTCACTCTGGTGGAGAGTAGAGGTGGATATCTGAACAACGAGCAGTTTTTCTCCAACGCTAATGCATATACAACAGTTGTATGGCTTGAAGCAAACCGGTATAATCCAAGGAGAGCGCGTGCGTGGATGAAGAGGCAGGAACAGTGTTAAAAATTCCACACCTGCACACCACCTCCTATGGAGCAAAGTCCAGTCTGAAACAAAAGCAACTTTCTAACCTGATTCCTGGAGCAACATTATGCTCCACTGCATGCTTAAAGAATAAAAATTAAAAAGACAAAGGGAGATGCAATAGGCATCTACATGCTTCATTTATGTGCTGGCACTAGAAACATGGGATACAGCAGCATCTGTCAATTCACGGTGAAATCTCAGGCGTGTGCAGGTGCATTAGTTCTGCACGCTCTGTCATTTGAGATGCTTTATATGGATATCAAGGTTTTGTTGAGCACCAGGCTCTGCTCCAGAGATTTCACAGATTATTTTTAGCCCCAGGGCATCTGGAAGTAATAGAGCATGCTGTGGCCTTATTGTCCCAGAGACCCACAGCGTGCACGCTAGCGATAGCTGAAGTTGTGACTTGCTTTTCATCATAGTGACTTAACTCCTGGCTTCTTGGTAACACCAGGAGAAAGCTTATGTCGCTTAGCTCCATTGATTTGATTTACCGAGCCAAATTCACAGTCAGGGTAGCCCCACTGCAATGACCAACGCTTCAGTTGGGACTAACATGAATTTGATTAGATTTGAGCCTTTATATTAAAAAAAAAAATAAAAAAAATCCGTATTTTCAGTAATAAATATCACTGACTCAGAAAGGAAAAGAGCTGTAGTTCAACACTGCACAACACTTTTGACAACAGTGCTGCTAACGTGATCAAACAGATAGGACCAACAGTGATGCACTGAAGTTATATAACATATTTTCAAAGGTCTTTAGGCACATAAAGATTTGCGTAGTACATGTTTGGGAAGAGGCAGGGGAGAAAAATGAAGCAAAGAGGATGTTAAAATGGCTGATCTAGGGACAAATTAAAAGAGTCTTATGGTTTGCTAAATTTCCATAGTTATTTAATAGCACTAACAACCTAGCAACGCTAAACTGGCAAAGATAAACCTTCTCTCACTTAGCTGCAGAATTAAAAGGAAGGTCATAATCCATCCTTTGTACAGGCACTATAGACGCTAATGCAGCTCAAAGAAATAAAATCCTGTGATTCAAAGATGGGCACTTTTGCAGCCAGACTGAACTCAAGATGACAATCCTCTTTACAAAAGAGATTTTGCTCCAAGCAATTTACACCAAATACAAATGTTGTTGCTAGCAGTCTGAAGGTTAAATCACTTTCCTCCAGCTAATATATTTCAAATAATTTTTTGATTGCCATACCGACTCAGTTCCATAACAGAATAGCCAAGTAGCGACAAGCAAGGAGAAACTCATTGCTCCTGAAAACCCTTCATGACGCCAGTTTTGCAATCCATTTCAATTTATAACAGTTAAATCTAAAGAGGCAGTGCAGTGTGACAGCATCATCAAGAGCTTGAGACAACGAGCGGTGTGCACAGCGGGATCCTGCGGACTGCTGAACGTTACCCGACATGCAGAGAGGAGCTCTTGATCCTTTGGAAATTGCTGGGGGTTGTGGCATGTGGGCTAAAGATCTGCTCACAGAACAAGACCCAGATGTAGGGCAAAAGCTTGAATTTCAAGGTTTGGTCATTGCTTAAGCATTACCTGTACAGCTTCACAGATCTTCTAACTCTCTTAAGTAGTCCAAACTGTTTGACCACCATTACGAACTAGAGGAGAATGAATGAGGCAGAAGGGCTACTGGTGTAATAGAAACCAGGAGGAGCCTCTTGATTTTTCAGTGAAACCTGTTGGTTTCTTACAGTCTCACTACGTTCTCTCTGAAATTGATGAAAACAAGCCTATAAGTGTTTTAGACCTAAGAGAGGGTAATTGTGCTAAGGACATAGCTATGTGTGGGATTTTAAAGAACAAATATTTCTCAAGAACTCAAATATGGATATAGTCTACCTCACCTCTATTTAATTAGCCTACTGGTAAGAACAGCAGCCCTCAGGGACATCAGAAAATCAGCTTCTCCAGGCTCCCTTCTGTATCACACAGGTCAGCATCTGTACCCACTCTTTTTTTTTTTTTTTTTTTTTTTTTTTTCTCTTTTTTTTTTTATTTTATTTTTTTTTTTTTAAATTTATTTTTTATTATTAGCAGCTCTCACTTAGAGCTAGTTGTTGCAAAGCCACTGAGCAGGGCAGAGGATCAAAGCTTAGGTGCTGCGCATGTATCAGTACAAGAAGAGAGTTTTTGCTCTGCCTCAGCATAATTAAATGCAGATATCCTACATCAGAGCATTTCTGCAGGCGATCCTTCCCCTTCTCTTTCCACTAGTTCACTCTTCACAGCCATCGTTACTTTGCTCTTTCTTCTTTAGTTGTGACTGGGATCTCTACAACCAGCACTCATCTTCCTAAATCAAAACCCTTGCCATACCCATTGCACACTAATCACACGGCATTTTAGCATTGCAAAATAGAGGTCTCTCAGTGATTAAATCAAAGGTCTATGAATCTCTCTGTGGTATCAGGGTTGTCTTGAACATTTGTTTTCTTTTAGAGATCTCAGCTGATGGCTTTGTGTTAGCATCCACCATGTCTTAGCACAGTATTCAAAGATTTTCTGTCCTTTTCCAGCACTAGCTCTTGCCTCTCATCAAAAATTGTAGCACTATCATTTTTGGCATTTGTGGGAAGAGTTGGATTTGGAGACATCAAGTTGAGCAGGAGTGTTGATCTGCTTGAATGTAGAAAGGCTCTACAGAGGGATCCTGAACAGGCTGGAGCGATGGGCCAAGGGCAACTGTATGAAGTTCAAGAAGGCTCAGTGCCAGGTCCTGCACTTGGGTCACAACAACCCCAAGCAATGCTACAGGCCTGGGGAAGAGTAACTGGAAAGCTGCCTGGTGGGGAAGGACCTGGGGGTACTGGTTGACAGCTGGCTGAATGTGAGCCAGCAGTGTGCCCAGGTGGCCAAGAAGGCCAACGGCATCCTGGCTGTACCAGAAATGTGGCCAGCAGGACTAATGTAGTGATTGTCCCTCTGTAGTCTGCACTGGTGAGGCCGCACCTCAAATACTGTGTTCAGCTTTGGGCATCTCTCTACAAGAAAGACATTGAGGTGCTGGAGCACATCCAAAGAAGAGCCATGAAGGTGGTGAAGGATCTAGAGAGCAAGTCCTGTGAGTTGTGGCTGAGGAACTGGAGTTGTTTAGGCTGGTGAAAAGGAGGCTCAGAGAAGACCTTATTGTCCTCTACAACTACTTAAAAGGAGGTTGCAATGAGGTGTGTGTCAGTCTGTTCTCCCAAGTCACAAGTGATAGGACAAGAGGAAATGGCCTCAAGTTGTGCCAGGGGAGGTTTAGACTGGAGATCAGGAAAAATTTCTTCACCAAAAGGGTTGTCAAGCACAGGAACAGGCTGCCCAGGGAAGTGGTTGAGTCTCCATCCCTGGAGGTATTTGAAAGACGTGGAGATGTGGCGCTCAGGGACACGGTTTAGTGGTGGCCTTGGCAGCGTTAGGTTAATGGCTGGACTCGATGATCTTAAAGGTCATTTCCAACATAAATAATCTAAGATTCCATGATTGATTCAGTTTAAGAATACCTGCATAGAATTTGAGGGTAGGAGGAAGCTGAAGTGTTTGGTGCTTTTTTTTAACCCTCCCTTTTGGAACAGTCCAACCAGCACAGCTGCTGTGAAGGACAGCAGCAGCAGGACTGCTGCCTCCCTGCTGATTTCCACCTTGAAGCACTCAGGGAAAACCATCCCTTCGTGGCCCCAAGATAGACTGGATAACTAAGACCAAAAGTATTAAAACTGCCTGCATTTCTGTAACAAATGAAAAAACCCGTAGTGATTGATAGTAGCAATGCAAATATTCATGTGATTATAGCAACCGTGTTCTTCACAAAGGCACTGTCATGACATGAAGAAGGTGTTCAACTCAAGATTTTGAGTCAGCAGCAATACTGATCTAAGCAGAGCGTTATCTAGTAAAGCAAATCTATGTCATGTAACGATGGAGATACTACCTTCCTGAGGGATTCCTCCTTTATCCCTAATTCTTCCAGTTCTCCTGCCATGTAAATACATAAGCAAAATATTTAAAAGCCTTAATGAAATCAAATGGAACTACATTTATATGTTTTCATAACAAAACCTAAAAAAAACCCCAAAATGCAGAAAGCCGCAGAAGAAGAAACTGGGTACAACATACTAAGAACGTGGTCAGTGATGACCCCTTAATGACTCTGTTTCTAAAATACAAACACTTACCTAAGCCATGCCACCTTCCTATTGTTATAACTTTTTTTACAGCTACATCCAGTGGAAGCTGTACATAGAAAAGATGAGTAGCTTTGTACTCCTGTGCAGATTTATCAGAATACATACATATCTTTTGTTTATATTAAGCTTAAAACCAAATGCAAATTAGTTAATAATTGACTGAATAACAGCAGCTTCAAGAAAGAAAGAAAGGGGAAAAAAAATGCTGTAGGGATACAAATGCACACAGGCTTACCCTCTCCAGTTTCTGATGACCTCAGAGTCCCTAACATTCAATCTGTCTGTTTTCCAAAGCATGTAGGCTTTTAGTGAAGATGTTTCTTTAGTAATGTGTATGCGTGTACTCGTGTATGTACACAGAGACACGCACAGAAAACCATTTCTAGACACAACAATCTGTTAACTGCTTTTTTTCCTTGAGTCACAACCACTTTCGGGTCATCAAGACCACAGCTATCTTATACATGGTAGTAGCTATAGAATACCTCTATTGTAAACTTTTACAAGCCGTAACAGAACAAATATTCCTTTTCCTCCATCCCTCCATAATGTCTAAATGTCCTAATACCTTCCCTATAAGAAACTAATCAGCTGAGAATCTCTTGGTATGTTGTCAGTGAAACCTCTCGATGAGCTCAGTTAATACAGTAGCACCGTGGATGCTGCTTAACAGAAAAATGTGGTGACCGCATTAAGAAGTCTAGCAGTCCTGTGACAGCGAGCTAAAATGAAATTTCACACTTTAGATCTCAGATCTAACAGAGTGGAAAAAAAAAATAAAAATCACCTGCTGTGTTCAGGCTCAGATTTAAGGTTATTTAATTAACTGTAATTATTTTTCTTTCCAACAGAAAGTTAAGCTCAGCAGTCTGAGTAGTTTTATGTCCAGGTTTTACTAAGGAGTGCAGCCTAGAACCAAACTCCTGCCTCTGTTGGGGCTGAAAGATGAAAATGTTTGGAATATTTTCCACCAAGAGAAGTCGTCTTAAAAAATGACCAGGTGGACTTGAGAGCCTATATTATCAATCTGATAGAAAAGCATATACAAATATAGATATATGACTGCAAAACCAAAAAATTTAAGATACCAGCAGGTCTTTATATATTGAAGCCTAAAAAGAAGCGTCACCAATGGAAATACCACAGTTTTGCCTGTACATCTGTTACCTCAACATTGCATCAAAACTCAGGCTAAACAAGAACAAAAATTTCTTTTTCTCCATTTCTCCCACATTTCTTTATTATTCACAGAACATTTCATGGCACCTGGCAATACATCAGACAACAGCAGCAGTTTCATTTGTTCTGTCCAGCTACTGAAACAAGACAGAAGGCATCCAGGCTTCTGCTCTGCAAAATTCTCCAATGAAGTGAAGTTCTCAGCGGACAAGGAAGGCTCAAGACCTTCAGAAACTGGGAAGAAATGCAGCCAAAGCATGTTTCATTCCAGGAAATCCACAGGGAATTTTATGCTGCTTAGTGCATGCTGCAAGCTGGTTTATTCTGCAGCAAGCCAGAAAATCAGCATCAGTGACTCGCTCTCCCCTGCATCCCGTTTTGTTGAAGACAGTTTTGGCACTACCTGAATCAGAACCACGACACACTGACATATTTGCTGCCAGAGTCCTTCCACTAAAATAACGACCTCGCACAGGCAGCATAAGGGTGAATATTAAAGCAGTTCCAGTTTGGCAGGTTGCTGCCATGTCACGACTCTCGCTGCGCAAATGTGATCAGCTGAAAAACATCTCATTCTCCCTTTGGAAATGCGCAGAAATTACAGCGAGGAGAATCTAGCAGGCCACTTCGTCCTACAGGCACCCATGCGTGGAGCATTGGGAGGGGGGCAATGGAGACACCAGTATGGGGCTTGCCTACTTCTGAAGAGAGGGTGAGGAAACACAACAGCATAAAAAATTAAAAAATTTTATATATATATATATATATATATATATATATAATGTAGAAAGAATATAAAACATATTACTTCTCAAGATGGAAGTCAGTGAGACAGAAGGCACTTCAGAGAGATTCAGTGGTGTTTCTGCCTCCCATTGCACCTCAACGTTCTGGGTAGACTTTCCCCTGCTTTCACAGAATCATCCCGGTTGGAAAAGACCTCAAAGATCACCTAGTCCAACCATTAACCTAACACTGTTCTCAACTCCCCCAGATCCCTCAGCGCTGGCTCAGCCCGACTCTTCAACACCTCCAGGGATCCCGGGGACTCCCCCCCTGCCCTGGGCAGGCCATTCCAACGCCCAACAGCCCCTTCTGCACAGAAATCCTTCCTCAGAGCCAGCCTGACCCTGCCCTGGGCAGCTTGAGGCCATTCCCTCTTGTCTTATCACTTGTTACTTGGTTAAAGAGACTCATCCCCCCTCTGCACCCTCCTTTCAGGGAGCTGTAGAGGGAGATGAGGTCTCCCCTCAGCCTCCTCTTCTCCAGACTAACCCTCCTCCCATGTTCCCTCAACTGCTCTCACAAGACCTGCTTTGTCCAGCTGTCCCTGTGGGGATGCACTCCCAACCTCTTTAATCCTTGACCTATTGCTTCTAGCAAGTAGAGAGAAGCATGGTGTTACAATGCCCAGCTGATTCCTGCTGCTCCTCCTGAGACAGTAGGATAGCTTTGGGCCAGGGGATAAAGGCTTCAGAGCCTACCTGTGCACAGCAAGACTACTAGTTTTTGCCTCTGCCCCTTCCAACAGCAAATGTCATCTTAAGAGTTTGGAAGTTTTTTCCTTGGGATCAATAAACACAGCATGTGGGCAGCGTGAGAGAGAAGGCCTCCTTCTCTGGAGACTTGAGCAGAGAACACAGAAGCAGCTCAGCTAAGCCAGAAGCTTCACTAGCCAGACAAAAACAAGCAGTGTGTATTAATAGGTAGCTCCAAGGTAGCCCGCTAGGATTTTCAACAGAGTAAACCAGTGTTTGATCAAAGCGGAAAACTGAAGGAAAACTACTGAGCATGGGTAGGCTGAGGGTGAACATATCTTGGATATGGTGCCTAACTGCTACCAACAGAAAGATGAGACTGCAAAATGCAGATTCTTTTTTAGAAAAAAAGAAAAAGAAAACAAAGCAAGACAGCAGCAAAGAGAAGAATTTGCAGGACTTTGTGATGAATATCCGTCAGTCTGCTTATGGAGGACTTCCCATTCAGTTGCTACCCGTAAGCCTACATCCCACAATGAACCGAGCGTGCAAATTCAAGAGACTCCTCCCCATGTTGTAGCCAGAATTACCCGCAGCAGCTTAAAACGTAACAGTAGTTCCGTGATCTCTAAATGCACTGAGTCAAATTACTCCTGGGCAGTAGATATCCCAGCGACCTTCAATGCTGACCACATGGAAACTGAACTCTTCCAGAAAAACAGTTTCCTTATGACTGAAACCAATAGCTGAAAGAAATGAAAAACGACTTACAAGCGTCTCCTCACGTGCCTTGGAAAATTTATACTTCTCACGGAATTTGCCAGCTGGCATGCTATGGCGAGCTGGCAACGGAGTCTGCTAACATGGGTGCCGATCAGAGCTTGTAGGGAAGGTAGGCTTTTGTCAAGCAGGAGGTAGTTCAGTAGGAAATGGGCTGAGAGCCTCTCATTTCTTGATTTCTGACAGCTGCTGCCATAATATTTTGAAATATAGTTTAAGGGTGCAGTTTGTAAGAAGGTATCAACAAAACACTGAAATCACGGTCTTATTCGCTCTTATAAATGTATTAAAACTTATTTTTCTACCCCCATCAGCTCTTCTCTTACTTGAAACCCGGCTATGAGCAAGCAGAACTCATTCTACTAACAGCGAGAACATTTTCACAAAATCTTTTATAATACAACCGATTGTATTCTTGATACTAAAGATTATCTTTACTTAATTCTCGAGACTTTAGTTATTTTCATGGAGTAGTTTTGCCATCTCCTGATCCTCATCAGATGGCTTTAAGAACTTCCAACTCTTCTAATTAGTACATCTTTCCCTCTTCTACCAGTATAAACAGACCGAGAAAACAGAAATAAAGCTAAAAAGCAAATGTTAAGCGAGCCCGAGTATGCTGTTTTAAAATACAGGCATAGACACAATATTCTGAAATATATATATGCCTCCAGCAGAGACTACAGATTTGCTGCATCTCGAGCTCTTTGGGATGGGAACTACGCCA
Organism: Athene cunicularia; assembly: GCF_003259725.1. Lineage (NCBI taxonomy): Eukaryota > Metazoa > Chordata > Aves > Strigiformes > Strigidae > Athene > Athene cunicularia. Next base: position 24,107,495 of record NW_020799092.1, read on the forward strand.
GTGCAATAGTACCAGTCAGAACAGGTCTCTGAACACAGCTGAAGTCATCCAAGCAGAAATATATTTTCTGGATTTGTATATGTAAATCAGCAGTATAGCAAACACAGTCAGAGCAATGTTTACCCTTCTCTTTCCCTGTTAAAAACTCTTTTATTGTATTAGCGTATTCACTCATACTCTGTTTTATACACATCGACTAATGATCTCTGAAATACCCCAGAGAAACAAAGTAGATGTGTATTTTATTATTCCCGTGATTAGAAGCAAGGCAATTCACAGGGGCTGTTAATGAATTAGAGCTAATGATGCAGTGCCAAGCAGCCACTTTTTTTTTTTTTCCCTCCTCTTTTTGTGAGTTGTGTTTAGTTCTTTGAAATTGTTTAGGTCATGCTCTATCAGGGATCAGAAGTAATTTCTATTTCACAAGCCGAAAAGCACAAACAGCAAGAAACACCATATATGCTGCAAGATACACTGATTTTTAAAAATAATTGTTGCAGTATTGCAATTTAATTGGTACCATCGGCTTATGTACATAAAAACAAGTCTTTAGGGGTTTTGTTTGTTTGTTTGTTTTGGAGGTTTTTTTGGGATTTGGGGTGGTTGTTTGATTTTTTTTTTTTTTTTTGGTCATGCAGTTATTTCTCTCACTCAAGCGCACACAGACCAGACTGTGGATTCAGGAGGGAATAGGTAATTATATATGGAAAAAGCCAACCTAGAAGATCAAAATAATACCCTTCCAAATTAGATTTGCTTACAAACTGCAAGGAAAATACACTCCTTAAATCTCCTCACTTAGTTTCTGTGGAAAATAGGCAAGATTTCTCTCCCCAAAGTTCTCCAAGAAACACAAACATTTACTCTTCGGATAAAGGGAAAAGAGCAGGAAGAGGAAACTAAAGAGAATTCCCCGGAGTTACTGAAAGCTGCATTAAGGAAATTTGCACAGCACATCAGCGGCTCTGAATAATGAGGCAGCAGAGGGCTTTGCATCACTGGGAGCCTTTGGAACACACTTCTCCAAAAAGAAGAGACAATAAAATGTAAACAGAAAATGCCTCTTGGCTGGCATGTACTGGCGCAGAGAAAATTTTTTTCTCCTTTTCCACATACAGGGACCGATTTTTTTTCTTCCCCCCTTCTCCATTATTTAGAAGACAAGCTGATGAGAGATGACAAGGCACATTTATATAAGTTCATAAAAATCCAGTACTGAATAAAACATGAGCGCAGTGTCAGAAAAGGATGGTCAGGCTGTACTAATGTCTTCTAATACATCCTCTGTGCACTGAAATGCAAGGAGGGAATGGAAAGGAATAATTCAATGATGATTTGGTTCTAAACATTCAAGAAAATTTTGAGTTGTTTAAAGCACTTGAATAATCCTGTTGTAATCAGTGCCAGGTTCAAATTAGCACACGTGTTTTCCTGAATCACAAGTTACCTTCTTGTCCTTAAGAAGCTTTGCATTCAAAGTTTACATGCTCCTATACCAAAGAAAGCTTTTCATTAACTTTTTTTTGTTTGTTTGTTTGTTTTTTTGAAGTGACTAGTAGTTAAATTCCAAATTATCTGGTAAAGAAAAATATCCACAAATTTTGCAATGCTGGCTCCACTACCATGATCTACAAAACAAAGAAGTTATTCCTATTTCCAGGGAATCCTCCGCAGTCCTCTTAAAGCCAACCCACAGTTTAAATTTTGGAATAACTTTAAATGAGGTTAGTTACAGACCCAGGAATACAGCCTGAAAATGAGGTATGTGTGTCGATTTCACACATGAAATACAACCCTGTGGACCAGCTCACAGCAAGCCTCCTGCCACTACCGTCATCTTTACCCCTCAAGTAGGAATCTGGATTGATGAATATGTACCTGCCCTCAAAATGCACAAAACCACCCGAAGTTGGTGTATCAGCATAGCTTCAAGTAGCACAGAAATAAATACGCAAAGCATATGACATGTTTGAAGCGAAGACAGGTGTGGTCCTAGATTTTTCTGTGCAGCATCCAATCTACAGATGTGCTGAGCCCTACAGCTAGTTGTCTGTCAAAATGTGACAGTCGTCTCCCTGACATGACTCTTCCCTTAACATTAATGTGGTTAAGTGATGTTTCAGAAAGTTATTAACAAAATACGCATCTATTTTGAGATATTGCATCTTGTGTAAGTCAATTAATTACATTATGCTTTCACAAAACACTGCAGTAAATGCTGTACTATTCTGTACCAATGATTTCAAGCTTAGGTACAAGTACAGAGTGTTGGCAACATCTGATTTTTTTTTTTTTTAAGCCTTTTCCTCTCTTGTAGCGACAGGAAATTGTTATGTTCCAAGGTAAAGGTATTTAGCTGTGTTCTGACTACATAAGCATTAATGTTTGATCAAACATAACAGTAGAAATAAAGGGCCATTGAGGACCCTTCTAAAAGGAAGGATTTACCTGTATAATTTAAGAAAAAAATACCTTATGACTCAATTCCTGTTCATAATTTATTATATTTTCAAAAAAATTATTATCTTTTTGACTTTTGTATGGCCTCACGATCTTGGAGATAAACCTTAGACAAAGCCTGAGGTTATAAATATCAAGTAAACTTCGCTAATTCTGAAATGATACCAAGGTGCTTTGCTGCTTTTAGCTCCATTGCACGGAGACACCCAAAGCAGGCTCACCCTATCTTACATCTCTCTATTCTGTGCACTTAAAATTTTGAAATTCAGAATAAGCTCAACTGCCTTCTCTTGTGTAAAGCAGAACACAAAAGATTCTCATCTCAAATCAGGTTTTTCAGGCCCCAGATCCTCGCAATGCATTGAAAATCCCACACGGGTTCAGAGTCTGCCCTCAGCCCAAGCCCCAGAGATACTGTGAAAATAAATGTGAAGTGGCTTGGCGTAACAACATACGTGCACAGCAGGATACCTCTCAATAAATAAACCATTATCAGTCCCTGTAAATAAACCATTATCAGTCCCTGCTTCTCTAAACTGTAACCAAAAGGTGCAGTGTCCTCCTCCTCCAATTGTGTTATTGTCCTGATGCTTCAGACACAAATTATTCACCTCCAAGCCTTGCAATATTTTTTGGATATCCCTCACCTTGGATTTTTTTTACGGCTAATCTTTGGTCCAGATAAGAGTCCTATTAAGAAGGGTTGAAGTCAGGTACATGCAGATTGCCAGGCAGGGAATTCTTTGCCAAAATACACAGCTTAATTGGGTGGGGACATAATATGTAGCATGTATCCGCACTGGGCTTGCCACAAGAAAGAAAAAAGTTGTGTTATTGACAGCCAAAACACACACCAACCTTGCCAAAATGCAGTCTTTGAGGCACAACACTTCCTGCAATACAGAGATATTTACCAAAATGTGCACACAGAATAAGATTCCTGCTCAATTATACCTCAGGGGGAAGGAAAAAAAAAAAAAAAAGAGTAGTAGGGAACAAACATGCCTACAGGTAGTAGCAACCATTTTTTCTCTCCACTTTAGGAGAGAGTTTAGCGGTATAAAAGTGATACCACTATGTTGCTTGTGAAAACGAAGCAAAACAAAACTGGAGAAGTGTTTTACTCTGCTCAAAATTTTATTTCTTGAAATCTCTGTAGCACAACATCCCATTTTAGGAGAAACATTTTTACCCCTGGCAGTGCAAAACAGACCAAAGCTCAGCAAATTTGGCTTCCTGAGAATTTCTCCTGGCTGAGTACTCACAGCCTACAGAGGCTCTCTGTTACAATTTTTACCAATTCCCTTTCCTGACCCCTTTCTAATAGGATGACCAGAGAACAAAGGTGGCAGTCAGAGGAATGGTATGACCCAAGGATCCTCGTTGTATTAGAAGGTTGTTTGAAGCCACAGAAAACAATGCACTGAGACAGCCTTAATTTGCACTGGAAACCAATGTAGGTTTTGGGGAGATTCAATGGTTTTGCCACCACATCCATCATCCTCTTTGATCTTGAGCACACATCAAGAAATCTGGATCTGAACAACCGAACAGCAAGAGATACAGACCTACATAACTGGAGGGGAAAGAAATCGTGCCTGTGAATATAGTGTGTTGACAGCAGGAAGCTTAACCATAGATACCATGGGGACATGGTAGGTGATTTGTGCTTGGGAGAAGAAATTTAATTTAGATGATACTAACTTGCAAATTAATTGAGGTAGTTGAAATCTTCTAATAACACATAGGAGGAAAAAAAAAAAAGCTGCTGTTAAGACATGCAAGTTAAGGGACTGAAGAATAAACTCAATGTAGTACCCAAAAACTCAGCACAAAGAGACCACTTCTAAAGAGACTGGATGATCCATTTCTTAGAAATATAAATCAGGCTTTTTTTTTTTTTTTTTTTTTTTTTTTGTAGAAAACTTTAGCATTCAAATTCTGGTTAGAAAGTCATAGTGTTTAGCAGGAGAGAGAGAATTTAAATTATTTCATAGACAAGGAGATCATCCTTAGAAACCATGACAGAAAATGAAAACTATGCTCTACAATCGAAAAGACAAATGACAAAGCGCAAGGAAAAGTGGAAAGGGAAAGCACCTTTGCGCTGTCAGGCTTCCTAGCTGTGTGTGAGGTGTCAGGTTTGCCAGGTGTCAAATACTCCATGGAAGTAATTAGCACCACTAATCACTATAGAGCATAGAGATGCCTACAGGTGATACCGAAGCTCTTAGACTGCCTTCACACTACAGAACAATTTGTTTTTACAGCAAGTTGATCCTTCCAAATTTATAACACCTGAAGTTTAATTCTGAGGTAGGGCCTGGTCCAATTAATTTGATAATGTGAACAATCACAAACCTTAATTGCAACAGTCTTTAGTTCTGACAGTAAGACTGAGACAATCATTGCAGCGTATTTCACAGGGGAAAACCACTGCTGATCCTCAGCTGCTCTTTCATGAATCCCTGGAGTTGCACCGTGGCTAAATGCAGAGGTTTTGGAAGCAGATTTATTTTTTTTTTATAAATTCTTACCTTTAGCAATATTTTTTTCATGCCCCTTCACGTGTGCGGGAAGAATTCTTGCGGGATCAAGTTGTGAGTTAAACAAATTCACTAGACTGGTTTATGATGTGGCTTGAGAAAGTGTTTTATCAGCACCGCTGAGGGCGTTGTAAGACTGGTGGGATGAGAGGCAGGGGCAGGAAAAAGTAAGAATCCGTTTGTCCTGTATCATTGCCAAGGCCTTCACCCTGTGAAACTCTGGCCTCTCGGCAGGAACATTTAATCTACCTTTCTTAGGAAGTACTCCTATTGTAAAATTTAACAATTGTTAACAGTTACAAGCAACTTCCCCCAGGATTTTCAAGTCTCACCTGAATAATTTCAGGCTATCTGTCCAATTTCTCATGGGTGTTTTGCCCTTCAAAGCCCTTCTTTTCTCTTCCCTTATTTATGCTTCAGTCCAACCTGCAGTGTTATCTTCTGAACCAGGAAGCTGGTAATAGGAACAGATCCTCCACAGCCACCAAGCAAGGAGGATTAAAACAAACCCTCCATCAGCCTTAATCCACCGCTTCTGTGAGAGAGTCCCAGCTGAGCAGATGGTCATGGAGAAGTGAGGACTTGGGGGGGGGGGGAAATCACTTAAAAGGGAGAATCCCAGCCCAGCATGGAAGGGAAGGTCTAGCATCGCTTATAGAGCAAGGATTTAGGAACACGGTTTACCTGAGAAAATCAGCTGGTACGGAAGTTGATCTGCATGGAGTTAGTTTAGTCAGGAAAGTCAGCCAAACTCTCCAGCAGCATGGGAAACTTTATAGCAGAGGAAGGGGACCAGTTAGTCCCTCCTTTCTATTTGCTATAAGGGAGGTACTGTAAGGTTTGCAGGAAGTAGAGAAGGCATTAGTTATTAGGAAATAAATTAGCTATGCTGGATTACATTGGACGCACAGAGTCCGGGCATGCCATAAAACAGTTGAGAAGAATTCTAACAGATACAGACAAGTTGATACAATAGCGAAGATGAGGCAACATGGCCAGGTTGGTTTGTGGTTTTTTTTTTTTTTTATTTGACAGCCATTTCTAAAAGATAGAGCCTGTTCTTTGCACAACAGGTTTACCATTTTTGTTAATTTGCCATTGAATGGAAAGATGAGTCACTATCACGAAACAAATTCATCATAACTCAGGTTTCAGCCTGTGAGAGCAGAATGACTGTGCACACAACACAATCTATTAAGACAATTTAGCACTCCTTTCCTAATGCCTGGGGGGGGGAAAAAAAAAAAAAAAAAAAAAAAAGTCTCTTTCTTCCAGGGTTTGTTATATCTTCATTTTCACTGAAATACCCTAATATGATGCTTTCATGCTTTTTTCCACATATAAGAGCAAACAGATTTCAGGCTGTAGTTCTTCCTCATGCCCTATCCTAGAGCAAAACCAGTCAGCTCAGTAAGAAAGCAGAAGAAACTCAAAATAAAAAGAAAAATTACTTCCTCTCCCCACAGAGGATACACCTCTCCCAGCTGTATCTAATATATCTTCTTGAAAAGCCTGGAAAAATACAAGGGAAAATACGCATGTTTTACTCATATAACTTGTCCTCTCGCTTACAAAGAACAATATTGACATAGTTAAGACACAGTAAAAGTGACAAGCTCTTTTTTATATAAGGGCCCTAAACCACAGTCCTAAGCAAACAGCTACTCACCTCCTGTTGAAACAAGCCTCCCTTGACTCACAGGGGGTTGTAGGGAAGAAGATGGGAGGAAAAGGGCATGAACCACCTCAAAAAGAAAGGGGCTCCACCCTGGGTCTCCTGCTTGTGCTCCCCGTTAGCGTGGAGAACCTCCCCACTCAGAGACCCAGGAAGGGCCTTAGTTTCCTATCACAGAATCCCAGAATCATCTCGGTTGGAAAAGCCCTTGCAGCTCCTCCAGCCCAACCATGACCCTCCCCCTGACCGTTCCCAACTCCCCCAGATCCCTCAGCGCTGGCTCAGCCCGACTCTTCAACCCCTCCAGGGATCCCGGGGACTCCCCCCTGCCCTGGGCAGCCCATTCCAACGCCCAACAGCCCCTTCTGCACAGAAATCCTTCCTCAGAGCCAGCCTGACCCTGCCCTGGCACAGCCTGAGACCTGGCACAACTATGGGGCTCCCGACAGCTGGTTGAGCGCTGGTCCACATGAGCAAAGCCATCTGTGGAGGGACCAGCCCTGACTGCCTGCACTTCATTATTCCGCATCCACCATAACTTCCATTTCTCATGCAGGAGACACTTTAAACTGCAGGCTAAAAAAATAATCAAATACCAGTTCAATATCTTTGCAGCACGACACCTGAAGTGAGCTAATTGTTTTCCTTCCTGTTATTGTGACTCTTACAGCAGGTGTTTTATAGACTGCCAGTGAAAAGAGAAGTTCACGTGAGCTACTCTGTAGGCCTTTTCTCCCTCAAAATTACACAAAGACCATCCTGATTAAATACTGTCCCACATGAATACGGCTTTCACAGAAGTATTCATTGCAGGGTAACAGCTGATGGCTGTTGTACAGCCAACAGATGAAGTACACGTGCTGATCTGGAGAACTTCATGACACAGCTGAACTAAACATGAACTTTTTATTGAGTGTTGCATAACTGTCCTGCTTCTCTCTATAAAACCTACTTTCCATCTCAATAAGCTTCAATAAACTACCTGTTTTCCTTTGAGAGCACACACAGCTTCCTCAACTTGTTATATACAACATCAAAATATTCCACCATGTCACCACATACAACAACTTTGCTGATGCTACATTTACACGGAAAAACCAGTGTAGGAACTGATGGGTCATTTTCTCTCTCTTTCCCCCCCCCGCCTTTAATTTACAAATCTATTTTCAGTCATTTTACTGAAATATTTATATTTCTTTCCATCAAAAAGCCTGAAACAAAATGTTTCTCTTGGAGCCAAGGTCACTCAGAATCAACTGGGATCTGTCGTTTTGTCAGATCTTGTCTCATTTTGACAATCTATCTACATCCACCTGTACTGCCGCTACATCAAATGACAGTTCTAGCTCATGTAGGTCTTGATCTCATTATCACTATCAGTCGGGCCTCTTGATGGACTGTATCTCCCAGGTGACACACACTCATGCAAATCCTGGCGTATGCTGCGACCTCCACTCCGCTAGAGCTCTTTGGATGCAGAGCAGGAGGCACATAAATGTGATTCACTAGGAAAAAGAGCTTGGTCAGTGACCCCAGCTCGTAGTGATCAATGAAGACATCTCTGAATTGCCATTCCCAAGACACATCAAAAGCAGTGGAGGAAGAAATAATGCTGAACTGGTCTTTAAAAAAATAAAACAAACCCACACCGTCCTTTTGAAAACCAAAATTTTTCATAAACCTCCATTCTAGCACAAAAATGAGATTTTGGGGTTTTTTATTCCTATACAGCATAAAGATAAATGCTGAAGTTAGCAGAAACCCCTGAGGGAAGGAAATACTGAGTTTTAAATCACCTCTAGTTACTTCTCCTCCTCATTTAATCTCAATCAGTGCTTGCTATGTATTCTGCTATTAAATTTTTCCTCATATATCTTTCCCAGCCAAATCTTTTACTTGAGCTGTTCTTTAAAAACTCTCTGATTTGCTGACTGTTATGAGATAGATGAGACAGAGCATCACAGCTGTCCCTCGGAGGAAAACATCACAACATCTTTGCTCCATTTCACATCTTGCTCTCAGTAGCTTGGGCACTTCTGCCCTGTTACCACTGTTACCATCCGTCTTTTTCTCATCCCTCCTCCCACTCTCACCACCATGTCGCAAAGCTGAACTTCATTTTCCTACCCACTGTCAGCCCTTAACTTCTTTGGAGTGCCTGTGTAGGAAGTAAAATTGGTTTAGGCTGCTCATAAAATCCACTGCTCATTCTCTCAGAGTGGCATCTCTTCTCTCGTGGCAGATAATATACAAGTTTCAGAGACTGGAGAATCCTAGAGCAGGAGATGCTCTGAGCACTGCATCCTCCTGGCCTAGTGCAATCCCTGAAGGAAAATTAGCCAGAACTGCAAAGGAAGATTAAACTAAAAGTCTTCACTTTGGAAGTAAAAAAAAAAAAAAAAAAAAAAAAAAAAAAGAATCTTTACGGTCAAATAAAATTCTCCATATTGCAAGCTTCTTTAGACCAATTTCACACAGAAATGTCTATATTTAAAATAAAATATTTTAAACTGCATATTTTGATAGAATGTGGGAAAGTACACCTAACATGAGGTCTTTTGCTTATTTTTTCCACCCCATTTCCGCTTCTACCTTCTCCTTCTCTTTTGTTTATGCGCTGCAGCAACTCACACATTACATTCCAATATAATGGCAACCTTTCAAAAAATCTGATGAAGCAACAGCTAGTCTCGTCCAGTCTGAGGAGAACAACTCAGGTTATTTGCAAAAAATGCCAAACCCTAACATATGGAATCTGAGAAACTGGGGGTCCATCTCTTTATTCTTTTGTTTCTTGCTTAATTACTGAAGTCCTGATGATCCTACACAGATATTTGGATAGCAAACCTGTACTTGCAGAGTCTGACCTCCCAGGTGCCTGTGTTTCGTGGCAGAGTCTGGCGGAGCAAAGTGTTACCCTTGGTAGAGGAAGATGGAGTGGGGAACCCAAGCACAGCAGATCTACACAGCTCTGTGGGACTGGATGGGATGAGTCCAAGGGGCCAGTCTCATCAGAATAAAATAGTCTAGTATTTTGGGAAGGTCATGGAGACTGAGAACAGACCTACAGACAGGAAAAGACAAATGTTGAGACCATCTTCAGGATGGGCAAGAAGAAAGAAACTTCCAAAGCTGGAAGATAAACCATTCTATGTTTCTATAATTATTGATTACTATGGCTATAACCAGATTTCATATCATTTTTCCTTTGAAAAAGACAAAGAAGAAAACAAATGAAAGGGGTAAGGGGAGCTGAAGATTAGTTTCTTTGCTGTGCTGGCATTCAGCTTTCCTTGCTGTAGATGGTATGCTGACCTCCGGCAAACATCCCTGTGTGCAGGCCTTGGAAACAATCTTCATTAACACTTGTGATATGATGAAAATAATTAATACAAATTATCCTGTGGTTTAGGTGTAAACAACTTAGACATTATAGATGGACATAACTGCAGATAATTCTTCCATGCTATATAAAGAACTCTTTACAGAAAGAAATTTTAAAAAGCTTCAAAAAACCTGGATTTCATGGACTTATGCAACTTCTCTATACATTTTTTCTTAGTGCACCTAGCTTCTTAGTACAACAAATCCTGGTTTTGGACAATAGACTACCATGGAGCCCAATAATTATTTTGGCCAGAGATGCTTTCCTGAGATGTCTTAGTCCTCTGCCTCAACCTGCTCCCCAGAAAACAATTCCTCTTCATCAAGGGAACACTGCCTGCTTAATGACAGACTTGTGAAAACTCAAATTAAACATTTTTATCTTTCCAGCATCAGGAAAGCCTCCAAATAGCTACCGAATGACTAAAATCGGGGAGTGTCCAAGCACGGATGTTGATTCAGAATGAAAAGGGCTTTGCCTTCACTCTCTGGAAACCACAGCCTGTGAGCTGATTTGTTCTATTCCTTTCACCCCAGGAGCAGATTTTTACATCTTTCTGAAGTGCTGTTTTATCAGAAGATAACCCAAAATGTACTGTTACTTCTCCAGCCATATTTCTGTGGGAAGCTGGGATGAGTGGTGGCTCCTCTGCACGTACAGCCAGTTCTTCCTTCTCCTGGCTGCCTGTGTCAGTAGCTCTGCTTGCTCCCTCAAGGTCAGTAACGAGGACAGCCCCCAAAATACAAAAAAGACAACAAGAAAAACTGATGGAAAGAGACTCTGACTCTCTTTGTTGGATACTTCTCTCTCTCCCCACTGAATATATGAGGAGCGAGAAGTATTTGGCCCTCAACTCTGAGGTGCCTCGGATGCACAGGCAGAGTGACTACCATTGTACTATACTGTTACTGAGCCTGGTCCAAAAAAGGCCAAAAAGTGAGAAGGAATGACTACACAAACTAAGAAGCCAGGACCTTGGGGCAACAAACCATCCCAGAGTCTACCTGTGAAAGGCAGTTTCAGCCCAATGGCATTCAAGGAAATTTGTCTCCCCAGTTCTGCCTGAGCTTCTCACCAAGAACTGGGAGCGAAGGACCATTGCTCCTTACTGAACGTGTATGTTGAAAAGGAAAGATATTTTACTGAAGCGGAGAAAAGAACAAATGCGATTTGGCAGAAAGAAAATATTTTATATAAAAATAATACTAACAACAAAACTGCTGGCAAAACTGACCTCTAACTGCTAACAGAAGAAAAGCGTCACTTTTGTCTCACCTAGAGCAGAGAGATGATTAGAGATGGATGAGAGTTTCCAATACTATATAAGTAAAAGAAGAGGTTTAATTGAAAATTAGTCAAAAAGTGTTAAAAAAAAAAAAAAAAAAGGTATTGGTCAGCAAGCTTTTTTCTGAGGAGTCCCAAGAAGTTTTTGTAAGGGAGAATGTTTTCCTCACCAGTAAAAGATAAAGACATTTTCTCTTTGCTTTGTGAAATATTTACTAGATGTCTTGGTTGTTCTCTGTCTTTCTACTGGTCATCACACTTCTGATGCTCTGGGCTCCTCTCTCCTTTTCTGCAGATCTCTTTTCTTCTTCCCTGAGTGCTTTCTGCCTTACTTCTGTAATATTCCACTTTTAAAATAAATATAAAGAAACTTCTGCTTCCCTAGAGGATTCCCAGGGGTCGTTATATAGGAGTTTCAATAAAATGTTGCTTCCTGGGTCATCAGCCTGACCTTTTTTTCCTTTTTCTTTCATTTTTACTTTTCTTCATAAAAGTCAAACCAGAAAAGATGCAAAATTTAAAAGCTGTAAAGTGGGAAACCTGCACAGCTGAAATTCAGAACACTCTGATTCTCAGCAAAAGAAGACTGCAGAGAAGTGGTACCACAAAAAATTATGATGCCGATTTTCCAGGTAGCGTGAATAGCTTTAATTAAATTACCTTAAATGCACAAAAAGCATCTTTGTCCTTAAAAAGTGCAACAGGACATACACACTGGAATGAGATTTACATAAAAACTATTTCATATCACTCCACAGCTTCAATATTTCACTGTTTGACCTTCCCACATATTCTGAGGAATTTCACAGTTCAGGAAGGTACATCCAAAGCAGTTTCTGGCTCATCGTAAGGCAGAGAAAAAGTGTTGTACTTAGTTTAGGTTTAGACACTGGGAAATTAAGGAATCGGATCAAAGACACACAGAAATAATCCAGGAGACAGTTGGAAACCAAATGGGAGAAAATGGAGCAGAAAAGAACTGCTAAAGTGAATTTAATGCTTCTGCAGGATCCATTCAGTGCCTAGTAATTCAGGCTGGAATGAGGATGCACGTGGCTTTGAGTGCATTCCCTCTGATTTAGTAGGAACACTATAAAACAAGAAAATTCAGCAAAACATATGCAAAGCAATTTCTTAGTTGCTACCCAAGGAGTAAATCCTCCTTTTTTGCTGCTCAGAGAAAACAGAGAAAATGAAAACAGCTGCTGGAGTTGCCAAAGACGCTGAGGAATTTTGGGGTAAAATTCTGATGGCAATTAATAAAATCAGATCATACAAAATAGTAGTCAATGTGCTCCTCTGCATCTTTATTCCCAGACTACAGCTGTAAATGGGATCCACAAAAGATATCTGAGATCAAGAAAGATAAAAAATTCCAAAACTGGCTGTAGAATCAGCTCCACACTGACCCCTCATAGTGACTCCTCATGTGTCTCTGAATTCAGGCAGTGGTTTTTGTTATTATTTGTGATATTAATAAAGGAAGGAGCTTGTTATTTCTTCCCATGCATATTCCAAATGCCTACTGTATTTTTTTTCCTACATATGAGTGAATGAGGCCACCTTTGGTCAAAAGGCCAAATGTGCTTTGATTCACTTACAGCTTCTGCAAGAGGACGGAACCTGCTCTATTAGTAAAAAAATTTAACATACATTTTTCAGCTACTGTAAATTTAGGCTTGTTGTTATCTGTTTACAGCCCAGACAGAAGACAGTGACAGGATCTGTGAATGTGCAGCAGTAAGAAATGATACTGCAGAAAAAAAAACAACTTGTGGACAAAAACTGAGGATAATATCCTACTGGGGGGATGTGGTGTGAAACCTTTGGGCGAAAAAAAAAAAAAAAAAGGTGTTCAAGAAATGTGGTTTTACGGAGGGATTTCAGAGTAAGCTGGAGGAGGAACAAATCTGGAGTGAGAAGCAGAGGACAAGGAAGTGTTAACAGGGCAGACAGTTTAACACACCAGCTGTGTATTTTGAGGAGCTGTGAATAGAGAGGACAGAAGGCTACTGATGGAGGGAAGAGGAAAATGAATGCAGGCAGAGCTTGCTGGGGACTAAATGAAGCTCAGGGGTTAAGGGAGGGTAAGTAAAGTCATTGACCTCTGAGGAGCCTTCAGAAAACAACGCATTTTTCTGTGCACTTGAAATACTGATTTTCTAATTGTACAAAGGCCAGTTAAAGAGCCCGTCCTGCAAAGTTAATAAGTTCAAAAGGCGTCATTAAGCACGCAGCTTCTTATCGTTTTAGATCTCTTCGGAGGGAGGAAAATGGGAACAGGATGATAACATGACTCATGACTTTCCAATATTAGGTACAACAATTCCGTAGTTGCAGAGGCTGAGACTTGTGTACCCTACTTCTAACTCTGAAACTGAAATAACCACAACTGCCAGTGCAGCTGGACGGGGCATGTACTGGTTTGTCCATTCTTTCCCCGAAGACACACTTAGTTTAGAAAGTTAGCAACAGAGATTGGTTTTCAGCTGCAACCTACGTTGAATAATCAAAATCTGAAACAGGATTTCCTCACCTGTCCTTCTGGTTGATACACCACAAGTCAAACAGCATTACACACAGAGAGACATCTAAAATATCATTGATCTGTGGCTCTTCCTACTCAGGGAGGCTGCTTGTACTCCCAGATACTTGGTATACAGACAGATTTCCTCCAGCTTAGCAGCAGCAAAAGAAAAATCTGTAGATATTAAAAATAACATTAAGGTAAAGGGACATCAGAGGGATGTTTCCTTCAGCCCGCTCATAGGGTCAAACCTGTTCTCGGGCTGCCCCTCTCTTCAGTGAGGAATGAGATGAGAATTTAGCTGAGCATCGGGAGGGGAAAAAAAAAAAAAAAATCACTCCACGTTGTAGCACGAATCCCTGATACTACATTAAGGCTGAGGAGGGGGAAAGGAGCATGGAAGGATAAGGAGAGCTGGCTGCAAGGTGAGGAGAGACATGACAGAGAGAAAATAAGAGTTCACCAGCATTCACTTGGAAACTCAAGCAGGCTGAAAAGCCTGATGTTTACTGCCTCTCAAGCTGCTCTGGAGGTGCTGATCCCAAACTGCCTCATCTGGCATGTCTGCCATCCAGAGCTGAGCTCAGACAGGCCTAGAAACACTCCCGAGTCCATCACTCCAACAAATCCAAGACTAGGCTTACCGTTCTTGTAATTCAGAGTTCAAAACCACATATATTTAGAAATAAGAATTTGCTGGATAACACATCTGGCAGAATCCGTGAAAAGCCTCAGGCTGCCTTCACAGGCTGGAGAAACCAGGCTTTTTTTCTGTCACCAAATATATATTAAAAAGACTGGTTTCAATCTTTTGGCAGCGTTGAGGGAACCTTTTTTGTTAATGGCCAGATTCATTTAAGGTTTTACATGGGGATAGTTAAGTAGGGAGTTCTTTGATCTAAATATTTAATCCTTAAGTAAATCATTTGGACCTCGCTCCACTATTCTCAAGCCTAGCATCTACCATATAAGCTCACAGAAACGCAACAAGAGGAATGACAGAGCTCTGTCCCCATTCCTAAGACAACAGAGGAACTCCTCCGCAGGTGTTCAGCAAGCACATGCGCCGACAGCAATCCACACGGGAGGTTTCGAGACCAGGACTCTCCATGCGCATCAGCAACGGTTACACTCACGACAGACATCCATGGGATGAGATCTGCTGGTCAGGATTCACTGCAAGGGTTCGCTCAGTGGCAGCATGTTTAAGCCCATGAGGTTTCACTTTTACTAGTATTTCAGAGATAGACAGCATAGGACTGCTTTTAAAGAAATACCTCAAACATTGGAAAGCTTAAAAAACTGACTTAACTCATAACAGTACAATATTTACCATTTCATCTGAGCATGTATTCTTAAACTTTCTTTGAATTTCTCTATTCCAAATATCACTACAAAATAAAATAATCATTACCCTATTAAAATAATCTTCTTGCTGTGCTTGGAAAGGGATAGAAATAGGATAAAATCCTATGACAGGCCTGTTGCTTTTACTGATTTAATAATTGGGTGCTTACTATATTTCTCACTGATTAAATTAGAACAACAGTAAAGGTACTTTTTTCCATCTCAAAAATGTTGATTTCTCTGACATGAAAGTTGAAGCCATTGAACATGATGATCTGGTCGTACTATCTGTTCAAAGGGGCTTTCCAAATTTGTTTGTGCAAAGGAACATCTGTTCAGGCAAGGCAGCTTTCCAAATCTGCTCATTTATCTGGCTGCCATACCAGCTACATTGTCATCAATCACCTGCCACCAAAGCTGCGAGCGACCAGGAAGTCCATGAGAGAAAAATGGTCTGATCTTACAGCTGCCTGTGGACAATACTCAACTGTAAATGAAAATACTTGCAATGCTTTCTCTTCCAGTCCCTTCCTGAGATTAACAGATGGTGAAATACATGAAGACATAAAAATCCTGGCTCTGATGCAGTCAGTGGTGAAGGACTGCTCCTTTGACCGGAACCAAGGATTCACACCATATCTCCAAGCCACCCGACGTTTGTAACCACCATGAACTCCTCTTCAGTCTTTTGCAATAGTCTTGGAAAAAAAAAAAAAAAAAGGCGTGGATTTGCCTGTTTTCAGTTGCAACAGTCTAATTGGGGGGTTACCTAAAATCTTTGTTGCCCAAGACAGCTCATGTGGCATTGAAGGTGTTACTTCCTTCTCTTCAGCAAGGCTCTCCTTGACCCACTGTGAAGTGGTCTTCTGCCGGGGAACATCTTTCTCTTCTCATGCAGCGGATGTGCTCATTTTGCCGAGCACCAGCTGTGCTCTTCAGAAATCTCGTGTCACCGAAAGCGGCTGAATTGCTGTGATTCTCTGCAGTGAATCAGCTGTGGTCCCTCACACACGAGGGATGGCAAGTCCCGTTTAACTGCATGTGAACAACCACCATGTTAACCGTTGGGTCACCGGCCAGTTTTTAAATCTTGCATGCAAATAGAAATGCAGCCATTCAACCCGTCCTCTTGCTGCTGGTAACTCTGCCTCCTCCCACAGCATACCTATAACCTTCCTCCTTCTTTCCCAGCTATTAGGCTTTTTTATCTGCCCCAGCTCAAAACGCAGTGGGGTGTTGTTTTGCCAATTATCAGGCCTAGCATAAAGATGAACCAATAACCAAATTGTATTTGACACAAAAGGGTCAGTACATGGGTGAGCACTGGGGGTACAAACAAGTCAGTCACATTATACATAATTGACATCAATCCCACTGACCCCAACAACGACACCACACAACCAACAATGGGTGGAATAAATGGTGACATGCAGTCTCCCATAGAAGGGATGGGAGACAACCAAGTCAACAAACCAAACACATCAGACCAAGGAAGCCACACACTCAATCTCTACACAGCCCAGTTTACAAAAGCCAGACCTGACTGGAGCCCAGTCCCAGGGAGGCGGGAGGTCCTTCCCCAACAGGGAACTCTGCACAGGGCACCCACCTCACACACAGACACTGCCCCTGCCTGCAAGGGGTCCCAGCTTTTATCCCTGACCTTGGGTTACTCACTGCAGACACCTGGGGCTCATTTACCCAATGGCTCTCCCTGCCAGGCCGGCCCCACCCTGGGGGGAAGCCTAAAGGGAAACTCACCCCCCTTTGGGAAGGGCTGTGGGAATCACCCACATGTCAACCTTAACTTGGGGCTTGGGGTTGAAACCCCAGCGTTTCAGGTGTGAAGCAGAAGTAGCAGGAAGGATCCAGGAGATCTGAGTGACTGCAGAGCTAAGAAGGAAATCACGGAGATCTCTGGCAGTGAACAAGTAATACTCTAAAATAGTTCTGGAATATAGGAAGAAAGGAACAGAGAAGAGGGATGAAATCTGACCTTGCTTCTTCATCTGAATCAGCAGATTGCAGCTAGAAAGGAGGGGGATGTTTGTTTTCAAAACAATAAAATATAACCAGCACACGTCATTCCACATCTACCATCCTTAACAGCACTCTTCACACAATGCTCTTCTGTTATGCACAAAATTCCTTTGTTTCTTTAAGAAAAAAAAACAACCAAACAACCACCAATATAAGAAAACAACAAACCCCAAACGACAATCCTTTCTCCCCACAAAACAACAAAAAAGCCCAAAGGCTATCGCAATATAGCCAGCACTCTAAAGACACGATCCACTCACCAAAGCAAAACAGTTGGCTTTCTGTAGAGCTGTGTTTACCAAACCCTTTCATTTGTAGCACCCGAACCACCAGCCAAGCCAAGAACGATGGCTACATCCCACTGAAATGACCACGGAGCAGAGGAATGACCACCTTGCAGCAGAGGAATGCAGCGATGCCCTGGTCTAGCTGTGACCAAGCTGCTTCTAGAACCGGGAGTGATAAAATCAGCTCTAGGCAGTGCTGCTCATTTCTTAATTAACTTTGCTCCCGTAACCCACATGCAGGGCTGCCAGCTGACACTGTTGAATGTACCTTGGCAGATCTGAGCTCCTAACATCCCACGGCGCTGCTGTGACACAGACGGAAGAACCAGCCCAGTGACATCCCCTCACATGGCACCCATTGTGCAGCACAGCCATACCCTTAACTGACATCACCTCTTCGCTGTCTTTTGTTGTTTTCATCTTGATCTAACACCGATCTCCTAGCACAAGGGACAGAGAGCACCTCCGCCAGCAAGTGTCACAAAAGCAACAGACTTGGAGCAAACCGATCCTCCTGAAGTCAAGCAGAGCAATGGATTTGGACGCACGAACAGTCGTTTTGGATCTGCGTGAAAAATATCATGGCACAAAACCAGAACAGATATGATTTGAGAGAGAGAACATAAATGTGAATATGTGCAGCTTTTCAGGCTGCAAAAGGTTTAAGAGCTGTGGGCGGCACGTCACTATTTTGGCTATTTTACATTCAGGGAAATGGGTCTTTGCAACAGGGAGACAATTTCTCTTCCTGACCAGGAAGATCTGTAATTTTTATTTCTGATTTTATTCAAACCATACTTCGGCTAGATGAAACTACGTTACTTGACGAAGGTGCCAAAATGAACTCCGTGCCTCTGTCTTTTCCTGGGCCTACCTGTTGAATGTCAGCACACCCTCTTCACCACGAACACCAAAGAGCAAATATTCTCAAAGCTTGTTAAAAAAAGCCCGACACACACACAAAACAAAATCTTTTCAGATTCTACCAAGAGTTTGTCAAGCAAATTAGGGGGTGGTGGGGTCGTGGCGATGTTACCTCCTCTTTGCATTGTCAGGATAGATGTTGCCAGCAATTCAGAGAAAGTTTGTGTAACAAAAGTTCTTTTTGCTTAATCACAGTTTTATTTGAATCCAGTAAATGTTTTGATGAGGAAAAGCATGTAACTACCTGGGTAAACTCTGCCCACTAAGAATTCTTTCCATAGGGGTACCAGTATTTGCAGTGGCAATGGGATGGGAATGAAATATTCTCACAAGGAAAACAAACGAAGCTCAGTTAGGAGAAATACAGCTGGGAGAAAAGATGCAATTATAATAACATCTAGAAGGGATTATCAAACAACCCAGTTTTACTCAGTGATCTTGGTATTTAGAGGATGTTGAAAACACGTCCATTACCTTTGTCAAAGTTTATGGTATTTTTATGTAAAACTATTAGAATTTAGGTGATTTTTTTTTTTTTCATAACAAAATGAAAAAGTGGAAGTTTTGTTTCATTTCTGGGATATATATTTAGGGGGAGTTCTCCCATTCTGAAGGCCGCATTCCAGTTACCAGCAGCGTGAGTGGTGTCGGTGCATTAAGCCCAAGATAACGTCTACTTACTGTCACACCAGGGGTATGGTGACAGGGATGTTAAACCTTGTCACTACAGGTCAGACCTCACGATGAGGCTCTCCTCAGATTGATTCACCTGAAAACAGGTATCTTAGTGATTGAGTCAAACCTAGATGGATATGACCTGGTTTTAGCTGCAGAAATTAGAGTGTTTTAACCATTCCAAACCAATACTTTACCAAAACTGAACTAGGATCTTTTTTCCTAGGTTTAACAGACTGCTCTCAGGAACTGGTGCCCTTCTGAAAATAAAGCAGGAGGGATCCCAAGCAAAAGGGAGGGGAAGATGAAGATATAACAAAGTTTTGCAAGAAAAAGGGTGTAGGAGCAGAAAGACAGCTGTGATGCACTCTGTAATGAAACATCATTCAGGTACAGGGAGTGAGCCATACGGTCTGATTCTCAGTTGGCAAACACGTTTCCAGCCCTGAGGGTTAGGCCTATGTTTCAAAAACAGCTGACTGGCTATATAGGACATTTTCCTAAGGTGAGAAAAATTTTTCTCAGAGCTGACTGAAGTACAGAATTGGTGCTCCTTGTCATCAGCTGGGATGAATCTGGTCTACAGGCTTGATTTAATGCAAAACCTGGATGATGGATTTATTTGGGCAGCTATGGCATTGTCCCAGTGTGGAAGGTAGACAGACCAACCTGTGATGTTCCCACAGGACTAGGTATCTGCTCCTCAAGCAGAAACTGAGAAGCAAACCAAAGTAGATTACAGAGCGGATTTCAGAGTCATAATTTCACTTGCAAAGCCAAGACAGACAAGCATCTAAATTGTCATTGCAATCTCTGTAAAATAAACAGATACTCTCAAAAATATCTTAATTATGTGCTGTAGGTTAAGAACTCCAGGGTGATGAAAAGACTCTCAAAGGCTAGGGAGAAGGAAGATCTTACTAAGCAGATGATCCTAAAATGTTGTGTTGGAAGAGGCCCCTGAGGGACTACTAGGGATGGGCAGATGCAGCAGATGAAGGGCTGCAACATGGAGATACACCCCCAGACTTCAAACCTCTACATCCCAGATTGAGCCCCTGATGCCCTCATCAGAATCCACTTTCCCTGTGTGAAGCGGGCTGCTCATGCAGCGTTCTTTCCTCGTGGTATATTAACTGTCAGATATGATGAGTTGCAGACAGTACAATATACACACACACACACACACACACCCTTCAAAAGGCATCATTGGCACGGATCTCAAGCACCTTAAATGTAAAGATTAAGCTGATGCATCTACTGACTTTTACCCTATTTTTTACTGAAGTTGATAGGAAAGTGCTATTAGAGGTAAACAAAAACTTTTTGCTGAAAGCTTCTTCGTGAAAAATTAAGATCTCGGTGATGTCAATAATTTTAGAGTTATGACAGTTTTTGGTATCAATTTCATGGAAATTTTTTTTTGGGGGGGTGGAGGGGTGGGTGGGTAAAAGAGCCTAAATATTTTACCTAAAATTTAAAAATGAAACAGCTTTCCTTTAACATTTATCACTTTTGCTTATTTCTTGGGGGAGGTGGGGCAGCAGTCTGAACAGTTTATTTTAACCAGAACAGATTTTCTCCTCAAATTCATGGGCCAGTGATTTTTCCTCACTGATTTTTCAGAGCTAGCACTGATCTGAACACTGATTAGCCTGAATTCTTTAGCAAGAGCAGCAAATAGTCATTCAACAACTGCACCTTCCTCTGTATAAACTGCGCAGAGATGAGCCATTTTCTTTCATGCTTTAAAATACAGCAGAAAACCACCCTGTCTAATGCTTGCTTGGAAAAGGAAAAGAAGAAGAGGACTTATAGAAGTAACTCCTTTTCGTTCTGCCCAGCTCCCACATGCACACACAGACGTTATCAGGAGCAAAGCTGGGGGTACTGGCCCAGAACAAGGGATGGAAACTTTTCCAGCCTGCTCCACAGCCATCCACATCTGAGTTGCATCGTGTTCTCTCCTCCTCCCCAGATGGGCATGAAAATCAAAACATGGAAGGACTGCTTGGGCTCTGGCTTCTCCCAGCTCATCCACATAAGAATCCAGCTTCTTTATTTATCTGCAGGCTTTTGTTATCTCCTAGTGCAAGTATTGTGGTGTAGCAAGGTGGAGGACATTTAATAGACAAGCTATAATGAGCTGCAGTCTTTGAAAAATGCTAATAAGACAGAAGAGTCTCTGCTATCTCCTGTGTTAATGAAACATTAATTTAGCCAACAGAAAACATAAAAACTGTATACTATTGCTTCCGTCATTTTAGCTTCTTGAAATAATAGGCTCAGATTATGTATGTGCCTTCAACTTTAGTTTAAGATCATGGATACATGCAAAAATGCAATAATTTTAATAAAGCTCTGTTAATCTCGACTCCAAGGATATATCCTTAAGTATTATTAACGTTGATCAGTGCCGTCTATCTCCTGTTGCACAGGTGGCTGTAGGCACTTTTCTGCTCCTGTACACCCAGCTGCACACTTTGTTGGTCTGATGTGAAAGCCGTGCTGGCACAACTCACCTGAACCTTCCTTGCCTGTTACGCCTTGTGCTCAATTATCTGAAACCCAAACCCCTTCCTTTCCTTCTTAGAACTGACTGCTGATTATCTCTGAAATGGCTGATCTATAAAGAGAACACTCACCACACACACATGGGGATTCTCCAACATGTTTTTACATAGTGACTAAATTGCCACCAGTTGCACCCAACTTTGCTGGCAAAAGTTTTACACCCCCGCCTGTCACCCAGCCCCTCTAACAACATGCCAAGAGTGACTGGTGACGTTACTTTATTTATACGGGCGTTGTTGCACAGACTAGGGGGTCTCCATGGGTAAAGACAGCCTCATTCATGCAACATGAGGATGCTCCCAGTATGGTCTGCAGCAGAGTCACACAGAGAAGAGCCTCTGCTGACCTTATGCAAACGCTTCTGTGCTGCACTCCCAAAAGCAGGGAGGTGGGGGAACCCAGTTCATAGCCACCTGAGAGGCTGCGGGTTGTCTTGGCCATGTTTAACAGGCTTTATTAGCCAAGGCAGTATTCAAGGCCTTCAGCAGAGAAATGGCAGTGATGGCAATCACACCTGCTTGATGTGAAAAGGATGGAGAGAGTAGGTGGAAGAAAAACATAAGAGGGACAGAAACTGAACCAGTTAAGTACAGAACATAACCAGTTTTCTGAAGTAATAATCAGACAAAAGGAGGATGAGACTCATCTACACCCGAATGAGATAAAATGTTACAGCTCCCTATCCATGGGCACTCATTTTGGCTTGCACACCATGGTCAGCGGTTTAGCACACCAGAGCAAAACCTAATTTCTGGTGTATCTTTCACTGACAAGACCACTGAATGATGAAGTACCCACTCCCAACATCTGGGAATCATCTGCTGATGCTATAGACCATCAGAATACAGGTCTCCCAACACCCTTTTCCTCACTTGGCCTCCACAGCCTAGATACAGTAACAAAAGGAGTATTGCCACAGGAGGCTGCAGGAAGAAGAAAACGCTGGAAACAGGTTCCCTAGTTGCGTTGCTTCACCATGTCATCATGTTGGTAAGAAAATACTGGATCAAGTTGAACCCTTCACATTGCATGTGGAAACATGGAGCAAGAGGACGATTGCGGCACTGCCCTGAAAAGTACTAGTGAGGCACAGACAGCACTCCGGGCCTCACATGAAGTGTATGAAACTTGTTTGGTCTGCGTGTAGCTTACAGTATTTGTTACATCCTCCAGTGTTTCACAAGTGCCCTGAATTATGTTAGGAACTTTGCCTTATTATGGGCGTGTGCTGCTGCACCCACAAAAAGTGGATAGACAGAAAGGCAATTTTTTCTTCCAAGCAATCCCAAGATGGGTGGATTGAATCCACGCATCAGTGTCTTTTTAACGTAGGGTTTATAGCACACAGCCCAATTATGATAGCCTGACTTGCTGGGGTGCAAGGATGAGCAGTTTCTTCCTGATAGCTACACCTAGATCACTTTCTCCCTTTGTGGAAAAGCAGGATAACAAACCACTGCATCATATGAAGCTGAAGGTTGCTGTTACAAGAGCTACCTTGAGGCTCCTGTCTCAAGTAACAGCTATAATCTTCATCCATGCTAGCATGCCTCTGTACTGAAGCACGACCCCACATCATGCACTGTTCAAAAGGAAGGCACTGTGCCGTGGAAAGATGCAAGCAACCAATACAACAACATCAGAGCTGCAGATTAACACTTTGAGGCTGATATAATGGGTGTGATGATAGCAGCTGATAGAGGGATGGAGTGGTAAGACCATACATAACAAAGTGATGCGTATGGAAGGGTGGAGGATGACAAGATGAAGGGTTTATCACTTTGTTATTGCTGTTGTCCGACACCAGGAGGAAAAAAAAGATGGAAGAATATATTATAGATATCTGACAGAGGATGTACGGTTTCTCCCACCTTACACACCCCCTTCAACCTTCATTCTTAATTCTTGCAGTCTTACTAGTAGACTCATCCAGTAGGAAAGGAAGAAGAAATATAGTTGGCAGGCAGAATATTTACACAAACACATATCTACCAGTATTTTAAGAAAAAAGTACAAAGAAAACAATGGAAAGATAGGGCAGCTAAGCACACTAAGTATTCATTAAGAATAAACGTGCGTTTACCCAAGGAAGACCTTTAACTTGTAGCATCCTTTTGGAGGAAAGAGAAACAACTTAAAAGTAATCTGTGCTAATAATTTTTTCAGTGATTTTAAGAATCTTCCCTTCTAACAGTTTGGTGTACTGTGTCCATTTGGGCTTCAGTACCTAAGAAATGGACGTCACTATGAATCAAGGTGATTTAGGACTGTGATTTCTTTATAGACACATTTACAGAAGTGAAACTATCCTTTCCGGGGTGAAAAGGTGAAGTTCTCAGCCCAGCTAAGAAGACACACAAATCCAAAAACAAAGGAGATGACGTTATGGCCGGCGGAAAATGAAGCCCCGTTTTTCTTCAGAAAAAAACAGTGTTTTTCATTCTGTTAACCTGTTTCATGAAGTTTATCTGTTTGGTGCAGAAAGCTGATTAAAAACCCCACTATTTTCCAACTCTCATTGCTAAATTGCAGCCATGGGGCCAAATCCGTCGCTTAAGTCTGCACCAACATAAAGCAGAAAGACAATTCTTGACCAGAAGAGCCCAACTGTTTAAAGCAGTAGCTGGAAGGGAGTTTTCACAGTGAAAGTTTGCATACCTGGAAGAAAATACATTCCAATTAGCTCTACTTAACTCCTTATAGCAGGAACAATGATTTCTGTATGGCAGCTTTTGTAATTAGTTGTGTGCACCTATTTGACACACTCAGTGTGCCACAGTATCACAATGAGCTTTCAGAATAGCTACTTGGGGAAAAAACAAAACAAAACAAAACAAAACAAAACAAAACAAAACAGTAAATATCATGCATTTGTAATCTTTTGCCAGCAGCTAACATATATAGAAATCAAAAATCTGTTTAATATTTGCTATTTGATTAAAAAAAATGAGCCACAAACTAGCAATCTACAATACACAGGCTTCTACTTGGTTTAGGACACTGGGGGGAAGGGGGAGCAAAGGTAAAACTTTCTGCAAATCTCATTTATGAAAAATATGTCATTACATAAAAAGCCAATCACAGCAGAATTCCCTCCGTTTCTCAGATACCATGAAATACTTGTAGCTGGACAGGTAGTCCAGGTACTGCTTATACCTGGACAGGCAGAATTAGGAAGTCACAATAAGAGTTATTTTTAAGAAAGATTTACAACTTGTTAACAACTTCTAATTAAGCCTCCAAGTCTTCCATGGCATTGCTATGAAACATCTTAAACCAGCGTTCAACAAATGCCTCCAGCTGCCCCTGTCTGGCTGCTTTTCAGGCTTTATCTTTCAGAGGTCCTCCAGCTGCTATGGAGAGTAACTTACTTTAGCTCTCAAGTTTAAGAAAACAATCAGACATTTTCCCTTCCAGCTGATGGGCAGACATGAGAGGTGACTGAAAGAGGTCATTTCTTACCACCTCCAGCAGCTAGATGCGTTCCGTGCACATCCTGCACGTTAATGACAATAAAACTCTAGGTAGAGATCGCCTTTCATCTGTGAAATCAATGGCTCTGAAGGACCAGCCAGGAAAGAGGCAGCTTCCCTGCTGGAAATCACTCTTTGCATACTTTACCTGTGACTATCGAATTAGCATCTTCTTTCATGACAACTCTTTCCTGGTTTGCTGCCACTGACCCAGACACCCTAGAACGTGGTCAAAGACTACTCCTAAGTTACTTTACAAATGACTGCTGAAATTGAGAGGTAGAAAGAATATAGAGATGTATAAATTTTAATTTTCACAAATTTAAAAAAAAAAAATAATTTGAGAACGCTGCTTATGTCCATTTAATCAATTTACTGCTTGGGAACGGAATGGATTCATACCGTGTACCACACTAGGCATTAGAATGAAAGGCAGGGAGTGTAACATCAGGTACCAATCTGAAGATTTTATAGATACTGGGACTTTCTGCTCTCTTCCACGTCATCCTAGCTTAGAGCAACATGAAACACATAAAATGGCCCGTAAATTGAGTAGAAGGTAAGTCTTGGCACTTATTTGAACTTCCCGTGTCTTTGCCCTTAGGTTTGTTGTTGTAATTCAAGACTGCTCTCATGTTATCACTCCTGCATACTCTATGTAAACATAACCCCCCTTGAAGTTTTCATGCCAGCATTTATTAATAGAAACAAAGGAAAATACTCTAATTTTCCTATTTTGGTAGATGCACAGTTTAGAGACAAATATAAAATAAAACTAGAGTCCAAGATCAAAAAAAAAAAAACAAACCCAAACCACCCAAACAGCTACCATTAACTAGAAATAAAGTTATCTTTTCAGGCTCTCCAAGAAAGAGGTCATAAAAACTTTGATGTGTTACCACCGCTGAGACACAAGATGAGGTTCCCATAGCGATTCTGTTGTCACAAGTGGTTTGCTTCTGTTGAGCCTCATGCTGGGATGCTGCATACACATTAAGAACCACTGCTGTTCACCAGAAAGGTAAAATACCATGTTTAGCAGCTGAAGCAATTCCTACGGCATAATGCTTAGGGCCAAAAAAAAGTAAGATATTAACAGAATCCCAGAATCATCTCGTTTGGAAAAGCCCTCGAAGCTCCTCCAGTCCAGCCATGACCCACCCCTGACCATTCCCAACTCCCCCAGATCCCTCAGCGCTGGCTCAGCCTGACTCTTCAACCCCTCCAGGGATCCCGGGGACTCCCCCCTGCCCTGGGCAGCCCATTCCAACGCCCAACAGCCCCTTCTGCACAGAAATCCTTCCTCAGAGCCAGCCTGACCCTGCCCTGGGCAGCTTGAGGCCATTCCCTCGGGGCCTGGCGCTGGCTCCTTGGCTCCAGAGACTCATCCCCCCTCTCTGCCCCCTCCTGGCAGGGAGTTGCCGAGGGCCAGGAGGTCTCCCCTCAGCCTCCTCTTCTCCAGACGGAACCCCCCCAGTTCCCCCAGCCGCTCCCCAGCAGACCTGTGCTCCAGACCCTGCCCCAGCTCCGTTGCCCTTCTCTGGCCACGCTCAAGTCATTCAATGGCCTTTTTGGGGTGAGGGGCCCAAAACTGAACCCACTCATCGAGGGGCGGCCTCACCAGTGCCAAGTCCGTGAGTAAGATCCCTTCCCTGTCCCTGCTGGCCATGCTAAATTCCATACGTTCTTTTCCTTCTCCTCTCTATGGTGGAAATTATTCAAAAGCCAGTAAAAGAGGGCATTCTTGCTGATCATCTCTTATGCTCACCAGTACAAAAGAAATTCCTTAATAAATAAAAAGATCTCAGGAAACACATATGAAACAGACCCAAAGGAAAAAAATTGCATACAACCTTCCTGGTTTATTCACCTCTGACTTTTGTAGCAAGTACATTTCCATCCCTAAGAACTGCTAGAGAGACAAACATGTGGGAGGATAACCGGACAATTAAAGTTTTATCAGGATTTTGAAAAAAAGAGATGAAGCAGTATGCCCTAAATTGCATGATCACTGCTAAAAAACAAGTCAGCCTGAAGTAAGTCAGAAGTCACCCTGAATACAGTCATGCTTGCACTGCGGTGAAGTGGTACGTTTCTCCCCAATTCCAATAACCATTTAGAGTTAAAAACAAGGGTTAGCAGCCTGGGAGGGTGTAAAAACCCCACCTTCTATCCTCTTATAAATGTCACACAGATCAGGAAAGAGTATGCGTGCAGGTACACATGTACATTGTACGGTCATGCTCTATTCAGCCCTTGTGTGCAGCATTACTCTGCTCCTGTAGGTGGATAGTCAGTAATTCCTAGAAAAAGACTTTTCTAATTGTTTGCAATTATTATTTTTATCAGTATTTGTATTCAAAACCACCATTATATATTCACAGCAAGATGTAGGGAACACCCAGCAGCTCTCAGCTGTGGTGCCCTTCCAGGAAGACTAACACAGTGCCAGGAGCAAAACAACCCCCACAACCATTAAAAAAAAAAAAAA
>NW_020799092.1:24135232-24151659 GCF_003259725.1 Athene cunicularia
AAAAAAAAAAAAAAAAAAAAAAGTACAACAATAACCCCAAAACTTCTTATGCCAAACACCTGCAATTTCAGCTTCTGACTCAGTTTGCCCCTCCCAAGAAAAACCCACAATTATCTTAATGTGCAGGTGAAGGATCCTCAGCAAGGATGCCCAAAGCTCTTGGCTCCATCCCTCCAGGTGGGGGGGATGTTTGCAGACTCGAGGGCTGATTTTGTCCCTTTCCCTCCTTATGACAAACAGTCGAGGGTCTCGGGGCATAAGGCGCCAGCACTGCCCACAGAGCCACAACGTTCAGGTGCTGCGGATCCTTCAGAGGGAGGCAGAAATGTGCTGGAGCAGACAATTGTTATAATGGAATTTTTCCAACTAGATCTGATTATCAGCTCTCCTTTTGCCTTATATGTAAATGTACTGGCTTAGGCTGTAAAACACAGCACCTGGGTGCGCAGCCAAATGTCAAAACAGTTTCAAAGGCACCACTTTGAATAACTGACTTTGAAGTTAAGGTAGTTGTTTTGATTCTCCCTGGCACTTCTAGGGAGCGGGTCTTGGTCAAACGAAACGTATGACAAGGAATCGTCTGATGTTTATCAATTCAGAAATTGTTCAGAGTTAAAAATCAGGAGGACAGCACAACAAACCCAAGTTACTATATTCTCTTGAAGCCAATCTGGCCTTCCTAAGGAATTTCTGCTTCTCCACAGTTCCAGTAAAATACAAATTCCTAACTTTTCAATCTCTATTCAGAGCCCGACTTGTGAAATGAATTTTTAACAGTAGCTGTAAATAACTCTTTAGTTGTCTGAAAGGAAGCCTGCGAGAGATATGACTGTGTTCCATAATGTTATTAGGCTTTAGCTGTTCTCATTAATCACAGAAATAATACAGTAGTGCTCAGCTTCAAAGCCAGTTAGGAATTATGGGGAGGGTGCTGCCCTTTCAAATTTCCAAATGCACATTTACCAGGTCTTGTGGGCTTTTTACAGTCTAGTGAAGTTTTAATTCTAAAAGACACAGACGTATAGCTTAGTGGAAGTGGCATCTTCAGTCTTTCTCTGTTTTCTTATCTCCTCAAACACAGCTCAGAGAGCTGAGCACATGGATTCTGCAAAGCGCTGCGCTCTCATCTTCAATTTATATCAGCTGCTCAGCTTTGAATAGCAGTTTGGTATTCGCCACGTCAGCAGAACTGCCCTCCAGGAGTTGCATCACTAGCCAAACCTCAAAAGAAAGAATCACATCTTGGCACAGGCAGCTCCTCCAAGCGTGCTCTGCCTCCTGCCAACCGCTTTCGGTGGAGCTGCAGCCTTCAGCACTGAGCGACAGGAGATGCTGCCGGCAGGGGCACAACTGATGCTCTCGACCCTTCCAGTTCCTCTCTTGTCTCAGAGCCATATCCAGAAATAGCTGCAAGGATCTGCACTGACCTAGGAGAAGAGCAGCTCATGCTCTGGTAGGATTTTTAGGTCTCTCATCAACTGGAAAGCATCTTCTCATCATCCCTTGGCTTTTGCCTTGGAGGGAAATGCTTAGTAGAAGCTGGATGCTTTTAACACCCATTCCACAACATTGTGGCACCTGAAGTTGATTAACTTAACAAGCACAGTGCAAAATTGCTCTCTGTTGTCAAGCTTGACTCAGATCACACTGAAGTATGTTTTGCATCCATGTGTAGAAGATCAGGATGAAAGTGGTTTTGCTTTAATGCACCACTTGGCAAGGAAAATAAACAACCAAACCAAAAACAAACCCAACAAAAAACCCAAAGCAAACCACATCAGAAACTAGGCCGAACTGCAAATTAGCAAGGACAGCTGTGTGGCAATTAGTGGAGCCATAATTCAAGGTAGGAGAGTCAATGGTTCACCAGAGACTCTCCCAAGATACATAATTTTGTAATTAATGAAACTGTTTTCTGAATTTTAGGGTACGGTGTGTATCACTCTTCCTGGAGTGAAACACGGGGTTTGTTTTGTGGTTTTATTTAGGCACATTGTTGATTACAGGACAAGAAATGATGCATATATATTTCCTTTAATATTTTTGGAGAATTCTTCCAAACTTCCCAATTGCCAGGTTAACAACAAATCAAACACTCGATGTAGCATGCTGTAGGCTGTACCCTACATAACAGCATGCCACTTATTAGAGTAAAACCAGACCAAAGCAGAAAAACCTCATTATCAGGTTAACTGTTTCCATGGGAGGAAGACAGCAGAAGCAAAGGAGTGGGCAGCAGCAAGTTTATCTCAGGAAGGCTGGTGAAGGCCTTGGGGCATGAAATGGAAGGATGTTTCCAAGTCCACTGTGAACTTCTAAGCTTAGCATTAATAAAAGCTCACAAGCAAAAGGTGAGGAGGGAAAAAAAAATTAAAATGTCAGTTCATACAGGGATAAAGCCCTAGGTCTGTTGAAATGGGTGCTGGTGGTCTATGGTTAGAGTAGTACTGAATTCCCACAATTTCAGCTGCTGCACCAAAATCATAGCATCCCTTCACCAGCTTGGTAATATCTTCTTTCTCCTAGAAATGGATGCTTATTAATTATTTCTGGGCAGACTGCCAATCATCTTTAAGACGGGTGACATTATACGCAGCTGCTGTATATGCTCCATCACTAACCATTAGGATGACTTTCCACTTCAAGTATTATTTCCTGCACTCATTTCATTTAAAGGAAATAATGTACCTGAATTTCTTACATCCGGAGTCCATGCTAGAGCATAATTTTTTAAGCTTTCTATGAGCATGAGGTGTTTAAAAAAAATCATTACAGAAAGGACTCTGTTGCTAGGAAACCCCTTCAAAACAATTATAGAGAAATTTCATAACACTCATTTTTGGCACATACTTTCTCTTTGCTCAAATATTCACTTCACAAACTACAAATTGGTTGAATTTCATTGGCCTCACATCTTGAAAAATCGTTGCTAAACTTTCGGAATGAATGAGCTAATAAAGAGAATTGCAAAGACATACACGTGCCATAACATAGCAATGAGTAAGTCAGGATGACCTCATTAAATCCATGATTTTTGAAAGTGTTCCTGTTCAGGACAGTATCTGAAGCACATCTTTCAACTGGAATTATAAAGTTCTAAAAGGTTATCCCTTCAAAGAGATTTAGAATTATATGTACCTGTTTAAACAATAGGATTTTACATGAATATGAATCACAGGTGCAGAGAGAAGACACAGAATATTCAAAAGCCCAAGATGCTTAAACATAAAATATTAATAAATGAAACAGAATGCCGTCTTCAACTCCTATGATAATTTGCACTTTGAATGAACTTCAGCGTCTTTGCTCTTCACAATCAGATACAGACCACGAGTACCTGCATAAGTCTGCATGAAAAGAACAACACTGACACTCTAAATGGTTGCTGTTGTGCATTCCCCCCTTTAGTCCTTTCTTATCCTGCTGACGGATGCACTTCTGCTTTCTCTTGGAGGAAACTTGTCAGACAGCAAAATCAAGATGTTCCAAAACATTTCATTTCACTTAGACTGTGGCAAACAGTCAAAACAAAGATTACATCACTGCATGCCAGTACAAATTTGCAAGTATACTCAATGACTTTTTCTTTTTTTTTTTTAATGAAAAAGAAAATGCAAATAAATTGTTTTGTAAATCAAAACACTAAATATCAGATGTGGAAGTTCTTGGAACAGGGACAATAAGCATTTCCTTCTCAAGAAAAAAAAATAATCAAAAACCAAAAACCAAAACAAACTACTCAGGAGATGCTTCCATATAGGATTGCTAGATCTTAACTTCCAAGTTCACCGTGACTCTGTGGAAACACATTATTCTAGGAGCTGTAAAATTAATTAAGATTAAATCAGCAACAGCTAAATGGTGTTTATAAGAAAATAAAATTGCACAATGCCTACACTCTTGGACTGGAAGCCACATAAAGTTAATTTGCTTTGAAATGTTAACTGCCTAGACTAAATTAGCTAAAAGGTGTTCAGACCTATACTTCTTACATCTGAAGTCTACAGATGATTGTCACATGAGGCTGAGTATAACTTGTTAAATTTCCCTTTCTATCCTTGGCAATGTTCAAAAGACAAGCTCAAAATGAAAACTGAGGAAAGCAAGGGCTTGTAAGAAGACTAGTAAATTAAGATTCCTGCTCATACATGAAACAGTTGGCAACTAGCTCTTCTCATCCCTTTCGGCTTCTGACATATAAGAAACCAAAGTCTAGGGTGCAAAAGTGCACTTGCATACCACCAAGAATTCAGTGTTATTTATAGCATTAGCACTGAGCTAACACCAACAAGGGAAAGTACACTGTGCTCAAAGGAAACAAGGTGCTTAAGTTTCCCTAAATCAAACCAAGAAGATCAAAATGAAAACCATGCAGAGTTCAGCTGCCCCTTGTCACGATCTTCTTGGGTCAGCTGTGATTGTATTTTGTACCAAGAATAACCCAGAAGATAAAATAAGCTACATTTTCTGGCAAGTTTTGTACCCGTAGCATAACAATTTTTGCAATAAATAAATTATTACATTATTTCAGTGACTACTTCTATCAATGAAATTAAAAAAAAAAACAAAACAAAACAAACTTTGCCTTGCTTATAAGCAAAACGAATTGCCAGCTTATGCATGGAGAAAGCTGCATGATATTTAAGAACCAGTAGACATCCTCTAGCACAACACATACTGTTTTTATCTATAGCACAGTATGCCCATATTATAATATTCCCGTCCTTAGCAATACCAGAACAATCCTTGCAGTAGCATTTTTGTTGAATAGCCAGTTCCTGGACCCACTGATTACATGTGAATTCCGCTTTTATAGACTCAATTACCGCAGTCGGAAGACTAAAGATCATGAATTCAAACAGATTTGCTCATTTTGTCCCATTGTTTTCTTATTCGCTACTTTCTCATGGGTTTTGAGGACATGATTTATGTTTCCTGAATAGCCAAGCCTGGCAAAAGTAATTCCCCTTGAGGATAACAGAAACCAAGAAGAATCACCCTGAAGATAAATCAAAATGTCTGTTTTGACACAGAGGAAGGGTTCCAAGGTTATGTGCTCCCAACTCATCTTCTCAGTTTACAGGCTTCATTAAACAAAGCTAAATTTACAGTGGACAAATTTAAAAAGAAAAGTGACAGCTCGGTGCCCAGTTGTATTTACGCAGCATTTGATGCACTTCTTTAAGCTAGGAAATGAAGCATTTTCACCAACTGTAAAAACCCCTGAACTACGACAGTTGGCAAGTTTAATACCTGAATGAAAACTTGTGTCACTTAATAAAGTCTCATCCAGTACTATAATGCATTTCCCTTCCAGTTTGCAGCGTACAGGAACTATTACCTACCATCATTCTGAGGAAATGTATGGTGGTTTTGAGGCTCCAAATCTATCCATTTAACTACCAGGTAGGACACTACGCTCCCTTTACTGAGCTTTTGAATTATTCTGGCTCATAAAACCAAGCCGACTGACTTCATAGTTAGGAGATTTAATAAGACAGTATAACAAAGAAAATCAATGGAAGCTTTGCCATCAAACTTTGCCAAATAGTGCTTCTGCAGTTCGTTGCACTTGCGGTGTGCAGACTGACTCCATTTCACTGTAGGAGGCCACAGAAACGCAGATTGCTGGTCTAATAAAGCTCTGCGGTTTGGGTTTTTGCTGTTGCTTAGCAGTTATGAAAACAATCCGCTTGACAAGGTCAGAATTCATGAGCAAGAAATGCGGTGAGCAGAGCAAAAGTTACATATGCAGCCCGATCTTTTGAAGTATGAGCTAAGGGCTTAGACAGAACATTGCTATAGTCATGATATTAAAGTTAGAAATATTGTATTCGCTAGTAGGAAATCAGAACAAACATTGACACTTGCTTGTTTCCCTAAATCATCCTGCACCGTTGCACAAAAAAGATTTCTGTAGCCTGGTTATCAAGTTCTCTGCAACTGTAGTTTTCTTCAACTCTTTTTTAAACCACACGAAAAAAAGTAAACAAAAAATCTTCTGCTACCATAAACCAATGCAAACCATTCATTCTGCTGAACTTCCACTGCAGATCTAACCTATTACTCCTAAAATGAGTAACCACATATTACATGAGGTGATCCAGGTTATTCCGACACCGATGTGAAAGACAGACTCTGCACTAGCATAGAGAAAAGATGCGTTGTGGGCCCCTCACCCCAAAAAGGCCATTGAATGACTCGAGCGTGGCCAGAGAAGGGCAACAGAGCTGGGGCAGGGTCTGGAGCACAGGTCTGCTGGGGAGCGGCTGGGGGAACTGGGGGGTTCAGTCTGGAGAAGAGGAGGCTGAGGGGAGACCTCCTGGCCCTCGGCAACTCCCTGCCAGGAGGGGGCAGAGAGGGGGGATGAGTCTCTGGAGCCAAGGAGCCAGCGCCAGGCCCCGAGGGAATGGCCTCAAGCTGCCCAGGGCAGGGTCAGGCTGGCTCTGAGGAAGGATTTCTGTGCAGAAGGGGCTGTTGGGCGTTGGAATGGGCTGCCCAGGGCAGGGGGGAGTCCCCGGGATCCCTGGGGGGGTTGAAGAGTCAAGGCTGACCCAGTGCTGAGGGATCTGGGGGAGTTTGGGACGGTCAGGGTGAGGGTCATGGCTGGACTAGGTGATCTTCAAGGTTTTTTCCAACCTAAATGTGATTCTGTGATACATCAGGGTCCTGTGGTGCATGCGTTGCTTTCAGACCGTGAAGAATGTGACCATCCAGTGCCCAGCAGCACACTGGTAGGCTTTGCTGGGAGGCAAAACCTGGCTTGCAGCACAGTCCCATGTAATGATGCCTCTCCAATTCCACCAACTCTCACCATCAGTTATAGCCATCCACAAACACTGAATTTCACAGAGGAGAGACCAATGGGCTGAGTCTTACACATAAAGCACAAGACTTGACAGACCTGTGTGATAACGTGGTTCACTGCCTTCAGGACCTACTTTCAGGTATGCTTTTGCCCACACAAAGTTTTGCTTACAAATGCTGCATTATACTTTGTAACCACATACTGGTGTTTATATAAAATTTCCTTTATGAAGAGTGTTCCACATATGGAGCAGGCTGTATGCTTATTTTATATATATATATAAGTCTGTGCAGACTCCTGTGATAACCAGCTTGCAACCAGCTTAACTAGAAGACCTAGAGACATTGGTGTGTTTCTGATGACTCTCAGATGTCCATACGGTGCTGCCGCTAATCACACAGCAACCAGCTTCGTTTTAAACATTTTCAGGTTCCAGAAAACATCTGTGAAATGTGATGTTCCCTGATGATAAAGCATTAACCGCATGCTGCACTCCTCCTCCTTCCCTCCTGAGACACAAGTGGCTTTACTTCTGCTCTACATGTTTTTATGGCATAACAACAATCACTTTTTTTTTTTTATTATTATGGACTAAGACACTAAAGCACATCGGGAGAGTTATTACTGGGGTTCTTCTGCAGGGGCATTTTCAGGAGAGGAGCAACTGAGTTACAGTCTGAGGTTTAGATGAGTGTGCTCTCAGTAACTTGTTGGAAAGAGGCGGGGTGGTGCCCTGGGATCGTATTAACTGTCATCTTTTTTTTTTTTTACAAGGGGCCCAGGAACACTTGTCCTTACCTTTAGTACGTAGACAAAGGTCCTTCAGTAAACTGTATCCACATCCCAGCTTAAGAGCCTTGAATCTTTCAAATAAAACCCAGTCCAAAGTCTAAGCACAAAGTGGATATTAAACCAGCCCAAACTAACAAGCCATATATTACAAGACAAACAGGAACAAAAAATGAAGGTGAAGTTACAAAATGAAGGTGAAGTTACAATTAGTTTGAAAGCTACGTGCCTGTCACTCATGACTGCAAACCCAACTGGGATTTACCGGCTGGGCTGCTCAGAAGTTGAGGAAACAACAGGTCATACCCAAGGAATTAAAACAGGTTTATGCTTTTGTTTTCATAACAATGACCCCTCAGCTTCAAGGTTAAATTGTGATTACATGCACTCTTACCTTAGCTGCTGTCACTGTGTGTTATTTAAGTTCTTTTCATAAATGCTCTTGCATAATGGATGGGGTTTAATCAGAATTAGGTTTATATATTCTAATTTCTAGGGGCTTGGGGGTTTATACATGTAGTCTAACAACGAGATTCAGATTCACTGGCTCCCATCAAATACAGTTCACTTGCAGGCAGCATACCCAAGACTATAGGGAAAAGCCATATTAGGGACAACAGTGCAGTCACCCAAACAGCAGGAGAGGCAGCACAGCTGAACTAGAAACCCATCCAAAGGCAGGCTGACGCCTGCTGAAGTGACTGAGCTGCTCCCAGCTCTGACTAACTGAAAGACACTTGTTTGGATGTAGTGCCAGCCCAGTGCAGTGGTGCAATTCCCTCCCACCGCCTTGCTGGGTGCTTGGTGTGATTCCAACCCCCCTTCTGGGCCACGTACCAACTCAGGGCAGTGTGGATTGAGAATGTCAGTGGACCAGAGCGTTGAGGTACCCCCTTGATGTGCCTGGCTCCTGCTCTCCCTACCACTCGGGAGCAGTAATAACAGTCCATCACCTCCTGACAGCCCGGTACATCTGTACCTGGGACGTGGCCAAGGGAGCGTGGTAAAAGAACCACACATCCAGCAAGTTCTGGGCCTGCACAACTGGTGGGAAACACCAGAATATTTCATCACTTGAGTTGGGCCAGAGTGGAAAAGTACCTGACAGAAATCCATTATCTTGGACTCTATAAATTGCAACCCTAAGTGAGACCCTTTGGGCTCTCCTGGATCTCAGCAGGCCTGTGAGCAGCATCTCCCCTGAGCTGGGACACCTCTCAGTATCAAATCCTCAAGGTACCATCTGCTGTCAAAGCCAGCGAAGGGCCAGGGCGAAGTCAACCGCCTCGAGTCTCAATTATTGGCTATTGAGGAATGTCAGTGCATCATATTTACTCAAGAAGAAGGAAATTTTAACTTTGGGCTAGCTTCTCTTTCACCCAACTCTCTACCTACCGATTTGTTTAGGTATATACAGTTGTTTTCACAAGTGTGGGTGCATAAATATTTCACTAAATCCAAATACTTTTGTCTGTATGTTTGTACAACTTGTGTTTATCAATACACATATATACACTGATTTAGGATACTCTACAATAAGTTAGTGCGAATCTGTAGAAAAGCTGCTATTTTAATCATAACGCATTTTACTGGATTATTTTTAAAATCCTTAAATTGGTTAATGATTAATTGCTGCTAGTCATTAATAAATCTTGATTTGCTGCTAAATCATTACCATATTAATATTTCCATCCATGACAGCCAGACATTGCCCCAAGTTATTAAAGCCCCCTGGACCCAGACCACACTGGACAAAAGCCTGAATTTTGCTGGTTGAATTTACTAGTCCCCACAAAAGACTGACGACATGTGGGTCAATACAAAACAACGGGAGATCTTCTACATTTTGCCCCTCGTCCCTCCTGCTCTCATGCCTCGTAGTATGGAAACGCCCCAGCTGGCAGAAAGCTCTTGGCTCAGACTGCAGGGGAAAGCTGCACAGCTGCTTTTGGGCAAGCACTGGCCCCGGGGGTTGGAGAGATACATCAGCATGGCACCACGGTGAGGTAGCACACCCAGCACGCCACTGTGGCACGGTTCATCTGAAACCAAAAGCTGAGCACTGCAATCTCCAGAGAGGGTTGTTTCATTGCACTACTTGTATCGCCACTGCAATGCTGGAGCCCGCAGGAAAATAGACATTTCTCAGCGAGGTTACCAGTGCCCAGGCCTAAATAAGAACATCTGGAAGCCCCCGTGAAGATGACCAGAACAAATCTAATCTCTTGGTGCTGATTTGCTTCCCACCCCCCCTATTTAGACAGTTCTTCTGCACGCTCTCACTCCCTGGTTGCTGCTTCTCCTGCTGGACTGAAAACAAATATGAACGTACACATCCTCCTATTGCATGAATAATGAGATTTAAGTTTATGCAAGAAATGTTTGTCAGGAATATATTCTCTTTGAAACATATTTTCAAGATATTCCACCTATAAATCATTTTTTTTTCATATTTGCCTCCTCAGAGGTCTCAACTGTAATTATACTCTTGTGAAAATTTATCCAGCAGAGGCAGAGACATTCCTACCATGAGTCTTTCCCGTAAAACTGCCACAACTAATGCTGATGCTTATACTAAGCTGCAACAAATTTTATTAAATCCTGAGAGTGAAAAACTGTGTTCACATCTAGCAACGACTTCCTGAAAAACTGACAAAGGAAATTTCCTATTTTTTTTTTTTTAATTAAAATCAAGGTTTAGTGGGGGATGAATAGTAAAACAAGTATTTATTTCATTTGACATTAGGGTGTTCATTGCTAAATACAGATATAATTTACCATATATAAGATCAATAGCAAGGTTTGTAATTACAGTCATGGTTTGGAGGGAAGTGTTGCTATAGCAATACCAACCATAGGAAGGAAATCCACGTCTACTCAGAGCATTATTTCCACATATCATAATTTTTTATGGCATAGCACTCTAGCAGAAAAAGGTACAATAAATCAATAGCAATGCCCACTTTAATTACATAGGCACAGTTTGGAAAAGTATTTCACAGAAACACACTGAACAAGGAAATGAAAAACCATGACCACACATTAAGTAAGGTTTTGTTTGTTTTAGTTACTTGAGTGTTGTTCCTTTAATCAGTTTACATCAGCTAAAGTCAAGAGTTTAAATCCAAGCTTTCCCAAACCGACTCCTCCTGATTTCAGAACATAAAGTGTTTTGGATTGCTTTGTTTTGGTTTTTTTTTTTTCCCCCTGTTCTCCACATAATCACAATCAACCTCAGTGAGATCTGTCATCCCTTGAACTGCTCTGACTCCCAGCAATCCCAGGTCTGTAGGGTTTCTTGGCTCAGGCATTAACTGAAAGAAATAAAACTGGTTTGGGACTGGAATCAGCCCTGACGTGATATCACCACATTTGCATGGCCCTACCCCTGATGCAGCTGGCATCGGGGTTAATCTGGGAGTCAGAGAACTACAAAGGGTGGCCAACATTTGACTCCAATACCTTCGTCTGGCCAGCCCCACAGGACTGGTGCCCAGGGACGCTCTGTGACATTCCCATCCACAGGCTTCCAGCAGCGGGACTTTGGCTGCGGGCTAGGGGAATCGGGACTTTGGGTGTTTCTTTCTTTCTTTCTTTCTTGTGCAAAGGTTGACCCCATTCTGTCTGTCTCCACTCCTACCCTGGATTATTGATAAAATCATACTCCCAATTATCCTGGCTTTTAGTTGACTACTTTTTCCTCCTTCCCTGAGTTGGCTCCTTCAATTAAATCTTGCAGTGTTCACAATCAGAGTCAGATTTAAAAGAAGGAACCAACTCAACTGAAAACAGTCTTCAACACTGATCGGTGTAAACAGATCTATTATGACCCTAACAGCTGATTTTCTCACGTCTCTCTCTCTTATTTTTGACAAATCAGTTTGAACAACAGATTTCTATACATTCCTACAGCTCCTAGCTCACCTAGGAAGAGACAATGAACAGCTAAAATAGAGGTAATTCTTGATAAATAATCTCAATTCAACTGAAATACAAATTACTTGGATTCCTACAGTCATGTGAACATCATGGTTTTCCCAAAGGCACGTCAAAAGAGCAGAAAATTTGAAAGTGGCTAAGCAATATAAACCCACACAATATCATATAGAATTAAGGATGCCTTGTACATGAATACAATTCAACCTGATGGTAGGGAGGAAATCTTTGTAGAAAAGGGGCTTCCATTGTCCACCATTCCAGATCCACCATCGTGGCCATACAAATGTCACAACCTTACAAAATTCTCCCTCCGCATTGCACATCCCTGCTGTCCTGGGCAGACTCTAACTTCTTTGAAGTTAGAATCCCAGAAAAGCTGGTTGGGAGAGACCTCTGCAATCACCAGTTCAAATCTCTCCCTGAAGAGGGACTGTCACCCATGCTAGATGAGGTCATTCCCAGACTGATCCAGCTTGTGTCTTGAAAACCTCCAAGGAAAGACTCCAGCACCTCTCTGGGTGACATGTTAAAAGTCCTACGCTACTCCCTGGTGAAAAATGTTTTCCCTAATGGTCAGTCTGAACTTCTTAAGCTGCAACTTAACAGTTGACCCTTGTTTTTACGATCTGCCACCAATAAATGTTCAGTTCCATAGTCATCGCAACCCCACTTCAGGAAGTTACAAGATTCTATGAGGTTGCCCTTAGTCTTTCCTTTTGGTCAGACTAAACCAGCCCAACTCCCTCAACCGCTCCTCGTGGTTTACGGGTACCATGGCTCAAATCACCTTAGTAGTCCTCTGTTGCATCTTCTCTTGTATCTTCACTCCATTTTTAAAACATTGTCCTTTGAGGAACCTCAAAACTGACTGGCAAACCACAGTACTCAACAGTGCTGAAGAGGACACTAACTTCCCCTGACCTGCTGGCCATACTTTTCATGTAGATCACTGTGCTGTTTGCCTTATTTGCAATGAAAACGCATCACTGGCTCGTTTTCAACTTGGCAGCAACCATAATATCCCATTGCTTTCCCACAGATGTTCTGTTCAGCCAGTTGTTTCCCAGCCTGTACTGTTGCATGGAGTTAATCTACACAGGCACAGAACTTCACAATTATTTTCACTGAACTTTATGAGGTTTCTGTTGGCTCAAAGCTCGGGTTTCTCAAGGTCCAGCTGAATTGAATTTCTACCATTTGGTGTATTAAACTCTCTCTCTTGCCAATTTAACATGATCTATGACTTTTCTCAGGGTGCATTCTGACTCACCATCTAGGTAATTAACAGAGATGTAACATTACTGGCCCAGTTCCTCACAGGCCACTTGTTAGTTGTCTCTAATGAGACACTGAGCTATTGAAGACTGCTCTTCAAACCCAGATATCCACACAATTTTCAATCAATTTAACAATCCATATCTCCAGCCTGAACTTCACCTGTGGCCCAGCATATTTCGTTCTCATATCATGCAGTTCTGGTGGTGATATATTAGTATAATTTTTATGTTTATCCTAAGACATCAGAACATATGTCCCCTTGCTAACACTACACCAGATAGCTACTTGCAATACATTAGAGATGAAACATTAAAAAAAGTGGATTTTACAGTTGTAGATTTACAATTTAATGAATAGGACAAAGAAAACAGCTGATATATTTTCCCTTATTTTATTAGATCCTTTCAGAATTTGTCTTTTAAAGAAAAGAAGATAAATTTCCATAAAGTATGGAAAACATGGCATTTAAAAAAGATAAAGCAATGAAGTATGACCTTTCTGTCCCAGAATTACAGCCATCCTTAATGTATTTTCCTGGCCTTAAGCTTCCTGAACACTCAAAATGAGTGTCAAATAGATACAATACCTCTACTGGTGCTAGTGGTAAGTTCTGGTTTGGTAAGATTTTTGCACAGTGCTGTACAGAATAAAACCCCAACTACCTATGGGACACCCTAGTGAAAATTCTATATTTAATTTAAACGAAGTGCTGCTGGCAATGATAAGCACTTTAGATTAAAACTATCCCAGATACGATATTTTGGGCACTTTATTTTGCATGGACAGGACACAAGGTTGAACATAGCAGATAAGAATTTCAAAGACAGAAAGACAGACAAAAAAGAGAAAAAAAAAAAAAAAGAGTGCAAGGAGGTGCCCATTTTATCTTATGAGTCAGCAGTACTGGGTGATATTTATACAAAGCTACGTGGAGCAAAGCACTAAATGCTGCCAATGCTACTCTAGAGTGAAAATATAGAAAACACACCAGAAAAAAATATATGTTTAGAGTAAAAATACATATAAGGACCTGCATGCATCTCATGAAAAAGAATGTCTTGATTTCTTCCACTACCAGACATAATAAACTGAACTTACTCTTGTTACCCACAAGACAAGATACAAATCCCCTGCTGTATATCTAGGAGTGCTAGGAGACCTACTTCTATAATTCAACTTTTCATTTGTATAGCACTTTAAGAGCTCGCAGTCACAATCACATTAGTCACATTAGGTGTAGGCGTATGTGGAAAATAAGAGAACTACTCTCTTTGAAGGCACCCAGTCATTTAATGAAAGAGAGCTTTACTTTTGGAGTATTGTGACTGTTTTAACATTTTGAACACATGAATCTGAGTTCAGAATCGAGTTCTTGTGAAGGGCTCCAGATCACCTTACTTCATCTCCCAGAAGAGTTATGTAGGTTGCCATGGAAATTAAATGTTAATGACAAGTAGAGTAGTTGGGTTTTGATAAATGCAGATTTTGTTGCTTCAGGAGGCAAAAACTTCCACATCTTCAAGGACGCAACCTATGGGCAGCAATGGAAACTTTGGCATTGCGTATAATTTTTTCATTTTTCAACACAACTATCCAATTTTTAAGGTGAAATACCAATAGTTAGACATGCCAGACTATAACCTTTAAGGCTGAAAGTTTAAAATAATTTCATTTCAAGAGCAAAGCAGAGGCAGTCACAAAGCAACCTGTCCTCCTACGGATGTCACCATCCTGGTCTGGGGGAAAATCCAGCCCTTCAGAAAAGACAACAGAAGCGTGTTCAGTATTAATGCAACTTCAGTCTGTTTATGATTCACCAGCAGAAAGGTGGCTGTTGAACTACCAACCATTTATCACTTGAAAACCAAAGCTGCACTAAATGTAACATTAACAGGCAAAAGGTTTCTGAGAGGGACCTGAGAAGTAAGACACCCCCCTCCAAGTGGTGTAGTATGAGCAGCTAATGCTGTAGACCGTGCTTGTCCCGCTGCCAGATCAGAGTTTAGTTTTGCATATGCGGTTGGTTCAACATTATTACTCTGTTGGTAGAATCCAGAGATCTCATCTTTAAATATGGGGTGTTAGCATATCTTGGAAAAATATGGTTTCATCTGATTTCTGACTTGCTTGTTTGAAATTCTCCATGGACAAGTTCGTCAGCAGTAAGCAATGCTTACTGCTGTCAGTTCTTGAAAACCCTTGAGCCAGCCAAAGCGATAGACTTTCCATTAGTAGAGAATTCAGCATTACTCTGCAGATAAACTGCCAGCATCTCAGTTGTATGTGGTCCTGGAGATTGGTTAAATTCTTTGCTGAGCCACAGGGATTAACACACGGCTAGCAGCTTGCCTGATGCTACACAGTCATGAAG
Organism: Athene cunicularia; assembly: GCF_003259725.1. Lineage (NCBI taxonomy): Eukaryota > Metazoa > Chordata > Aves > Strigiformes > Strigidae > Athene > Athene cunicularia. The sequence goes on from NW_020799092.1 coordinate 24,150,418, forward strand.
GGTTAGCAACAGGCCAAAATTAAGGTGAAGTGATAACATCTCGGGCATGGAATCAGTCTTTAAGGACACAGTTAGACTCCTGATTTCCTCTGTCAGCTTAGTGATGGCAGAACTAGGCAAAGGAACAAAACAAAATGCCTGGGAGACAACACGGTGATTAGGAAATAGGGGAGATAAAAAAAATATTAACTGAGAAATTCGTCAAGATCCAACATTTCCCATGAAACCAATGTATCATTTAGGATGCCCTGAAACCTTGAATTCAAGGGTAGTAGAAACCCATGGGCTGCTTTGAGGATAGGCAGGACAAGGCAGCAGTCACTGAACATAAACATAAGAATGAAGAAAAATCAAAACTACACTGAGCCGACTGGTTTCACTACAGCATCTGGGTACAAGATTCGATGACCGTTTTGATACATACAACAGAGCATGGCATAAACACCCTGCTACCTCTGAGCTCCTTGCCCTCTCCTCCCTACTACAGCATCATCAAGTTTATTTCAGATGCAAACAAAGGCACAAAAAAAAAGTGCAGAGGGGATCACTGACATTTTGTTTCGTACTAGGAGCGTATTACCTTAGCCACTTTTCTCTGGAATATCCAATACAGATAGCATCAGTGAGGGCTTGAAGGAGGTCACCAGTAGAAGACATTCAATATCTGTAATGTCTTGATCTGGGATTTCATTTTTTTTCCCGCAGATGGCAAACTGAAGGGCTCCATAGGGAAGCACAAGCAGAACCACATCAAAGCAATAACACACATTACTGGAGAAAGGATCACAGGGCACGTAAAGAGCTAGGCTGAGAAGCACCAGCTGCAGGAACAGAGTAGAATTTACTGCATGTAATGTTAGACTACATGACTATCAGAGAGAGCTCCAGGTCTGCATAAACAGAGCTTTTGTCAGAAAAGCAAGCAGATTGTTTCCGTGCAGTCTGCAGGATCGGAAAGAAGTAAAGCACTGAGGTTGCTGAGATATGAAGCGAGGGTTAACTAAGGGTATAATTCTGTCTGTCACATTCAATTTAGAAATGTGAATACATAAGAGTTTGGGTGTCTTATTAATGGCCTTGGGACCAACAGTCTCAGTCTCTTCACAAATGTTTTGTCCAACAAAGGAGTTGGGTGCTTTACAGCAATGACATTCAATTCAATAGCCAAAGGAAATCTAGAAGCAGTCCTGGTCTGTGACGTTCCCTTTGACTTAAAGCTAAAAGCAATGAATAAGCTGATGA
>NW_020799092.1:24151709-24154139 GCF_003259725.1 Athene cunicularia
AAAAAAAAAAAAAAAAAAAAAAAAAAGGAGGGGTCTTTCCTCTGTTTCCCATTTCAAAATGTACTTTTTTTCTCCTTCCCCACGCCCTCAATTTACCTGATCTGTCCCTTGTATAGATCAAAATTACTTGTCATTGGGAACAACAACAACAACAACAACAACAAAAGGCAAGTTGATCGGAATTGGGGGCTTCCTACGCAGAACGCAAGGAAAATAAATTGATTTTTTTTTTTTTTTTTAAATGACAATCTAATGCTGTAGACTGTTCCCTTGGATCAAGGATCTACACTCTGCCACTGAAATCATCAGTATTTGAGAGATTTCTGAAGACACTGGCCACTCATTTGTGTTGCTCTACTGTACCATGCAGGCCAAATGGCAGCCTCCATGCCTTTGGCCATGTTAGCATATTCCTTCTGCCCTCTCATTACTCATGTTCTCCCTGCCAGCATCCTCACACCTCCACAACCTCCCCCACCCACCCATCCACCACCCCAAGATCCAGCTCTGTCAGATTTGAACTGACTTTGGGGAAAGCACAGGGAGTTTTTCAGTCAAAGCTGCCTCCTCACCAGAGCCACAAGCTCTGTACCTCTGGTAACAGGCCATTCCATACTACTTCTCTGGCAATCTGTCTCCAGATTCATCCTTTATTGCCCAGCTGACATGCTACAGGTTTTATTTGATCAGGCTTTTCTTACATGGTCTTCAAGATGTTTTAAAACTACATTTTCTCACCACTAATATAAACGAGCCTTAATAGGGCTTAGAATTGAAACCCAGACTGTCAGAACTGAGGAATTTGCAGCTTTGTTACAGTATCAGATGCGTCCTTGATCATCGGCTAAATAAAGTAAAAGGCTGGCCTAAATCTGCTATTACTTCATGTTTAATTCAGATACCTTTGAGTGAGTGCATCTCTTCCCTCCCCCCAATATTCTATTCTTATCACCTGTGTATTGAAGTTTATGGTGACTAACCTAGACAAGCACGCCAAAACACTGAGGAAATGTTTTAAAACCCGGTTTCTACAAAACCATAGTTTATCCGAGACAGAGAACACAATAGATCCGGAGATTAGAGCACCACATTATAACAGGCATTTTACAACTTCTCTAAAGCAACTATCAGTGTAATTCTTAAAGTGTTTAGTTACTTTGAAGAGAAGATGAGTACATTATACAGTAACGAACAGAACTTGCACTTTCCTATTCAAGAACATTACAGGTAAGCAGGAAGTGATGATGCTTTTGATATAGTAGATGCAAATTAAAAACTCCAGTAGCAGATCTCTGAACTGCCATCAGCTTCTTATCAAGTGGAGATAAAGGTTCCCAGAACGCCAGCACATGCAAAAAGTTACACTCTGAAGTAACGTGCCAAAGCACCGTGAGCTTTGGGATGAAAAGCTTCTGAAAGGCCGTGCATTTCATTATACATTTGGGATCACCTGATAGTTCAAATTTACACTTATTTTAATACAACTTCATGTGAGCCAGGATTAGAGCAGATGTGGATTTTGGAGTGCATTTTTCTAGCTTAGTAACGACCTTCAGAGACAGCAAACTCTCAGTGTAAAGCGAAGATGCAAAACTAGTCTTTTCACCGAATTTAAGAGTGCAGTATTTCTCTGGGTGAAGCAACTCCCATTTAGTTTTACTGTTTCCACTGCAAGATAATGGTCTGTCTTTACTTACTCGTCCGTCTAGTTATGCCCTTAAAAGGCTCCGCGGCAAACATGTAAAAGCAAATTGTTCTGAGCAACAACATTACCGTAAAGGACTGTATAAGACAAGACAAGGTCACATGTCTCTAATTTCTAGAAAACCGAGGCTATCCTCACAGGATCCTGTCACGAAACTGGGGTTGAATCTTGGTGGTGCTGTGTGGGTGAGTGGGCAGCGCCGGGTATCCAGTAAATTCCCAATCGAGACAGAAAACAGCACCAAGGCTCAGAATAAGGAGCTCTCCTCATACTATTAAAGCTCTATTGCTGCCTAATACTACGCTTCTTATAAAATAAAAACAAAACAACCATAAAAAAAGCACCGGTCTAACAGCAGGGAAAAAAAAAAATTGCAAGCGTCCCCTAAAATGACATTAGATCTTCCTATTTTATTATTTTTTTTTATACAGCACCGCACTGAAGATTACCCCTACCCGGAGCTGCGAAACCGAGCAGGAGCCGCTCACCACATCGTCTCCCCATTCACGGGGCTGCACCCCGGTTCCAACTCTCCCAAGGAGAAGCCGAAGCTTCCCCCCGGGGCACCGCCCAGCGCTGGGGGGGTCCGGCCCGATCCCGGCGGAGCCCCCCCCTTCCCCTCCAGCAGCCCGGCCCCGCCGCCTTCCTCGGCATCATTCCTCCACAGCGTCGCCTCCTTCTCCTCTCCCCCACCCTCATTTTTAATTTTTTTTTTTTTTCTTCCC
>NW_020799092.1:24154189-24170830 GCF_003259725.1 Athene cunicularia
CGCAGCAGCGGGTGTGCGGGGGGAGGGCCGGGCTGCAGCCCCTGCCCGCGCCCGGGAGGTGGATGGGGGAGAACGGAAAGCTTTCGAAATCCACGACGGAGAACAAGGGCAGGTGGTCCCTCGGGTGTCCTCCAAGGTTATCGCACCTCCCTCGTGTAAAGCACAATTCACCTCGGGGTTTTAAATAGGAAGAACGTTGAAGATAAAAACGGAGTTATAAAATCGGCGTGTGAAGTTAATGACACGATTTGCCTTACAAGCATTAGGAAAGAAAAAAAAAAAAAACAAAAAAACAAAACCCCCAAGACATGCAGCATACCTGCTCAGCCACAAACACCTACCTTGGCCATCAATATCAATTTTCTCCCATCAGCCATAGAAGATTAGAAAGATCTTTTCAACCCAACATGGGAATCAGCAAGATGTCATGCCTTTATATCTTCATATTACACCTACGGGATGTACAAGCATTAGTTAATTTTACAAGGTTGTATTCATCTAATTACCATCTTCGGTTTATGAAGTGCTGAAAGAAGCCAGTCTCAGCCAGGTTGGGTAAGATGACCACTGATGACTGAATCAGTATCAGAGCTGTCAGCAGAACTCCGAGCACAAAGGGATTAAATGCTACACCCACAGTTGCAGTTCTCCAGCCTCTAGATCCTTTCTTGAGAAGCTTAAAGGCTACAGGTGACTGCCATTTCTACATAAGAGCTCCCTGTTTGCACACCTGGGCACTAGTAGTTAAAGCCTAAGACTAGGTGGAGTCTCCAAAGCTCTCACAGTTTCACCTCCTTCTGGCTGGTGTCCTTACAGCACCCTCCCCACCACCCTTAATGAGACAGCTGGGCATAGGGCTCTAGGGCTAACGTGGACCAAATGGGCCAGGACACCAGATCTATGGCAACTGGGGTCCACCCTACACCTGCAGAGCTGGAGTAGGGTTATATGTGTGGGGTCAGATAGAGCCGTTCGGGAATTCATCCCACACAAAGGGGTGGGATGTAGAGTACATTGTCTTCATCATTTGTATAGGTGGAAGAAAGGCTGCTGCCCTTGCAAATACCTAGGTGCTTTCTTCATTGACTGGAGCACTCAACAGGAGAGTGGAAGCTCCTACAACTTCTTTTAAGGTTGGACTCGATGGTCTCATGGACTTTTTCCCAACCTAAATGATTCTGTGATTCTAGCAGAGGCGCTCAGATTCTTTCATTGGAAATGTAGCACGGGGGAACTTGCAAAGAAAGAAACCACAAAAAAGTGGTTCTTACCCCAGGAAGTCTCAGCTGTTTGCAGAGTGTGGCCAATGGTTGCTGGGATAATTCGGAGTACACAGGGTTTTGGTTGCCTGCATCTCAGGCATGTTCTTTAACATAAACATCTGCCTTTGACAACAGACCAGCCAGGCCTCTGCCTAAACTGAAAAAAACATACCTGAGCTGAGGGCGACTACTTGGCACCAACATGGGGAACAAGCAGACAAAGATGTGAGTTAACAGAACAGGCAGTCAGGGGTGGCTTTGTTCAAAGTCCATGATCTTGCAGTCTGAAAAGTAACCACAAGGAAAGTTTCTGGGAAGCACAGAATGGGAGAGAACTATTGCTAGTATTATCTTTCAGGACATTGAATAGGGAGCTTGATAAGCATCAGTTCTTGCAGAAACTCTTTCATGAGCTACTACACGGGAGACAAAGTACATTCAAATCTACCGACCTATAGAAATTCCTTTGTGAAGTTTCGAAAAAGCAAGCAGGCCTGAAGAACAATTCCCAACTATGACCCAATTAGGACATTAAAGAGGCAGCGTGTCAGAGACAGTTCATGACAGCTTCCCAGAAATCTCTAGAAAAAAAAGGCGAGGGGATAATTTGGTTAAGGAGATGAAAAACCAAGAAAGAATCAGTAAAGCCCCCTGAGAAGCTTACCCTTTGAACCGATGAACTGAAGGGAGTAATGCAGCTCTCAAATGTGTCAAGGGCTGGGGCAAGTCTAGAGGCCTGGCTGAAAAAAATGCCTTTTAGCTAGTTAAAGTAGTACATCTCAAATGCTAAAAAGGAATAAAAAAATGTAAACTCTCCAGTGTACTCTGCCCTCGGGGAAAAATGAGAGAGATTAAGCTTCATTGTTCTTTCTTGAGTAACCCCCTTAATTCCATCATAATTGCGGTGACTGAGCTGGAGAAAGTGCTGTGGCAAGCCTGGATGAGGGATGAGTTTGAAACCAACCTTGATAGAGCCCTACCCCTGAACTTCTGTCTAATGCGGTATAAGCAGGAAAGTTAAATTTTACATCAAACTACCATTAAATAATTTAATGCAAAACTGTTTAAGGGAAGTTGCCTGATGAGAGTCCATGCAGCCAGTGTTGCAAGAATTGGAACAGCACTTCCCTCACTCCCTTTGACAATGTACCTTTACGTTTTAACGGATTACTGAGGGGCAGAAGATCAAGATGAGAGAGTTGAATGTTTGAAACGCAATACCAGGTATCTTTGGGACAGATTAGCCTCAGTACAAAACCCCTCATCTTTTATGGATGATGAACTAAGGAACTTCACAATTGCTTCACAGAAAATAGGAAAGGTTGAGCAGCTTAATTTCCCTGAGGTCAGTCAATAATCTTTCTGTTAATTGCAGAGCTGTACCAGATGCAATGATGCCTTACTGTAACCTGTTGGCATAGTCTTACTCAGTGTCTCAGTTCAGTGCAGGCCAAAGCACAAACACCACCCTGGTGAGGACTTGTGGTTCTTTCCCTCTTCGTATGTCATATTCAAGAGTATGGTTTAGCTATGGAAAGTTTTGTTTCAAATAGCTTATGGACCCAGAATGAAGTGTACCTCTTTTAAAGGTTTAACAATACATACCGTCTCCTTGAAAAAAAGGCCCAAACCCAGAAAATTAATTTTTCCTCCAGCTTGATTTACAGAGCTTTACATCATTTAAAAAAAATTAAAGACCTCAAGAGAATGTCAACAAAGCCTTAGGAGCACAAAACCAAGGAAGCACTTAAACAGGGTAATAACTTAAATACTAACAACAAACCTCAAGTCATTCCCAGGCTGTTAGTGAAAGAATCCTATCCTAGCAGGGGTATAGGTTCATCTAAATGCACGAGTTTATCTGTGGTATATCTTAGTTCTACCAGAAAAAAATCCCACAACAGCTGATTATTTTAAAAGCCACTCTATGACGCTGATGTCTTAACAGATGAAGCACTGAAGAACTTAACTGCTGTTAAAATAAACATCACTGGCATGATGTATGGTGCCCACACTTGGTTGAACACCCAAAATCAGTTTAGTATTCATCTCAAGTCTTAAAAGGCTGGATAGACCATTTGTGACCTGCTCTTGAAAAATGTTATGGCTTATTTTGAGGTTAGCTGCTATGCTGAACACGGAGTTACTATTAGCCACAAAAAGGGAAATAATAAGCATAGATATGTGGGTTTGTTTGTTTGTTTGTTCATTTGTTTGTTTTAAATACGAGGAAAGCAGCTTAGTCTGGAGAAACAGTATGATGGCCCAGAAGATCTATAAACTGGGAAAAAAAAAAAAAAATCCAGACTCTTAGGGCTCAACATATCAGAAATCTAAGGGAATCCAAGGGTAAATGTTCAGCAGCCATTTTAATATTACTGTTTATTTTTCTAATAGAAATTGCTAAAGTTGCCGTACTGCTGAAATTTATTTTATCCCTGCTTTTTGGTTGCACTCAACCTTCTTCAGTAACTTCTTTTAAGTTTGTCTTTTTCAAGCCTCATTTCAACAGGGGGAAGTTATTTTACTGAAAGCATGAGGAAATCTAGTTGGATTATTCTGGAAAGTGTGTCTATTCTCAGATACGAGTACTTCACAGGTGGAATTAGGTGTTATGGACATGGGCCTCCAAACCAGTAGAAATTAGGGTCTTCACCCTTAGTCTGGCAGGAAGATCAGATGCCCTTTACACCAACCAAGGAAGCATTAGCACTGACATTCCTGCTCATTAATAGCTATCTGAATCCTATCTTTTACATCTGAGTTTGTGCTGCTTCCCCTATCTGAGACCAGACCTGAATGGTCCTTAACTTTAACAGCATCATCAAGTTGAGAAATGTAAACTACTTCTCTTCTTCCCAAGTTCAGCTACACGAGGCTATGAAGGCAGGTCCTCAGTTCAAAGACTTCTCTGACTCCTGGCTTTAGCTGCAGTGCTGACCAACATTCCTGGTTTACCACAGACATTGGAGTAACTACTCTGGCTTTTGACCCACAGATGAAAAAATATTTTATCTGGGCAAAGGTACGTTCTAGTTTCCCCACTTGAGATCATGCTTGCAGGTGAAGTGATGCTGTCTTGCTGTGTTGCCACCTCAGCATACACAACTCGCATCAGGAAAGAGCTTAAAATGTTGCACGTTTTGTAGGTTTAATGACTATCTCGTAGAGACATTCACTGTCTGCTAGTAAGCAGATGGAGAAATCTGGGGTTCGCATCATATCCAGCAGCCCAAAACTAAACATCTCTTCATTCTGCTAGGGCACACTTAGGAAAAGCTCTCTTAATCAGGATCAAGATAGAGTCAACAGCATTCATAGCACAACTCTCTGGGCAAGAAAGAGGCCACACAACTCTCAGATTTCACAGCCTGTGTGAAACACCTTTCGGTCTTTCTCCAACTTTCTCACACTTGCTTGAGAAAGTAAGCTGTAACAGAGTAATGAATATGTTGGCGTTCATGAGGAGTGATTCATAACATTTCCTTAAGAAATTATTTTCTTAAGGGCATTTGATACTTAATTTTGTGGCCTCTCTTTTAGTGAAAAGGACTCATTTAACAGTATCAAACTTACACAATGAGTACCATTCCAAAAATACCCTTTAAGAGAATTCTGTGTCAGGCTTTACCTTGTGCTTCCATCAAGGTAAGTTTGAATGAACCCTTCCTCTCTCACATCACAATGATTTTGTTCAAAGTCTTCGAAGCCAAAGCAGAACGTGGAGAATAACTCAGAGGGTGTTGTAGTTTAACCCCGTCTGGCAGCTAAGCACCGCACAGCCGCTCACTCACTCCCCCCTGGTGGGATGGGGGAGAATATTGGAAAAGTAAAAGTGAGAGAACTTGTGGGTTGACATAAAGACAGCTTAATAGATTAAGCAAAAGCCACACACACAAGCAAAGCAAAACCAGGAGTTAATTCACCACTTTTCATCATCAGGCAGGTGTTCAGCCATCTCCGGGAAAGCAGCACTCCATTGTGAGTAACGGTAACTTGGGAGGACAAACACCATCATTCCTAATGCCCCCTCTTCCTTCTTCCCTGAGCTTTATATGTTGAGCACAATGTCATACGACATCTCTTTAACCAAATAGTAAGTGATAGAACAAGAGGGAATGGCCTCAAATTGCGCCAGGGAAGGGTTAGACTAGGTATTAGGAAGCATTTATTTGCAGAAGGGGTTGTTGGGCATTGGAATGGGCTGCCCAGGGCAGGGGGGAGTCCCCATCCCTGGAGGGGTTGAAGAGTCGGGTCGACTTAGTGCTTAGGGATATACTGTAGTTGAGAACTGTCAGTGCTAGGTGAACGGTTGGACTGGATGATCTCCAAGGTCCTTTCCAACCAAGACGATTCTGTGATTCTGTGAATATCCTTTTGGTCAGTCGGGGTCAGCTGATCCAGCTGTGTCTCCTTACAACTTTTTTGCACCCCTAGTCTACTCACTGGTGCGAGGAGCAGGAAAAGCCTCGACTCTGTGTAAACACTGCTCAGCAATAACAAAAACATCTCTGTAGGATCAACCCAGCACAGATCCAAAACATAGCCTCATACTATCTACTGTGAAGAAAATTTACTCTATCCCAGCCAAACCCAGCAGGTCCAGCCACTGGTCCTGAAGTGTCTCCGTGTGTGGCAGGGGGTCTATTCCCTTTCCAGACCAGAACCTTTCTCAGTGCTAGTTGATATAGCTCTGCCAATTCCCTTTTACTGGTGTAACAAAGAGAGAAGGAAGAAAGGCAGCCAGCAAGACATTTGCCATATGAAAATACAATTTACAGAGACTATATTGCTGTCATAACCATACAGTTCCTCAAACAAGACCATCTCCTGCAGGAGTGTCCAGGAGATGCTAAGCTCAGTGCACACGTGCAGTCTCTCATGTTCACACTGTTCAGCATGAGCTCGTTAGGTTCACTATTGAACTCTCCCAGCTGGCTGTGGAAAATCTTTTTAACCAAATGCTTAAGAGGACACTCCTGAAATATTTGTTTCAAACTCAGTTTTCTAGTCATGATTGATATAAATCACAGAGTTTATTGCTTGCTTAGAAAACTACAGCATCTCTAGTAGCACTGCCTTATCTTGAGATTGTATTTCTGACTAAAGAACCCCAAGAGACTTTGTCAAGTTCTCAGATAGGGTTGTTTCACATGCACTATCAAGATGATGATCAGCTTGAGAAGCAATAATAATCTGTCTGAAGTCTTGTGGGACTGTACAGAAAGCAAGTGTTACAGAAAGCAAGGGGACAAGGATGAACAGCATGACAACAGTACGGAGTCAAAACATCTGCAGTTTCCTCTGAAGAGGACTGCAACAGCTTTGACACACTGGGAAACTCAAGCTACAGGTTCTCAAAACTCACCCTTGAGCATCCTTTTTTTTTTCTTGTTTTGTTTTCATTTTATAAAAAGATAAGCTTTCTTTGGCTCCTTCACAGACGTCAGCGTTTCCCTGAATTCTTGCCAATGAGAGTGATTCAATCTTTGTGAGGTACTCTGAGCAAAGCAATCATTTTCCATTAGGCATCCAGATGGGAAAAGAAATAAAACAGAAAGCATACAAACTTAATTAAACTTGCTTTCCCCCCCCAAAAAAAAAAATTTTTACCTGTAGCTTTAAAAAGTTGCAGCTTGACCCCTGATCTTTATGTTGCTTTGAGGTTGAAGTTGCCCTGCAATACAGGAAGGGAACTTCTGAGAAGAGCTGATTTTGGGTTTAATTCTACACTTATTTTTCACTTGCACTTTGGTAATGTACTGCTTATTCAGATGAAGATTCTGAACCACAGCTAGCAGGATCTCCCGCTCCAAGAGCACGTGTATAAAACAGACTGCAGAGCAGCACAAATAGTTTAGCTGTCATGAAAAAAAAAACTAACTGTGGGTGGAGGCCTATGGGAATAATAATTACAAAAAAGTAATCAAATCCAATAACTATTGTTTATTCTAAGCCCTGTGTAATGAAATCATGTCTTCATTAAAATAATTTCAACCAGACATTCCTGCTTATGGCTGCCCAGCTTCACTGATCTGAGGGACTGATTTGAAATTTCTTTTACATAATGCTTGTTTAGCAACCAAATGTTAAATGAACACCTGTTGTCTCTATGGCTTCCAGTACACAGTTCTGGTATTTTTGACTTAGCAAGTCAGCTTGCCCTCTAATCTTTTTTTCCAATAAGGTTGTTAGTCTGGATTTGGAAAGGGTATATCTTCTGCAACTTTTAGAAAACCCACAGTTACAGCATGGCCAGTGTGCACACCCATTACACAAAACTACGATCCCACCCGTTTTTAGAGCGCCGTTAATACCATGTTTGTTAGGTCAGAGTCGTTATCCGTGTTGCTGAGTGATGGCACAAATAAAGCAAAACGAAGCAAATAAAACTTGACTCGGGATTTTGTCACCTAATTTCTGCTTTGTTGCTTTCCGTGCGGGAGGCTGGAAGCAGACTCAGAGAGTTGCCTGTACAGAGCTTCCAGCGTGGTCTTTGTTCAAGGCTGTGGGGACTTCAGCCGCCCTGTCCTCACGCAAACACTCTCCAGGTTGTGGCTATGTTCCAGTTCCACCGATGTGACAGCAGTCACACAGATGCACAGCCCTTCTTACCTACCCACACTCAGGTAATCGGAGTTAATCTGTCAATTAATCCTCAAAATTCCCACACCCATCACTATACCCCACCCCATCTTTACAGTTGGACTCAATGACCTTAAAGGTCTTTTCCAGACTAAATGGTTCTGTGATTTTACAGTATACACCGAGTGAAGCAAACTGAAACGTAATGGAAGATGTGTTTTTTGAATCATCTTTTAGACAAACCCTCAAATTTCAATCAATTGCAATATATTACAAACAAGTTTTTAAAATAATTTTGCAACTGATATTTATATATTTTTTTTTTTTGCTTGGGAGAGGGATGGAATTTGTTAATTGAAGTAATGATGCTTTTATTTTCTTAACACAAGGAATCCAAATTTTGCAGATTCCCTTTTTGTCCAGATAATTTATTAGCCTTCACCCAAGGTACAGGTGAAGATTAGAGACTCTAAGAAGAAACTCAAAATTAAGCCTACAATTAATGTTTAAAAGTAAGATGATATTAACAGATCTTGTCACCTGTCTGCTTGATTGAATTTAATTCAAACCTGGGAGTTATGATGAAGGAAAATCATAGCTATGCAATGCAAAGCTGCCAAGAAACTTTGGACAGGTTGATTTCTAAAATAACAGTTATCCAACCCACTTGCAACTTCCTCATGTGGTCGTAATACCTGAGGAGATGGAGAAGATGGCAAATTGTTGAGTGTAAATTAAAGACAGATGCTGATTTTTAAAAGGAATCCTACTAAAGCAAGAATTGCCGTGTACAGAAGTTTAAAGGTTTAAAAGTTTCAAGGAAATAATAAATTTAAGGTCAGGTTAATGTACCATGATGCATTGCTGCCAGCCACACTATTTCTGATACAAGCCAGGATGCCATTGGCCTTCTTGGCCACCTGGGCACACTGCTGGCTCACGTTCAGCTGGCTGTTGACCAACACCCCCAGGTCCTTCCCCACCAGGCAGCTTTCCAGTCACTCTTCCTCAAGCCTGTAGCGTTATATGGGGTTGTTGTGACCCAAGTGAAGGACCCGGCACTTAGATTGTCCCCCTCTACTTGGCACTGGTGAAGCCACACCTCAAATACTGTGTTCAGCTTTGGGCCCCTCACTACAAGAAAGACATTGAGGTGCTGGAGCACGTCCAAAGAAGAGCCACAAAGTTGGTGAAGGGTCTAGAGAGCAAGTCCTGTGAGCTGTGGCTGAGGAACTGGAGTTGTTTAGTCTGGAGAAGAGGAGGCTGAGGGGAGACCTCATCGCCCTCTACAGCTGCCTGAAAGGAGGGTGCAGACAGCTGGGGATGAGCCTCTTTAACCAAGTAACAAGCGATAGGATAAGAGGGAATGGCCTCAAGCTGCACCAGGCAAAGTTTAGACTGGATATTAGGAAAAATTTCTTCACCAAAACGGTTGTCAAGCATTGGAACAGGCTTCCCAGAAAAGTGGCTGAGTCACCATCCCTGGAGGTATTTAAAAGATGAGGAGATGTGGCGCTCAGGGACACGGTTTAGTGGTGGCCTTGCCAGTGTTAGGTTTAAGGTTGGACTTGATGATCTTAAAGGTCATTTCCAACCTACATGATTCTATGATTCTGTGATTCGAAATTAGCTGCTATTTTTCACCAGTTCAGTGTCAGCACTGAATACTGAACAGCCAGCACTGAAACGTCACGGTGCTGCAAAGAATTAATGAAATATCTCATGCTTTCAGGTCAAATTAGGCCTAAATAAATAACGCTCTGTGCATGTCTGAAGGGCCTTATATCACAAAATGTCAAGCCACTTCACATGAAGTGATTGATGCCAGCCAGTAGTCTACTTGTCACATGAGCCTTAATCATGCTTTTTTTAACCATAGACCTTACAATGTACTGTAATCTTTCGAATTTTTAATAGGAATCCAAAAGTGGAATTGGTTATTTCCTGATTGGCTGATATGTAAATCTGTAAAACTCCAGGCGACAGACACGGGATAGCAATTTTCTACTATAGAATACTTTTTATTATCGTCCCAAATTATTTTGATCCTTATCCAAAACATTATGATCCGGAAATCAGATTAATACTGCACAGAAATACGAGTTAACAACACCCCAATATTTCCCGTGTTTCAGAAATGAAACTGAGCTGCCAAAGCCTTACAGAAATCAAGCCAAAAATCAGTCTTTTACGAGGCTTTTTCATTTTATTGGACTTTCCCAACCCTGAATACAATCAGATACATATTACAGGAATAAAGTTACTATGAGAGGACACCTAGTGGTATTTTGCAGAAAGTCAGCGACATACTCTAGATTTTCTGAAGGAACTAAATTCTTTATATAAGATCATGCTCTTCGTTATTCCTTACTAATTCTAGGTTATGATACGGAGTACCAGATATTCCTTGAGAATACTAGAGAAAGTGTCAGATACCTTGGCCACTAAAGAGAGCTGAAACCCTCTTATTCATCTTATTACTACAGAATATTTTATCATTCTGTCCACACCTTTGGGGTCAAAGCGTTATTCCATAGCAAACGGCCTTAGTGTGGAAGGCCACTACGCACTGGTTAAGCAAGACTGAGCCCAGCCATGAGAAAGCCACACAGAGCAAAGGCAAGACAGTCTAACCTGTCATGAGCTGCTGTGTGTGCTTCGTAGTTCCAGATTTGGAAGAGCAACCGTGATGGAGCTGAAGGCAACTGTGCAGCAGTGCCATATTTAGACAAGGAGGTGTTCGGCAGTGATGGAGCTGTCACCCACTTCAGTGCAGTGGTGGCTAGGTAAACTAAATACATGAACAACCCAGAGAATCAAATAAAGGAAGTCAGCAGCAAGGTGCAAGAACGCAAACAAGTAGATTGTAGTCCAGTAAGAGTACTGGCATCAAATCTGTGAGGGCTAGCAAGCCATGCCAGATGGCTTGAAATCCCCTTCTCAGCTACTTGCAATATCTGTAACGCCATTGTAAAGCAAGGGAGAAACAAAAGTAAATACTAACACAGAAGACAGTTAAATTATAAAAAGAGAAGATACAGCAGATGTCTTGTTTGAAGCTTGACAAGAAAGAGTCTGGTCAACCAGGGAGTGAGTCAAAAAGTGGTCTAAGGGCTAACTGCTCTTGCACATTTGAAATACTTCTGCTAGAGATTATTCAAATTGGTATTAAAATCCAGATCCATATCAGAAATAAGGTGTTCTACTGTGATTTAATATACAAAAGAGAAAATATTTAACTCATTCAATTAATCTGATTTCCTGGTTCTCATTCCTGTCTCTTTTGGTAGTATTAATTTCTCACATGTGCAGATGTTTTGTCTTTGTGCAGTTTGATAGCACAGACTCCTCCTTCAAATACTTTCTGTTCCTTACTGACATTTCTTCCTAACGTAATCCTCGCCATAAACTGTCTCGGCAGGAGTAGAGAGTTTCAGCATTTCAGCAAAATGATTTGAAGTGTGACAAACTCTTAGAAAACCACTAGAAGTGGGGTTAAAAAAACAATTATCTGATAAATATTATTTACTGGGCTCCAAAACACCTATAAAATTCCAGAACAAATGACTGCTGCATGATCTACAGCACAGGAGCTCACATATACCTGGCCATTAGCCCTCTTCTGAGAAGCATGTGGTCTATGACCATGGCTAGCTTTGAAAAAAGGATTTTTATTGTTGAGCTGTAGAAGACCATTCCATGCAAGATAAAAAGTAGAAAGAAAGGACAAAGTGAAATTGAGACAGTGATAGTAACTCAAGAGGAAAAATAACAACATGGAAAAGTGCCAGATCTCAAGATAAACCATTGTAAATTCAGAAGGCAACTCAGGAAAAATAAGGATGATCCTGTTTAAATAGCACAGGCCAAGAGTTTCCCACTGACTTGTCGGCTCCATGTCTAGGCATAGCGCTAGCTCTTAGCCTAGTGTCACACTATTTCTAGATATCTACTATGAGCATTAACCACGAAATAGGTGATGTGTACTTGAAAATATAATCCCGTTTGCAAGGACTCTGTACATACTAAAAGATGTTCAAATAAACGTGACCAGTCAGCAAAGGTCACAGCAGGTTGTGCTACAGAGAAAACTTTTTTTTTTTTTTTCTTTCTTTTCTCTGGTCAAAAATGTCAGTAAACTTGATGAATAAAGGACTGAAAAATGAGAGGTTTTTCTTCTGGTTTAATAGCTTCCAGTTTTGTTGCTTTGATTTTCAGGTAACTTTCTCAAGAAGATTTATGTGATTCTTTTCTCTCTGGAGATTGTTAATTCCCAGCATCTGACCAATCTAACCCTTCAGTAAGAACAAACAGAGAAAGAAACATATTCAAGTAGATCACTGTCATTTTGTCAGTGAGAAAAAAAGTGATCTAAATCGGTGAAAAGGTGTGTGTGTTTTAAAGGACAATCTGAAGCAGCCCTGCTCATCATTTACTTTTCTTTAATGGGAAATGGCAACTGCTAGTTTAAATCCCAGTCTACACATCCCAACAGTGGCATCCTTGGGCTGTCTGAAGAACTTAACTACATAAAACACTTTAGTAGCAAATGATCGAACCTAAGGAGTCAAATTTTCAGGCAGCTTAAATTGTTCTGAGGAGCTTCCTTCGTTCATTGTTTTCACTGCAGTAAAAGATCCAGTCCTTGTGCAGATCACAGTAAACACCGCTGAACTAAGGTAGGCACAGTTTAACAAAAACAGACCTTAAATTACTAATTATACAGGACTGTGGAAATAATTTGTCAGGAAAAAAAAAAAAAGAGAGATCAAGGGGTTTTCAGTTTTCAATTTTTCAGTATTCAATAGACCTCTCAGCTATTCTCTTTCAAAGTGCTCTAGTTTTGAATTGGCAAAAATAAAAATAAGATGATCGGAACAAGACGAAGAAACCATATCCAATCAACTGTGCAACCAAGACAAAGATCAGAAAGCTCAAGTACCAGGAGTAATTTGGACAGTTGGTCCAAGATGTCGAAGAGATGACTGGATTTTGGTTTGTCTTTTTATTTACCGCTCAACGGCAACACAGTGAGAGAAAGAATATATGTGTAAACACATTTAAATCCTACACATTGCAGCACAGACGCAATGTTCTCAATTCAATGGGATAATAGCCACAGTTATCAATAATTCTTTCTCACATGCTACTCAGAATCTTTTTTTTTTTTTTTTTTTTTTTTTCTTCTTAGTCTGGTAGAAATGTTTTCTATCATATCGACGAGTCATTATTCTGCCTGCAGAAAACATCATTGATAGCATACAGTGATAACTCCATTCCAAATCAGCTACTTCATTCTCTTCTATATGACTGTGTTTAGTTACTGCAGCATGGCAAGGTATTATGAATTAATGAAAGATACAGATTTTGGTATTAAAAATGAATTTGCAGTTGTACTAGTTAAACAATGAAATATACCTACAGAAAGGGATGTTTATCCTCAACAGATATCCATATATTCTATTTATTTACACTTGATGGCAATTTTTCTAGTGCTGCACAAAGTCTGGTTAAGCTCTTATCTTTCAAAGTCAAACACATTTTGGGGAGGGTGGTATGGGGAAGGAAGAGGGGAGAGATCCTAGGGGTAGTCAATATTCTATTAGGAATAAAGAATATTTATTGAAGCATCAGGGTCAATGGCTTTAAAACTCATTTAGAGACATAAAGCAAACAAGACAAGGTGATGTGATTCATTTCCATCTCAGACCACCACGTGCACAAGGGAAATAGCAGAGCACTGAGCCCAAAATAGCTCAGAAATTCATGTGTGTGAGGACTTCCAGCAATTCAGTTGTCTACTAAATCCTACCATCTCTTCAGCTTCCAGTGGTGCTGATCAGATTTGTGATGAGCTTTGTTACTCGAGCCCTTATTTTAACTATATTGTCTTAAAATGTTCTGCTGGAACATTTTGATATTGATATATAAAAGCTGACAGGATGGCACATCGATTCAAGATGCATCAAACTTTGACTATATCAGTTGTTAATGGGCAACATAGCCAGGCACTAAGGAGCCATTCTCACATGGCAAGGAGAGAGAAATGCACTGGCCTCCCCTCTACGTAAATTCTTTCTTACCAAGTGCCTTTTGGACCATCAGGATGCATGGCTCTTGCAGAAGTTACACGTGACTGGAAACACATTTACTGATGACTGTGGTGCTTGTCAGGCTCTACCATTTAAACCGTGCAGGCATGGCCACGGGACATTTCTGAGTATGTAAGTGTGGATTGAGTTTTAGCACTTTGAAATGAAAAAGCTTCAAAGCAAAATAAAATAAAAAAAGAAGTCCCGACTGCCTATGTGATTTTGTAATTAGTTACTGAGAATGCCCACCCTATCCTTCTTACAGAAAAAAAGATGTTTGTACATGTGAAAAAGAATGAAAGCTTGAGAGCATTGCTTGCCTATCACCATAAAGACAGAGGGAATTAACTTTCAGAAATTACAGATAAGTACGGAAAGCCAAGAAACCAACAAAACAATAAGCTTGCACTGATTTCACGCTTAATGATGCTAAAAACCACAAGGAAAAAGTACATTTGAAACTTTGAAAGTTTTAAGAAATCTTGTTGTTGTTTGCAGTTCTTTTGAGTTTAGAAGCCCTTATAGAATGAATTGTGGACACCAGAGGCAATTTCAGCAATCCAGGCGTTTTGCAGGATTACTTTTCCTACTTTTGAATCAAGTCTGGGGAAAAAAAATTAAAATCCTATTTCATAACAAAGATGAATGTATATACAAATTTTGGGAGGAAAGGCAGTACTTGAGCTGAATCATCATGTCCAAGAGGATGCTTGGATAAAAACAAATCATCAAAAATCCAGGAAATGCTCTTTGTGTGGGAAGTAGGAAAGGCAAAGGCTTTAGATGCACAGGTGTGCTTTGGTAAAACAAGTGGGTTTTTTTTTTTAATTTTACTGCAATAACAGCCAGAGACCTCAATGATGGGTCAAGGCTTTACTGCGTGAGGCACTGGACAAAGCAAGCCCCATGAATCTCATGGTCCCCTGGAAGACACTCTGCAGTAGTAAAATGCTGAAGCGGATTGCAAGCATGGGGCATGGTGATAGCCATTAAAACTACATGACATTTTGACATATGGCATTAAACCTATATGACATTTTATGGGGTGTAGGTGGCAATAGACAGGGGGATGCAGGGGTGGCCTCTGTGAGAAGAGACCAGGGGCTGCCCTGTGCTAGACACAGCCTGTCCCAGCCAGCTCCGATGGACTGTGACCACAGAGGGACACAACATGAAGGAATCTTCATCACAGCCATGCTTACATCTCAGCTTCTCTGCTGTCATTTACCTGCCCACACTCTGAGCTCAGTCCTTGCTCTTCCCCACAGGACTGGGGGGGCATCTTTCCCCTTACCAGGCTCTGGCTCAAACCAAAGAGCTCATGCTTTAGACTGCCCATCCTCCAGTGGGGGTGGTAGTATAAGAGTTTAACTTTCTCTTGCATCAATTTATATCATACTAAAAAGGCCAATGGCATCCTGGCTTGTGTCAGCACTGGTGTGGCCAGCAGGGACAGGGAAGGGATCTGAGCCCTGGGCTCGGCACTGGTGAGGCCGCCCCTCGCTGAGTGGGTTCAGTGTTGGGCCCCTCACCCCAAAAAGGCCATTGGATGACTCGGGCATGGCAAGAGAAGGGCAACGGAGCTGGTGAACGGTCCAGAGGACAGGTCTTACCAGGAGTGCCTGTTGTAATGGTGAAGAGTTGGGAATATGAGTCTTCAGGACATATGCAAATGTCCTACATTTATTTGACTTCTAAAGTAATAAAAAGCATTGTTTGGGTGCTCCTCATCGTTAGGCGGAAAGGAAGGGAAGTCCTGATGGAGACAGGATGGCAGCTTTCCACTCTGAAGAGGAAATTTGCTTGGCAACAGAAGCCTCTCTTTTCCTGGACTCCTCACAGTCCTCATCCCTGTGTCATCTGGCATGGGCTTTGAAACATCAACTCATCATTATTCACTGTATTCCTAGTATGACATTTTCTTCAGCAGAACTTCATATGGTTTCTGTGGCATTTTGTTATAGCTTCTTTTATGAATGTTAATAAGATTTTTTTAAAGGGAACTGGGAAAAAAAAAAAAAAAAGAAAAAAGAAATCTTGCTTCTGAGGTAAACAGAAAGGAATAAAACAAAACAAAACAAAAAAAAAATCAACCAAGAAAAATATCTCTAGATTTTATATGGAAAGTTCTAGCTTCCTCTACTTATCCTCGCATCTTACACTTGAAATGTAAATATGGATGAGTAGAGAATTAATATCATGTTGACAATGTAAGAAATATGAGTAACTAAAAGATTGTTAAAATGTTTAAAATTAAGTTTGTCTTTCTTTATGCATATTACTTTCAGGATTGAATTTACATGCATGAAATGATACAACTGCTAAATGCTTATCATCACTATTGCTTCAGTAAAAACGTGAGCTTTCAGACTACATCTGTAAAATCACAGAATCATCTCGGTTGGAACGGACCTTGAAGATCCTCCTGTCCAACCATTCACCTCCCCCTGACCGTTCCCAACTCCCCCAGATCCCTCAGCGCTGTCTCAGCCCGACTCTTCAACCCCTCCAGGGATCCCGGGGACTCCCCCCTGCCCTGGGCAGCCCATTCCAACGCCCAACAGCCCCTTCTGCACAGAAATCCTTCCTCAGAGCCAGCCTGACCCTGCCCTGGGCAGCTTGAGGCCATTCCCTCGGGGCCTGGCGCTGGGGCCTTGGCTCCAGAGACTCATCCCCCCTCTCTGCCCCCTCCTGGCAGGGAG
>NW_020799092.1:24170880-24175225 GCF_003259725.1 Athene cunicularia
ATCCAATGGCCTTTTTGGGGTGAGGGGCCCAACACTGAACCCACTCATCGAGGGGGGGGCTCACCAGTGCCGAGCCCAGGGCTCAGATCCCTTCCCTGTCCCTGCTGGCCACATTAGTGCTGATAGAAGCCAGGATGCCATTGGCCTTGGCCACCTGGACACACTGCTGGCTACTGTTCAGCCGGCTGTCAAAATACTGCAGTCCAAGGAAGAAAGGAAGGAAAAATCTAACAAAATGCTCCTGGGACTTTTGAGGGAAGTAAAAAGAGCACTCCTGCCATATCTGTTAACTGCAGTGAAAATTTATGGCTACTCGTCACTACGAAGTTCAAAGCCATATGAAGAAGAACCCTTTTAAATCTTTCTGCTTATAAACCAGCACTTTTCATTATACTACAGTAAAGCAAAGCCACATCTACACAACAGTGGCCTGTAAGTATACACCAGGTGATCATACGATGCAACATTAAATACATTTAGCAAGGATTCTGCCGGTGTTAGTTCACTGGGGCAGACGGACTCCTCACGCTTTCTGCTGTTTCCAAAGCAGTGTTTCTTACATTTCTGTGGTGATGTGTTGTCAGCGTTTGGGGTTGCAAAGTAATATTATCTTTGTGCTGTGATGAAAATACGCCCTTGGGCATGTTCACACTGAATTGCTTCTAATATACCTCGTCTATTAGCCAAAGCTCTGCTCGTTCTTGAGCACAGAAGAACTTTTTGTATGGTGAGTGCAAAGCATCTAGTTGTTATTTTTATATGGTGAGTGCAAAGCATCTAGTTGTTATTTTTGACTGTTTACTATGATTTCCTTGCTTTGTTTTACTTAAACCTCAGTTTCTCCCTCTGGAAAATGAATATATTAAAACATATCAGCCTCATAAATGTGACAGGAAGATTAATTGGTCTGTTTTCACAAAAATCCTCAAATGGAACATGAGAGAATAGGAATTCTTGAAACTGTGTACTTCCAGAAAGTTGTTGTTTTTTTTTTTTTCTTTTTTTGGCTGCATACCATTTTCAAATACGCTGCTCCAGCTTTTGAGAAACACTTCTTAAAGCTGCAGATAATTTAAAGCAGAGGAAAAGTCTAAAAATACTCTCAATGTGTGAATGTAGTCCCTCAAAGTTTATTTTCTTAGCTGTATTTACTAAAGCCATAGCACTTTGGGAGTGATGTAAAAATATACACGAAGACTTGCAGACATTTTTCTGACATATACTCTTCCTGACAAACAAAAACTGTGAACCTTTGCAAGTGTATTAGCTAAAACTGTACAGCTAGGTGCAAGTTCATGTGGATTTAAAGGTCCATTGGATCAAGGTCTAAATTAATTTTGAAAACATATGTTGCTACAAATAAGCAAGATTACCTCTGTTTTGTAAGAGTAAAATCTATGCATACACCCAAGCAAACAGACTTCCAGCATTTTGCGGAAGTGTGAAATAGCTTGTTTACATCATTCTTTCTGAAAATCAAAGGAATTTCCACAGGAAAGACTATACATAAATGGACATGCTTGTCCCAGCAAGGCTCTAAGGAGAGCTAGGTAAAAAATTATCTTAGATTTCAGTGGAAATATTAACAAAAGTTAAACCTTGGATGTGATTTTTAGAACTGAGACTTTAAAATCATGCCTAGTGGTAGCTGTGGCAGCTTGAAAAAGAAGACAGATCAACACAGAGCTCAAAAATCCTGCCCCAAACTCATTACGAAATGGGTTAAGACAAAAAAGAATAATAAATCTGTACATCAAGAAAAAAAAACTGAAAAAGCCTCATTGGACACAAGATACCCACATTTCTTGATAACAGGCCCTGAAAGGAAACACCAGATAAAGATGGTTTAATTCTTGCTGTGAGTTCATGGGAACAGTTAACAGAGTAAGTTAAATACATCACTGTTAGGGATGATGTTTAGGCATAACTTTTGGCAACCTCCAGCTACCACAGACTGCATCACGTTCTCAGAGTCAAATTTAATATTTTGGGTTAGAATAGCTTCTGCCCTTGGAGCCCCATTCTTCCAGATTCTCTAAGGAAGGCACTTTTCTCCTCTAGAGCAATATTTTAACAGATATTTTTTATAAATTTTTCTGCTTGTTGCTGTGAGTTAGATTGCCTGGAAGAAGAACTTTTGTGACTTGATTATTTATATATTCTAAGCAGAGGTGGGGAGAGAGGAAGGAAGTATCATGAATAAAATATAAAAATAAAATGCATTGCTTTATCTGACCTGCTTGAAATGACAGATTGTCTTCTTGATTTAGTTTTGTTAGTGGTGGGTTTTTTTTTTCTTTTTTTTTTTTCTTTTTTTTTTTCCATTTTTTTTTCTTTTTTTTTTTCTTTTTTTTTTTTTCCCCTGCTCATCTAACAAATAGTTTCATAGCCCTGTGTTGAACAGAGTTTATTTTTACCACTAAAGCCTTGGATCCCAGTAGGGGTTATTAGTACTATGACATGAATTTTAAAAGCTCAATACCATGAACGTAAATCTTTTTAAAGAGGACAGATTTCACATGCATCACTCCTGAATCTATATAACTCTAAGACACCTCTAAATTGGAATATATTTCCTATTCATTTCTTGAGTGATTGCGTTTAAATAAAAGCTTCCTCATGGTCCGTTTAGTTTTACTATCTGTACTCTAACCACCAGACCAAGAAACACATAGACCTGGAAGTCATGATGTCTGCTTTCTGTACCCAGCTCTGCCATCCTCCTAGTGAGCCCTGCGGTTTCAATTTCCTCAGCAGAAAAGGAAGGGGTGATAAAACTTTAAGATATTTAAAGCAATTTATAACAAGTTTGTAGTTGCTATTAAATTTTGAAAGGTTGGCTTGTATTTTATAACTTATCATACCAGTTTCCAGTGCAGATCTCAGGATATTTTACAAGTGATAAGTTTATGGCAGCTTTTTTGTGAGGAAAAAAACCTAGAAGGGGTCATATACTCTAGCTGAACAATAGAGAACTCCGCAAAGATTCTTTAGCAGAACTGGCTGAAACTTGGATTTCTATTTTCTGGTTAAGTTTTGAAATTTGTCTCTATTCAAATTGGGGATGAAAACCAGTTCGTGGAACCAGTTTCCCTATGGTTTTGTTTTGCAGGGCTAAGAAAATGTAATTGAAGAAAATTACTTTAGGGAATTTGCCATTTTAAAAAACGCAATTTGAAATATGAAGTGCCAACTAGAACATTAGATTTAAAAACCAGTATTATTATTTAATGGTTTTCATTAGTAACAACAACAACATTAGACCAGTAGTATTGCTGATGACCCAACTAGATGTGAAATAAAACAATAGAGGGGTTTTTAAGCATTATGGGTGGTTGTCACTTAATGATGAATGAAATACCTTCTTCTCTAAATCAACTAATAGTTTATTAGACCAGTTGTTACTAGTATTACTACACCATAAATGTGCAAGTGTTTAGAGGGAAAAATAAATGTTTCACTTGGTACCAATTAGCTATTGTATTTCATTATCTTGTGTAGAAAAGGCATCTTCCAATATTATAAAAAGACATTGAAATGTTGCAATACATCATTAAGATACAAATCATGCAAAGATAAAAACCCATGCATAAACAACAGAGCTATTTCTGGACTGAATGTTGTCTATGTTAGACAGTTCTTTTGAAATACACACTTTATCTCGGTTGCTCAATCCTCTTGAACCACTCCATTCATTCTTCCCTCTCGCTCCTTGTACAGAAAGTTTTCTCATCTGCAGTATATGGCATTCTCATCCAGATTCCCATGTGTAATTGACAAGTAGATCTTTCTAAGTAGGAAAGTAATAACCCAAACCGTCATCCAAGCATCAGTGCAGCCACCTAATCTCATCTCTGAATCTCCATTCAGCCTTCCTTTACGCCTCTTACCACACTGACTTTGTATGGAGACAAATCTGTCACACTGCAGAGCACTGAGAAAATAGCAAGGGCACCTTTAACAATCCATAGTTCAGGAAGAGTTTGTATATGCCTAATAGGTGTTGTAAAACAGGACTAGTCAAGAGAACATCTTAACCAAGCGATTAAGGTGTCCTATGTCTGATCTGAGTCAGGACAAATAAAAAAGAAAAAAAAAAAAAAAACAAATGGGAAAAATGAAGTAGGATAACACTCCTCACCCTCTTCTCTGCCCCAGTATTATTCATTAGATTAATAAAAATTGGCACGCAAATAATCTGTGAGCAAGTAGTCACTTTTCAGGAAAGGAGAGGGATGGGAGCAGTGGTGGTGCACATGTGCGTTAAATTTCTGTGAACTGCAGATCACGATTAGGATAGTAAATTATATATTTAGTCTTTTTTTTTTTTTTTTTTTTTTTTTTG
>NW_020799092.1:24175275-24179865 GCF_003259725.1 Athene cunicularia
TTTTTTTTTTTTTTTTTTTTTTTTTTTTTTTTTTCCCTATGGGTAGCTACAGAGAGAGCTGACCTGTCTTCACATAGCCCTTCTATAGTTAATGAAAAGAGGGAGTCTCCTCCAGAGGCTGGCACAGCACGTCAGTTCAGTCCCCAATGGCACACTTGTGCAACTTCTCACTTTTTCCTCAAGCATAAAGCAATAATCTCATCCTGCGTTCCACAAATACTTCTAAGGGTGCTGCAAGGTGTACAGCAAATCTTTTCACAGTATTATTTGAATTCAGTTTACAGGATTTTGCGCCTGCAGTGAAAAATCGCCAAGGACTGCAAGGACTGAAAGAAATGGAAAATCACTGCTCTAGATACAGCTTAATGAGATCGTCCTTGCAGATCTAAAGTTAGCTGCTGTGAGAAAAGCCTTATGTACTGTTTTCCATTTCCGAGCTGTGCAAACATATAAGATTTAATCAACTGAATGAACCCTGTTAGGTGAAAGCTTAGATCCTCCTGCAGCACTGCGCTGCACGGTCCGAGGCACTGACACAGCAGTTCTGAGATGCTCTCGGGTACCAAATCCTTCCTTTATAGGCTGGTTTCAGGTTATTACCCTGCCATGCTTTGGTAGACTGTCTCTCTCCTTTTATTTTTCCTCTTAAAAGGATTCTTTGCTGCCATCTACTTGGCACAGTAAATTACAGCAGCACAAAATGCTACTGAAACGGAACAGTAGCATCTAACCTCCACTTCAGTGGGGTGCAAAGCAACGGTAGAGAATGTTTTCCTCTGTTCTTTTTCTTTCCTTGGACTCCTTTTAATTACTGTCAAATTCACTCAGCAGAACACTAAGGTGACTATACTGCTGCTGTGTAGTTCATCAAAAGCGTTTTTTGACAGTGCTGGAGCAGGGCACACCTCCTTTGAAACCTGTTACAATTTATGGTTGCTTTGTGAGCTTTGGTTTGGGGACATTCATCTTCCATTTTGCTTTGTTATGTTTTCAAAGCAAAGTACACGAAGCTGAGGCGAGGTACACTAAGCTGCACTGCGACCTATTTGCTTAGATTTTGTCACAGTCAGAAGGCTCAGTGCTTAATGCTCCCCAAACCCAACTTTTAGGTGAGGATATACGTCTGAGCCACAGTGCTTGTGCCTTTGCACATGTAAGAAGGAAACCCAGGATTATAGTAAATGCAGCATGTGTCTGAGCATGTGTGAAGAGCTATTTGTTCCTAAAGCTAAGGAGGGTACACCAGAGGGGTTAGTTCACCTTGTTCAGCAGCATAGAGGAGTGTAGCTACAGCGTATGGAAAAGGAATTCACCAGCGAACCTCTTTCTCCATCATGTGGCCCTAACGGTGCACCCAGGAAATGCTCAGGAGGGTTGAGAAGGGTGATAACAACTCCCTTACTCTGTCTAGTTAACTCACTTCCAGCCCAGACAGATCACTAACCTTCCAGCTCCCTCATCCATCAGCAGCACAGCTGGCTCTGCCAGTTTTTGCAGTGAGGTCCAATTAATCCATTCGTAACAAAATTCATTGGGTGAGGAAACAAAGGCATCTTTCCTCTTGCTGGGTCTCTATGTTTGCAACACACAGGGCATGTCAGAACACCCTGCCTGATAGCTGTGGCTTGTTCTGCGGACGCAAGAGGATGGATGGAATGGGTGTAAATCAGAGTATGGCTACTTTACAACCCAATTCAAATAAAAAACCTAAAGGGAGTTGTTCATGTTAGAGAACTTAATATTATCCAACTCATGTTAAAGGACAACAACAAAGCAACTCTCAATTTATCTGGGGTTAGAATCTTGAGCTGTCACAATTAATATGATGTGCTTGATGGGCAGGCATGCTGTGAGAGAAGAGGTTGGGCAACCTCTTCCCTATCCTGTGACACACAGCATGCATCCCACCAAATTATCCCAAATGGGATAGAGGGAGCTAACATACCTTTTACACATAGCTGATTGTTCCACAGAAGTAGGTGCCTTCCAAGAAGATGTCAGAACTCAAACACATGGTAGAAGAAAGGGAATTATTTAGGGGTCTTTTAGGATTCTTACAAGTGCAGAATCTCATCAGTCCTCTAAAATGA
Source organism: Athene cunicularia (assembly GCF_003259725.1). Taxonomy (NCBI): domain Eukaryota; kingdom Metazoa; phylum Chordata; class Aves; order Strigiformes; family Strigidae; genus Athene; species Athene cunicularia. Next base: position 24,177,366 of record NW_020799092.1, read on the forward strand.
TGTTCAGAAGATTGCTTTTTCCAACAATAACTCACAGCTTAAAGAACAAGAATAGCAAGAGAGCTGTATCACATTGCGCTGCCTGTATTGTCATTACCTATGGTATGTGTTACCAGGAGGGGATTTGATGAATGCTCTCAATAAACAACACCAATGACAAATAACCATTTCTGGGATGCATTGTCTATGCAGGAACTTCAGGAGTTAATAAAATCTTTTACCAAGAGATGTAAAGTGTGCTGCCCCTTCCAACATTTCTTAAAAATTTATTTAAATAAATTTAGGGATTGTTCTGAGGTTAGTAGTTTCAGTTTATCTGGTCTGTTCCTTTTTTAGCAGGGACATTCTGTGAGAAAAGGATGTTTGCCATCATCAAAACCTGTTGTATCACACTGGCTGGTGATATCCTACAGTAGACTCTGGAGAGTGTTCCAGTAACCAAACTTTCGGACATCTTGGTAGGATGCTGAACACTGCCTGGTAGCCCCACTTTTTAACTTTTCTGATTTGAGGTTGGTACCTGCAGTATGAAAAGCCAGATGTGACCAGCTTCTTTACAGGATCTGTGTGTGAAGGGGATGAAGGAGGAAGGAGGCAATGTCAAAAGCCCCTCAAAATGTTCAGAAAAGCCCTTAGAGAAAAAGAAAAAATGAATACAGTTAACGTGTGCATTGCCCAGTGACAGACAGGAGAGGAGTGTTGGACAGCATACAGACTCCATGTAACTTGTGAAGGAAAAGCTGACTTACAAGAAACGGTGTGTAAGGGATGTGCTGTCTCCTCCTCTCCTCTGCTGCATCAGGTCACATCACAGGATCTCCTTAAACCTCCATCCCTCACTGTAGGACTTCCCCTGCGCCCCTGGAGTTTTCCAGAATCACAGGGGCTCCCCAGCTCTCCTCCAGAGCTGCCTTTGGAGCACAGGGCTTGGGAAGGGTATGGCATGTGCCAAGGATAGGACGTTCTGGCAGCTCTACACGTGCTCAGGACATGGGACAGATGAGCAATTCCAATGCTGAGCACACAGCCAGGTCCAGGCCAGATCCCAGAGGTCTCTCACGGATGCCCCACAGTGCCCTTGCTCTGGGGAGGGGGGAACACAGCATCCTGTTTCACTGTAGGGTGTTGACTTGGTGTCATGAAACCACTGGAAAGCCAAGAGAGTATTTTCATATGGCCACTGTCTCTGAACTGTGGAAGGGCTGGAAAAACACAAGAAGATCCTGATCCACAGAAAGTTTTGGGGCAGGGGGGAATAGAGGTCTGAACTTTGGATTCCTTGCAGCTTCTCTATACTGAGCTCCTGCTATGTATGCATGTGGTGTGAATCATTATGAGTTCACCTCCATGACTAGCTTACCTGGTTACTCATGCCAACATGTGAAGGTCTCTGTGCTCTCCCTCATGCAACCAGCAATCCTCGTATGGAAACGTGTATTTGGAATTATCACAGAATCGTCTAGGTTGGAAAAGACCTTGAAGATCACCCAGTCCAACCATTAACCTAACATTGACAGTTCCAAATTATGCTACATGCGTTCCAAATGCCTACAGCCTTCCAGGCCATATGGAGTTGAAGAAGCTACAGCAGTATGCTGTGTCCAAATAAATTGTTGTCCAGTGATAATTTTGTCCAGTACTGTTAGAAGGAAGAGCACCAGGGCATTTCTCCTAGTTCAGGATGCCGCTCATCAGGAACAGCCCGGAGTCAGAAAAAAAAAACCCTGGAAGGGGGTTTGGACACGAGGTGGGGGCAGGAGAAAGGCAAGGATTCCTGCTGAGTGATGCTCAGGGCCTGCCTGACCTTCAGGCTAGGAGGATTAACAGTGGTAAGTCTTGAAGAAAGTCAGCTTGCCCTCCCGAATGATATACACTTCCTCTACACAACCTCAGTGCAATGGTTCAAATAAAACTTGAAGGGTTCAGTCGGTGTTTTCACCCGCAAGGCTGGAGAATGCCAGGTTTGCTCGCTTGGCATGAGCATTCGGGTTTCTAGCACACAACAACTTCCATATCTGTGTAGGTACATATGGAACCTTGCTCTTAGAGGGAGACTGCTAAGATTGCCTTAGGAACCATAATAAACCTAAGATATGCTTTTTGGATGGAAACGAGTAGCATCATTTACTGTACTATCTTCTCCTGGTAAGTATGTAGACAAAAATTAACACAAATTTTGGGGCACAAAATAAAATCTTATGCTACTGAATAATATGGAAAGAAACATATTTCAGCTGAAAAGTGCAATTTGAAGTCATTAGTCTCATAATTAGAAGGCTCCATTTTTTTTATCGGCATAATTTTGGGAATATTAGAAAAATAGTGTAAGCCTGTACAGCAAAGATAAACATTTGTCTTGGGTTTGTGTACAGCAAAAGATGTACGTTAAACAAAGACAGACACTATTTTTACCATTTGTTATAAAAAGACCAAGCCTCAGTATTAATTGAAAGAAACTGGACAAGTAATTAAGCTTCAGTGATAGATATACCTCTGCCCC
>NW_020799092.1:24179915-24208076 GCF_003259725.1 Athene cunicularia
ACAGCCATATAACAAGTGATGAACAACATGAATAACAGGCACCATACCTTTCAGCAACCACTTGTAAAACACTCTGAAAGTGAAACCAACACAATTACGTCAATGAGAATCCGCACATCCCTTTGTGGATGCTAATAGACAAGCCCTGACACGGAGCCCAAAGCTAAAAACTGTCAGCTGCTCTCAGCATTGCTTCAGCAGGAGGTCCACTGGCAAGGTACCCAGAAACAACCTTCCCCTTCAGAGGGATAAGTAGTTCTGAAATACAAATGCTAGGGCAAACGCAAAAGAGTCGTGCTGAAGGTTGGACGAACCCCCGGTCGGACAGTCAAGGGGAAAAAAAAAAAAAAAAAGAACAAGATGGTAGTAAACAAAATGCTACTAAATGAGCATTATGTTATGTAAAGCCACTTTTCTGCTTCAATTATCCTTGTCTCTGTAAAATCATCTCAGTGTTTCCCAGACACTGGCAATCAATCTATTCAAATACTAATCCTATAAATGGAAAACTAAATCCCTTAAGATTGTAAATAACTAGGGTGCTGCATCCTGAAACATGAAATATTAAGCAATAAACTGCCATTTCCTGGAAAAAAAATAATCATGGAAATTCTAATTTGAGCATGAAATTCTTCCTTTTAGAACTGCTTAAATTGTAATCAGTGGGCGAGATGCTATTTTGTAACCGTATTTCTAAGTGGAAGAAGATTCCCGGCCTTGATGTCTTGAGGAGCTACAAAAATAATAAATTTTAAATAGTAGTCGGAATCTGCCTAAACAAGTACATCTGTCATTAATTGATAGCAAAAAAAAAAAAAAAAAAAAAAAAAAGAGAGAGGAAAAGACTAAGACATAAAACAAGAGAGAGAACAAGATGCCACAAAACCCGATGAAAACCATATGTTCAGCCCGAGAGTTTTACAGTCTCTTCACATCACAAACAGGCATTGTATTGGGTGAGCCAACACAACAGCAGTGCTGTCAAGTACAAAAACAAAAAAAAAAAAAAAAGGAAAAAGAGAATAGGTCCCTGTATCCATATTTATTTTATTTGAATGTTAAAGTGCCTCATCCTCAGAGGTCTTTTTGTTCTGGATTTGTCTTTCTTTTCCAGAGGCATCAGGGCAGAGACGTGCATCCAGGTCAGAGAAGACACGCTCATCACGGGGGCCCAGGAAAGTTCGTTTCCCCCCATCTACAACTTGCACAGGTGCCAACGTGATGGCCGACAGATCTGAGAATTCAGACAACAGCCCCTGCATTACATCAGCGAGTTTGCTAATGAGCACAACGACACGTTGCATATGTATGATACGTTAATTAACACACGTTTTATTGCCCGCCCCTGCAGGACTTTCCCTTGATCTTCACCCCCCAAGAAGGGTTCTGCTGCATTGGGTCACCGTTTTTGCCAGTGCCGGTGTCCCGAGGCTGCCACTTTAGCAATGCTCCACTTGCAGTAAAACCAAAACTTTCACCCGCTGAGCATCATGCCTCTTCCCTGAGGGATCTGCACCTGCGTTTCACTCGTAACACAGGGCTTTGAGCAACCTGGTCTGGTGAAAGATGTCCCTGCACGTGGCAGGGGATCTTGGACTAGATGATCTGCAAAAGGTCCCTTCCGACCCAAACCATTCTGTGACAAGGGGATTTTCTTGGAACTATTGTCAGGGTTTGAGAACTAAGAAAATATGGACACAATAGTTCAGTGAAAGATGAAAAGGCTGAAGAAAAACCCATTTTTCCTCTATCAGTCAAGCACATTTATTTTCTGAATGACTAAACTGAGAAAAGTACTTCACTGATAGATCCTTTAACCTTTTAAGATGAAACCAGCTTTTTTGAAGTCACCCAAAAATATGGAAAACAGAAACCGCTTCTTTTTGTTGCTGGGTTGTACGAACAGTGGGACACTTAATATTTTTCTTTGCACAGAACAATTCCTTTTGTATAAAACAGAACTATGCTTAGTGGAAAGTTAGCAATAGCTTTTTATTTTATTTTATTTTTCTTTTTTTTTTTTATGACAGGCTCTCTGTCAAACCTCACTTTAACTGCTATCTTCGAGAAAAACCATCACAATTCACAAACTCATATTCTTTTCCTCACAGAACATCTTTTCCATTTTTCTAGCAGTCACACAGGGAGCACTTGCTTTGCCTACAGGCTGTCACGATTCGCTGATTTGTCTCAGTTGCTCCATCCCTTCAGGACCCCCTTTTGTAGAGGCTTTTCCCTTGTCTGTCTTCAGACAAATCTATCTCTTTTTTGCTGACCTACAACTTTATTAACACTGGGGGAAAAAAAAAAAAAATAAAAATCAGGTTCTTTCATGAGCAACAGAACTAATGAAATGTGGTTTTCTATACCTTTAGTTTCAGGGTCGGGTTCTCCAGTGTTAGTAGAGTGGAAAATTTGAAGCTTGTTTTAAAAGTGTGTCATCCCATGTTGATTCTCTAAGGTCTCGTAGGAACTCACAGCTGTTCTTTCAGTGGGTTCTCAAGAGGCTGTCCTCACTCCTCCCAGCCATTTATTCCCACAGCTTTCAGGCTCTTACTCCTCTGCCAGATTTGTTTGACATGGACAGCATGACCATCTTATTTTCCTGGTTATTTTTTTGGTTTTGGTTTTGGCTTTTGTTTGTTTGTTTGTTTTTTAAATCCTCACCTTTGCCTGTGTACTTCCTCAGAGAAATATGCTTTTTATGGGCAATGTAGTGTGCTTTTGTGCAGAGGATTTTAAATTCAGTGAATAGTAGCATGCTGTTTGGGGCTGGGGGGCCAGTCAGGGATCTAAAAAGCCATTGATTTCAAAAAGAAATTTGTTTTTCCTGTTGGAATTTGGAAAAAAAAATTGCTCATACTATTTTTATTGCAAATGGTATTTTACTTTCAGGCTTTATTGCTTTAGGAAGTCTAGCAGAACGAACATGAGATCTTTTGGGATGAAGGTCTTTGTACTAAGCATTCTATACAGACACAATTGTTCTATTTTATACTTCTGTTGAATAGCTGCTCCACATAAACAGAAAATTTCTGGCTGAGTCCTTCCATCATCCTCTCCAAAAGACAGTTAGGTAAAATCCAGGGCAGAAACATAATTACTAGGTTGTTTATGCTGAAATACATACCCAATTCTAATATTTTGGGAGAGGCTGCTTGTTAATTATGTTTGGTTTTGGTTTTTTTTTTTCAGTTGTGAAATTTGATTTGCTACTCCCTGTAACACCTGTATGGCATTGCAAATAAATACCTCATTGCAAACATTGAGGAGTAATTAGAAGATGAGAATACTAGACTGGATTGCAGGTGAATGCATTGACTACGAGCGCATGGTGACTTCTCTGATCATTGTGGGAGGGACAACATGTTCATTTTAGCTTTTGAAACATTTGTTCCAGGATTAAAATTTCTTAACCAAGTATTCATTGTGGCGTTTTGTTGGAAAAACATTGCAGAATTTGTACATCTTTTTTATGGAAGACATTTGCACATCTTATCTTAGGAACAGAATACACATGAGCGATGGCGTATCAACAACACCCTCTAAATTATCCAGAATTTTTATCGAAGGACTCCTGGAAAAGGATAGCATACATCAAGTTTGTATGGCCGGCCTCCTGAACTGCACAGAGCTAAATTCTGTGAAAGCTGCATCCACAGAATGACTGCATCACAAATACCCACATTCTGCAGGCCATAAAACGTTTTAACACGTCTAACCAAGCCAATCAACCCACTACAAAAGATTCAAATCCACAAACATAATGTTTCATGAAAAGAGAGCAAGAGACATTTTAGGTGTTGTAATGGCCCTCAGTGCTTTTAATACTATGGAATTTTTCTAGACGAAGATGTTCATCCAGATGATGTCAACACCCTCGTGAACAGTGTTGGGCAATTTGGTGTACTCGTGATATAGAACTTGTTTGGCAAAACTTGTTTATCGTTAGTAACTAAATTTGCTGAAGCCTGAGGCTACACTCTGTGAACTTTCACCCAGATATGTTGCACTTTTACCTAGCTAAGTAAAAGAAGACCCCAGAGCTGGTTCAAGCTGGAAGATAAGGAAGCAAGGAAAGTCACTACAGTCACCAGCTGGCACTGTAGCCTTGGTGATAAGAGGAAAAAACAGCCTCCCTAGAGACCATGAAGGGACCCAGTGAAGAAAGGGAAGAGCCCAGACCTTAACATTACTACTGGTTAAAACTCATGTGAAGGGTGGGCAACTCTAGATTGTAAGGGTACAATTGCCCAGGGATTTCTTTGTTCAGGGTCCCTCTTTGGAGGGACCCAGCTGGAGCTGCCCCACACATCAGATAAATAAACTACTGATTTACCCAGTGGTTTGGTGACTCATCTTCTTTGAGCAGGAACCTAGGGCTGAGCCCTGTTGACGAAGACATGATTTGTGGCAGGTGGTGTAATTTCCTCAAGAAACAGACTAAGTCAGTGGACAGTGAAGTGAAATAAAAACTGATGAACTACTGAGCTCAGTGTTTTGGTCAGTCTGCCTGGAGACCAGTCACTAGTGGTGAAGCCTGGAGGTTGATACTGGATCCAGTACTGTTCAACATCTTCCTTAACGACCTGGATGATGGGGCAGAGTACAACCTCAGCAAGTTTGCAGGTGTTGCAAAACTGTGAGGAGTGGCTGATACAACTAAATGATTGTGCTAGTGTCCAGAGGGACCTTAACAGGCTGGAGGAATTGTCTGACAAGAATCTGATTAAGTGTAACAAAGGGAATTTCAACACCCTGTGCCTGAGGAGGAATGACCCCATGCACCAGTTCAGGCTGTGGACTGATGAAATGGAACGCAGTTTTCCGGAAAAGGACTTGGGAGTCACACTTGACAAGTTGAACATGAACCACCAAAAGAGAGAGCAATGATGTCCGGGGCTGCATTAGGAAGGGTGTTGCCAGCAGGACAGGGGAGGTGATCCTTCTCCTCTACTCAGTGCTGGTGAGGCCACATCTGGAGTGCTTGGCTCCTCATCACAAGAGAGAATTGGATGTCTTGGAGCAAGCTCAGTACAAGGCCCCAAAGATGGTTAAGAGACTGAAGAATCTGTCATACAAGGAGAGGCTGGGAGAGGTGGGGTGTTTAACCTAAACAAGAGCAGACTTATGGAGGATCCTATCAATGTGTATAAATACCTGATAGGGGGATTAAAGGAGGTGGAACCAGACTCTTCTCAGGGGTGTCTGGTGATGGGAAAGAGCCAGTGGGCATAAATTGTAATATAAAAAAATAATCCATTGAAACATAAGACAAAAACCGTCTTTACTGTGAGAGTGGTTGAGCACTGGCACAGATATCCCAGAGAGTTTATGGAGTCTCCACCCTTGGGGATATTCAAAATGAGACTCAACATGTTTCTGGGTAACCTGGTCCAGCTGCCCCTGCTTTGAGCATGGGTTTGGGCTAGGTGATCTCCAGAGGTCCCTCCCAATATCAGTAGTTCTGGGATTCTATGGTTTAGATACACTTGTAGGTAAGTAAAGTTTTTGCAAGTGACCTAAGCATTAACAAAAGAAACAGATATGGAATTCATTTATAGCCATTCTACCCAGCTTATGTGGTATCATCAAGAGCTCATTGTAGCAGTCATTAGCGAACAGTTTGTCAGCCCTACTCCAAGTCTTAGCAAATCAGATGAAGCTCACCAACTCACCTGGTTTTACTTTGAGACAAAATCTAAAAATAATAACATGGAGGCAAATCAGACAAACCCAGAACATACCAAAATTAATAAATAAATGTACTCCTCTGAGCAATGCCTACTATTTTAAAGTCTTTGATTGCTTGGTGGGAAAACTATGTGAGCAGTTGGCTGTCAACCCTCTTCTGGGATGGTAATAATCTTCGAAACACAGAATCATAGAATGATTTGGGTTGGAAGAGACCTTTAAAGGTCATCTACCCCAACCGCCAGTCTTCCTCAGAGACTGTTGGCATCCATTTCTGAGGCTCTGTTATCTACCCCAAGATGCGTACTCAGGGAAGATGTCTGCAAAGTGCAATTCCTCCTGAATTGCAAACCTCCTCCAAACTGCAGTTTTCTCATGAAAGAGCATTTAACTACTTTTCTTCCTTACAAAACATTTTTTAAGTGGCTTTCTGCTCCTCGGTAGGAGAACCACCACATACTAGATCATTCACAGTTCTTACTCCTCTCAGGAAGCTTAGACAATTTTCCTCTTCAGTCTCTGCTCTTGCTGCGGCTGTTATGATAGATGAGCGTTACTACTCACTAAAAATACATTTAGACCTGGCAGGTTTGCCCAAACTTTTGTAACTATGAAACTACCTCAGACTTAGGACCTGATTAATTTTATTAATGTAAAATAAAGTCACACAAACATTTCACAGTCCATGGTCATTTCATGACCGGTGTAGGTGCAAGCCATTTGTTGATTCTGGATGAAAGAAACAGCTAAAGTCAACACAGGTTCGTGTCAGTGCAGAAAAGCTTATGAGGAAAATACAGAACAACAGTCACAATGACTAGGGATGAGCTCTGTTGCTGAGAATTCTCATCACTGGGATGTTATCTAGTGAGTTGTCACTAGAACTTACTTTGTCACTTTGGTTGATTTCCCTGGTGCATTATATGGCGGGCCAGATATTCATCTGGTTTCTATAATCTCTCAGACCCACCATAGCTGAGGAACTAGCTTATAACTTTTGAGCCAACATTACAACTCCTGAAAGCTGAATTATGCTGTGTTTAGAAGGGGCAGGAAAGAAACACTGAAAACATTTACAACGAATTTTAATATTTTCAGCCAGTCACAACGAGGGAGCAACTTGAATATACACTAATTAATATCCTCATTTGCCTCTGAAATATATTCTTTAGCTTGTTTCAGTCTCACTTCATCCTTCTCCAGACTCCGTTTATTTTTGTTCACATGTAAAATCCTTGGAGTCTTTCAACTGTAAAGAAGGAAGAACTAACGGTTGACATCTGATTATTGCTTCTTTTATCTTGAAAGACATTTTAGCACATGAAGCAGTGATTCGTCCACTGGACGAAAGATCAATTGGGAACACGTTAAACCTAAAGAACATCATACAACAGCGTGCTCTCCCACAGAAACTGAAACACTAACATCAATAGCTGGCAGACTCAGGGAGTCACAGCAGTGTGCTATGGGGAGAAATTTGGCTGTCTGAGGACAATGTGTGGATGACTCCTGCTCTTTCATTTACCACCTCAGACTGAAGCCAGCAGTTGTTCCACTAGTCGCTCCTGTAGGTCCCCACAGGACCACTCATTCCTCTGGTCCCTTCCCCTTCATTCCATTCTAAAGACATTGAAAAGTATTCAAGGCATTTCTGCTGTGAAAATTATGCGATACATTATGGCAGGTTTTGGTAGAGGTGGTCCCTACTCCATGTGCCTATAGTCTGCCTGATGGAAGGGACATGCTATCTGCCCATTAGTTTACCTAGAATAATCTTGCCAGCCTCCAGGGTGTGTGGAAACGCTGGATAATTGTCACAATTTATTGAACGTCTGCCAGATATGATGAAACTTCAAGGGAGCTAAAACATCTCCAGGACACTTTCTTGTCCCCATCTTTGATTTGCATATCAAAACACAAATAAATGAGTGAAAACACTGATCAGAGACACTACTCCAGCTTATTCCAAACTTTGCTTACTAGTGTCCTCCACTGTATCATCCCTGCTGCATTAAACGAGAAAGTTGTGGATAAGGGAAAAAAAATAATCTAGCTACAGAGAAGTCTAGAAGAACATCTGCCCAAGTAATTTTTATGTGTGGATCCTTCCTTAAAAAGAGTAGATAAAACATCTGATTGGTTATGAATGCAAGATAAAAGAGAAGTTAACTTTTATTTTTCATTCCCTTACTACACAATTGATCAAAGAGTTAGAGATGGCTAATGAAATGCAAATAATAAACAAAGTTCAGATATGGGTCTATAGCACTTAGTTAATTATTTAAGTCTGAAGTCAGTGTGAATTAGCTGTCTATATTACATTTGGGGACCTGGACTCCAGCTCTGGTTTTCCTGCCACATCACTGCCTACCTTTCACTCTAGGAGATGAGACTCCTCAGCACCAGACCAGTGGTGAGGCTGGAAATGCTTTGCAGATGGTGTCCTGCCCTTGAAGTACAGACCTTGGGTTCTCTCTAATTAGTCACCACACATTCTCTACTGGACAAATACTTCTAGCCTTGCTCTTCAGCCACAACCTACTGTTCTTTGAAACCAAACTGTGACACTGAAAGCAAAGATCCAGCTACTCCGCTATCCTGTTTCTGACAGCATCCCACAGTAAATATTTTGGTAAAAGTCTTAGAACAGAGCAAGGACAGAGGAACCACTTACCCTGCTGGTTTGCTAATTATCAGGCCTAGAATAAAGGACACAGCCAGCATAAAGATGAACCAATAACCAAGTAGTATTTGATACAAAATGGTCAGTACATGGGTGAGCACTGGGGGTACAAACAAGTCAGTCACATTATACATGATCAACATCAATCCCACTGACCCCAACAATGACACCACACGACCAACAATGGGTGGAATAAATGATGACATGCAGTCTCCCATAGAAGGGATGGGAGACAACCCAGTCAAACACATCAGACCAAGGAACCCACACACTCAATCTCTACACAGCCCAGTTTACAAAAGCCAGACCTGACTGGAGCCCAGTCCCAGGGAGGCAGGAGGTCCTTCCCCAACAGGGAACTCTGCACAGGACACCCACCTCACACACAGACACTGCCCCTGCCTGCAAGGGGTCCCAGCTTTTATCCCTGCGTGGGACCCCTGACCTTGGGTTACTCACTGCAGACACCTGGGGCTCATTTACCCAATGGCTCTGTCTGCCAGGCCGGCCCCACCCTGGGGGGAAGCCTAAAGGGAAACTCACCCCCTTTGGGAAGGGCTGTGGGAATCACCCAGATGTCAACCTTTACTTGGGACTTGGGGCTGAAACCCCAGCATTTCACCTGCCAAACTCTTGCAGCCTACAGCAGGAGGTGTTATAAGGGATTCCTCATTAGAAGGTTGAAGCTGGAGCATACCAATTAAATTATTCTTTAGGGGTCTATTCTCCATGAATACTTTTTAACCAAACTCCACTTTTGGCCTTCACAACATCCTATGTCAATGCAATCCACAATTTATGGTCTCTATAAAAGAGCATTTCCTTCTGTGCGTTTTGGCCCTTGGGCCTGCTAATTTCCTTGGCTGTTCCCTACTTCTTGTACTATGAGAAATAGAAAATAATCATTTCTGAATTACCTTCTTTTCTGGCACCATTAGACAGGTATTTGACCTGTAGTGTCTCCACCTCTTCTCCCATTATCTCTTTTCCAGGCTGAAAAAAAACCCTATTCTGTATAGTTTCTATACATATGTCCCGTGTTTTATGTCTTTCTTTCATGACAACTGGACGGCCATCATGTGATGGTCATATATCACAGGCATTCCTTCTTATGGTACAAGTGCAGCTTTTCCTGTAAAACCGGACCAAGTATAGCATCCATAGGAAGGTGTACAGAATGGCTAATGGAGAAAGATACACAATAGCCCAAATGGGCCTAGTGGCCATGGAGGTCAGAGCCAGGTTTTCGGCCATCCTTCCCACCACAGGCTGAACCCTCCCAGCAGCTTGCTCTGCCCTTCCTCCATGCAGCCGGGACTTAAAGTTTAAATCTTTCAAGTCTAAAATCTTTCCAGTTTAAGCACATTCTCCTCCTCTGCCCCAACCCTCACATCCTGTGCCTTCCAGATGACGTTATTGAGCGTGGAGGGAGAGATGTGGACAGAAGTGTAAGCACTACTGCAAGACAGTAGTGATACAAGTTGTACATATTGTGAGGATGTTGCTGTCAAGGGCATCCAAATGCTACTTGAGGGAAGACCTCCTTTTTGTTGTTCTCTGACAGCTGATGCCCATATTTTTTATTCTTTTTTTTTTTTTTTTTTTTTTCCTCATAGTCCCTCTAACATAGCACTTCTCTGTGTACAGAAATTTCTACCTCATAGCTGGTTCAGCAGTGACTTGGGAGCACTGATCCAGTCACATTTCTGTTCAGGAGTCCAAGCTACTCAGTTAGATCTTAGCATTATGTCTGATGGATAATCCTATCAGTATCCAGTAGCTGCTGCTAAAATTTTCTCAGAAAAAAACCCACAGTGTCATCTCCTGTTTTGCCTAGCTCTGCATACCTCCCCCTGAACTGGGGACCCTACCTCTGCATCATAAGCTGCTCCTTAAAAAAATATATCATCAGATGTGCAAGCTTTCCCATAGGAATTTTGGATAGATCACATTTATAAGGCCTCCATGGGGTCTGGGCAAAATATACTTTTGGTCTGGACTTAGACAAGTGCTGCTGGAGCAGCGCTGCCCTACAGCCTAGCTGGATTTTTCAGAAGAGCCATCTTTCAGTGCTGTATAAATAAAGAACAGTGGATTTTGCTATTTAAGTGGCCTACACAACACTTTGAGTGATGTTCACCCAGTATTATTATACGTACCTTCTCTTTATGGACACAGATGCTAATGTTTATGTTAGCTGGTCTAAATTTTCTGCTACCATTTATCAGGAAGTGAGCACTAAGCTAAATTTGGGAGCAGTTCCAAATTCAGCCAAGGCAGTTTATTTTTCCGAAGAAAAAACTGTTGACAATAGAATTGGGGTTTAGAGACTGGATCTTCTAAATGCGCAGAGAGGTTCAAAAGCTGCTCCCTAAAATATGGACCAGGTACACTAATGGCCTCTATATATCATCCTAATACAGTCTCTGTATTTGTGTACATTAGACTGTACTTTTTTTGGTGCTTTTGAAAAAGACTTGAGGTGTGGGATTTCGGCAGTTCACAAAGTTTAATGTTGCATGGCACAGTCTGATTTTTTTTTTTTTTTTTTTTTTTTTTTTTATTGAAGAACTGTATTTTGTTTACATTCTGGCTGGGATTATGAGATCCCTTCGCCAGACACCCACAAATGCCTTACTACTTCTAAAAGTACAGGTTGTACAAAAAGAAGCAATAGGCAGCCTGTCAAAACCACGTTAAAGGGAACAGGCCATTACCGAAAGTCAAAAAGATCCAAAGAGCTCTCCGACCTCGCAGTTTTGACAGCACTGAGGGGCTTTGCAGTATCTGCTCAGCTTTGGTTATTTAGCACAGGCGGTAGGAGAAAGACTGCCAGCTTTCTGAAGTCCCCAGGAGCACACAATGGCAAAGAAAAAGAAGAATGTACCGGACTGTAGCTGGGGTGAGACATCTCCTTGGCACCAGCAACAGTGCTTGCTCTACATTCACACTTCAGACCCAGCTCACAAAGAACAGCAGAGAGCCCATCCTACCCGGGAATCTCTCAAGGAACAAAATCACGGCAAAACAACAAAAGGAAAAGAGCCTTAGAAAACATTTTCTTATTTCTTAAAATAGCTCTCCCCCGTGTGCCTGCTCCCGCACCCTCCTCACCGTTTTTGGCAGGGAACTAGCTGAGGCAAGTAATTAAAGAGGGACTTTCATGCTGGGACAAACATGCAGAAATGAAAACATTTTACATTTTTCTTTGCCAGTACGTACATTTCTGAGTAAATATTATCAAAGATACTTGCATGAGCAACAGAGCTTCTTCTCTTGGGAGCCAAAAGACTTTTTCTGGTTTTGTTCTACAGTTAACAAGGTCATGTCTAATCAGAGTTATACCAATGGAGTAATTATTCCCTGGTATAATTATAAGGCAAGGCTTCTTTTTACAGTTATTCATGAAAGGTGGGAAGGAGCTGATATTGCATAAATCAGAAAGAGCATTTGTCAAATGTCAGTCACTACGACATATTGCATGGAAGGGAATACTGGCTTACCCTTAAGACTTGGCCTTTGCATTTTCATTTTTGAAATCGTAAATACTCGACACAAAAAAATCCCAGTTTTAGAAGACTTTTTAAAGCAGCATATATGACAATAATCCTTTCCAGAAAGAATTTTGCCTGGACAAGAGAATCACGACCAATCCTGGCTGGACTTGTGCCAAACCCCTTCAGAATCATTAGTCTCCTCGAAGGATTTCCTTTATTTTTCATACCGTTACAGCACATCCCAATCTTCCACTTCAGTTTACTGCTTTTTTTTTTTTTTTTTTTTTTTTTTTTTTTTTTTTTTTTTTTTTTACACAACAGCCTCAACAGCCATAATTTTGTAAATATCGATCGGCCTAATCAAGATTTATGGTTATAAAAATATTTATACTTCCTCCACTCTGTTCGGAGAGGAAAATTATATTTTATAATTAGGCACTGGCAACAAACAAGATGTGTAATTATGTTATTAGCATGTGTGAATTCAGAATAGGAAGCCCTGTGAAACTTTGCTTGGGAAAAAAATGTCCTGGGCTTGCACAGTAGGTGACTGTTAACTTGCCAGCTATTGCCAGTCTCAAAATACCAAGATTTACCATATTAGTTCACTACGGGCCAGATTCATTCCTCAGTGGTGGACACTTAAGCCTTAGTTAAGTTTCACTGAAGCCTCTGATAGTGAAACATTAGTGATCCCTAGGCCTTTTCCATGTGAACTCCTTATACATGAACCTCTCTTCCACATAGGTTTGCATAACAGTAAAGGAAGACATAAAGAAAGAAAAATTAAAACATAATTAAAAGAAAACAGCGTGAAAGGTATTTTTTTTACGTATCCGTACATATATATTTGTGCATGCGTTTATCCACAGCAACAGGCAAAATCTTATCTTCACAATTAGCTTTAGCAAAGATGCAAATTCATGAACCCAGAGAGATTAAAATATCTTCCAAAACATTTATTTATGGATTATTTAAATTTTATATCATTTAATGTAACACCTACAGTTAGAGAAATGGTTCTACCCGATTGCCATCATTTAGTGCTGCACACCAAAATTATTATTTCGAGCATCTAAGATAAAAGCAGGTCCTTTACATTAAAATTCCTGGACACAGCCTCTTACTCAATAATTACACTGAGGTTCAGTCCTTTGGATGCTGCTACCTTGAATAAGGAAACTCAAGTTTGTTTAAGCTCTAGCTTAACCAAGTGATTTTCAGAACATGGTCTGGAACCTGCATAAAAGTGGGTGCTGGTTAACCAGTGTGTACATTTGCAGTTGTGGCAAGATGTGTTACTTCTTTTCAAAAGGCTTCGTGTTTGTTCATTAAAATTTAACAGTTTTGTAACTTTGGATGTAAATATTCCCAAATTCCTGTCCTTTTTGACTTTGAAGAGATGCTTTTGAAGTCTTAGTGAAGTATCGATAATTAACAAATATCTGTTTCAGTTAAAACACATCCCCGTTAACAGGATACAGCCATTACAGTAGTTTGTGCAGAACAATGCAGGCATGAAGCCACCACCCTTAGAGAGTGGATTCATGACAGCTTATGTGGTTTTAAATGTGTGATGCTCCCAAAAGGGTCAGTCCTGCCCCCCCTCCTCTAACAAATACTGAGAAAACTGTATTTATTGTGGGATTATTTTTCTGCACCCTCAGCTGACAAATATCCTCCGGGGGTGGCCAGAGCTGTAAGTCTCCAGTGCAAACCCCAGAGGCAGACCATAACACTGGGAGCTGTGTCAAAAACAGCCACTGTGGATTCAGCAGAGAATGAAAGACCCAAGAGCCCCCCCATCCCGTCCGATCACTCTGCGCGACTTGACGGGTGATTATCCCAGCTGTAAATCCGGTGAGCGCTGAGTGAACTGGGTGGGTGGCAAGTCCTGAACCCCAAGGAGAGTTTTGCTCTGGCTGTATCTGCAGTCCTTTGCCATGGGTGACCATCTGAGCCTCCCTTGGCAATATACCTACGTTGACACCCAACGGGAGGCAGCTGCCAGATAGTGTGACCACTGCCGGTGGCTCTTGCCCTGTGTGCTCTCTTGTAACTTCTCAGCCCGATCTGCAAATTCACGACACCAGCAGTGTGGGATGGCTTCAGGCCCAGTCAGGCCATCTGGCTCTCTTAGAGGCTTCAAATAATTCCTGTAAGTCCCACATCACCTTCGGGATAACTTCGCGTAGAGCATTGAGCCTTCCTCTGCAAGCGGGTTCACCTTGATGCTCCAGGTGCACCCAGCCTTGCCCTCAAACCTTTCAAATAAACAGGAGCAGTGGCTCTGTGCTTTGCAGTCAGACTCACACAGGTGTAAATGGCTTCAATGTTCAAGGTTAAGCTTAATTTGCTGAGTTGTTATGGGGTTGGTCAGGTTAAATTTTGTGATCTGCCCAACACAAGCAACGTGTGGTCGGCTTGTCCGCTCACATTTAGTAGCTGTGTATACATATGCGCGCTCATACTCACTGCGCACAGAGACAGGCTGCTTTGATGACTACGTTGCTCTCTGCTTGGACCTCAACGCGTTTGTGTTGACTCCTTTATCCTGGTGAAAAACATACTTCTAAGGAACTACCACAGGAGGGCTCCCACGTTTAAGCTTTCCAGATACTGTGCGCATTGGCAATAAGTGCGAAGGGTTTATTACCCCTGCTCTTCCCTTTAGCATTAGTGACATCTTGGCCATGAAAGTCAGGGGGCAAACAGTTGTACTTTGATACACTCATAGTGGCTACTATGAGTAATTAATTTGCTAGGTCACCCTGAAGCTTGCCCTCTATGTCTTTCCCATCATATCATCCTTCTCCTGACTTTTCCCAACATTTCCAGGCTTGAAAATCTTGGGAGGCAAGTTGCATGATGTTCTTAAATAAGTGCATGATGGGGGCCTCTAAAATGAGTTTGCCTAACTCACTTCCACTGGACCAAGTAATTTCTTTGCCTCGGGCAAATCAAATGCTAGTGCCTTATCCCCCCTGCCAGCCCATCACATAGGACTGACCGTGATGATCACTCCAAAGCAACCAAATGACGCAGGAAGGAATTCCAGAAATGCCACAGCCCACTCGTCTGTTCAGTTGGGCGGTAGGATAACCGAGCTCAGCCACGCCAAAGGCTCTAGCCCAGGGTCCCCACAATAAGGCTTAGCTCCACAGAGTGACTTCGTGAAAGAGTTTCTCATCCAAAGACCTTCTTTTGAAAAGACCCATTTGTTTAAAGCCTAGAAGACAAAAAGCAGAAAAAAAAAGAGATGTGGAAATGTGAACTTTTGCCTGCTTTTTTTCTTCCTTTTTTTTTTTTTTTTTTTTTTTTTTTTTTCTTTATGAAAACTTCTAGCACATCTTAAAACCTCTAATAACAAGAGCTTTTTCATTTCTTTCTCACTAAGTCAGTTTTTCTCTACTCAGCAAAACAAGCTCTGTTTATTAATGTGAGCTTGTCCCAAGATCTGGTTTTGCCAAGTCTTGAGCATTAGAAATCCCCTAAAAATCCTTTCCTTCTCATCCATCCTCATAGCCTTCCTCTCCCACAACATACACAAGGCACTTCCTTCAGGTTTGCTCTGAGATCAGAGTTTCCTCAGGATGTTCAGCCTCAAAGCTCGAGAAACACTGCAACACATTAGTCACCTCCGTCACCACAGTTCCCAAATACACCAGCAAGCCAGACTTCCAGCTGATGCAATTCATCAGCATTACACTGTCAATTTTCGCTGCAGACCTGATCCACAGTGTCCACCGCAGCAAATGACTACACCACGGCCACTCGCCGGCCTCATTTTGTGGGTAACCTGAGAGGCACCATGACCAAAACAAAAGTGTGGGAAACTCATCTCTTATATTTAAGGTCATCTGAATATTAAGCTTTTGCTCAGAGTCAAATGCAAAGTAGGGAACATATATGCCTGTTACTGAGATGTGTAGAAATGTGAAGAAAATAGTATTATTCTATAGGAATATCTATTTGCTTTTTGTGTCCCTTGTCTAGTGACAACATAAACATGTGCACAAAAAGTCAGCACAGGGAGTAAATACCACATAATATTTACCATAATCATATGTGGGAGCTCTGCATTAAATATAATTCATCCAAGAGGAAATTTTTTTTTTTTTTTTTTTTTTTTTCAGGTTCTGAATGACGCTTGCAGCAGGACGGGATGTTCAGCAGATCTGTGGTGTCCCAAAGCAGGGCAGCTCCTACACCTCATGGCACAGGCCAAAGGGTACCGTACGTTTTGCTTACACAGTGATGGTACTCACGTTCCTCTAAGTAACAACACATTTGCATTCACAGAACACACCAAAAGATAACTCTACTGTTGTGGTAAAATAGTATCTAACTCCATTGTCACCGGTATCAGTGGAAGCAGTGAGTGAAATCAGGAGAGGTACATCAGGGTAAATCTAGTATGAGTGAACAGGGAATCATGTCCTTAAAAATTCTAATCAGCTTCCTAGTTGAAGCACAGCTGAGTTTTCTGCTCCTGTTTTCCTCACTGGATATGCAAGTTAATATATTTCTAAATAATTTTCCAGAGAAGTTTTGAGGTTTTTTTCCACTTTCACAGAGTGGTTGAATGGATTTTCCTCAGACTTTCTCCCAGAAGCCATTTGCTGAGCTCAGTGATGGAAAATTTCAGCCTAGAAAGTAGAACCTTTCAGAAACTCAGGAGCAAGGGAAAACACTGGACTTGGAGCAAAAACTGTTTTGCAGCCTTAACTACAATACTACCTCAGCATCTATGCGGATGCTGTGATACAGACGTAGCATTGATTTCCACACGCAATTTTTGAAGCTGAGGCAGTCAGTGTTAGTTATTTTATTGGCTAATGACACAAGAAAAACAGAAGATGCGCACAGCTGGGATGTGCTACTGGCCTGATTTGACTCACCAGACTTTCTCAAGAAATACTTGAGCATGTTTCACTCAGTAGGTGCAGCCGGCATGCCTGGACATAGCACATCTCTTCTGTTTGATGTGGTTTTGTAGGGCTTGCACATCCTTTGTATCACATAGGCTTGTGGGTGCTCAGGGCAAAAATGAAATTGGCTGATGATTATTAAATAGCAAGAATATGCAGTGGCACCCTTCAAAAGTCCTCTGATACTATAAGAACATATAAATTAGGGCCCTGGTGACAAATGTATTTCTCACAGTTCTTAACCCCCTGTAACCACATGATGGCATAGAGGATGAGAAAGAGCAAGTCCAAGGCAAGAAACTTTGTAAAAACTCATAGAATTTATTTATCTGCAGGGACAGCACCATTCTCTTTCTATATGAGAATCAAGGAGACATCTACCTCGTGAGGGCAGGCAGCAAAACCATTGGGAGACATCCTAGTCGTGTGACATAGCCTTTTGCTTTTCACCACCTGTGAAACACTTTGGTTGATATGTAGGACAGGGCTTGCTAACACAGCCTTAGCAATTTGATTGCAGCTCACACTGAGCACCTACTCCGGTTTGTATGAAAGAAGGCTTTAGACTAATTGCGCAAGAATAATTGCCTACTGAGTAGCGATTACTGTGTCGTCTCATGCCATGTGCCAATTACTGCTCCCTTAGAGCACCAGTAGCAGCTCAGGAGAAACCGATTTGCTGCTGCTGCAGTTTGCAGAAAGAAAAACAGGTGACTTAAACAGAAACGACATAAAGGTGGACTCTGAGCTCCTCAGCGGCGAGCTTACGTCTGGGACCAGAAGATGGCAAGATGCTATTTAGCCTTTCAGGTTGGTGAAGGGGTTTTGGATTCTGAGCGGTGGTTACTTTTTGTGAGCTTCGATTTGTAGTGAAAAACAAAATTCTTCTCCATTTTACATTAAGAAGGGCAGAATATCTAACCATTCCTCTGAGAACAGGAGAGGAATTAATTCTTCCATAAAGGTTAGCATAAACACTCAGAGAAGAGAAAACGTATGTTCTCTACTGTAGCTGCCTGTGGTCGCTCTTTCCCCCTCGTTTCCATTAGAGGGTGCTCTTGTTTCAGAAATTCCCCAACCCAGGGTTTCTGTCATCAAAGAGTTGCCTTGAAAGCAGGTCTTCAAGTTAGGTGGTCCAGTCCAGTTACTAAATGCTAAGCAAGGTAGGAGACAGCATGATTAAACAAGATAGCATTACTTATTTTCCCTGCTGTACAAGTCAGGAGCACTGCAGACATTAAAGATCAAGAGGCAGCAGCTGTGTAGAAACTGTTCTCCTTGGAGTCTCTCATTACACAGACCCTGCACAGAGCCTCACTAACAGGCTAAAACCACTTTTCACAGTTTCGCTCTTTCTCTCTTTTGAAAGGGAAGAGGCAAAAGGACTGTTTACATTTTCATCTTAAAGTCCGTTTATACAAAAACCTTCCACTTTGTATAGAAGGTAGGAAAGAACCTGAATCTGTTTTATAAGACTTTACAACTAGGTGCATTTTAAACAACCCAAATAAAGCACAAACAAGCATGGGATAGATTTTTCTACTGTCACATTGGCGAGGATGACTCAATGCAAGTTATTCTCTGCTGGAAGAGGAGATGCTTGATCTCCGCAGCTGTCCCTCCCGATAGCCCACATACGATAGCCTCCTTCCCACAGAACCTTCCATCTAGAAGGCAGCAGGTCACTACTAGGGGGGAGATGCTGGCATTTGCGCAAAAGGCACAACACAGCCACTTCCCGTTCCTCTCTTCACTTCCATTCTTCCATTCACTCTTTCTGGAGATCATGAAAATTCATGTCCTCAATTGTCCTCAATAGCTGGCCTCCCTCTTCACCCCAGCACCTGGTGTCATGAAGCCTATAGCCCAGCTCCATCCTGACAGTCCATGGACGCCTTCTTTAAGTGCTTAAACTTGAAAGATTTTAGAAGATAACAGCAATAACAACAGGTTCCTGGAAGTACGATGTTGGCTAAGCACTGTCAATACTTGGGAATCTGACAGCTAAACATGTCTGCATCTGCCTCGGAGAAGAGGCAGTTGACCCTTAAGGCGCTGTGGAAGGCTTCCCTCCCCCAGCCCCCCTGGCCCCCCAAGATCCAGCTGCAGACTAAGGAGAAACAAAACTCTCCCACCACTTCAGTCGCAGGCTGCTGCATTTACAACTGACACTCCTGGCTATGATTTCTACTAGCGTTTAGCAGCAGCTGTGCCCCCAGCTGGGAGCTTTCACTTTCTATTTTTAAAATCAGTGAAATCAGGAGCATATGGGGCCTATAATTTACCATGTATTTTTAATAATAAAATCCACTCAGCAGCGTATCAGACTGTAATTCTACCGGAGGTGCTTTGCTCCCTAGGAGATCCTTTATCAGGGCTTAATATACCTGATTATATTGGGTGTGTGACATTCTCCACAATTTGCTATCATCAAAACGTGTAGTGTGTCACACAAAAGCTGGTGCCATACAGTGTTTGTTCCCCAGGACCAGGCTCCGAAGCAAATAAGTGACAATAGCTTCACACCTCAGTGCAAAATTGGAAATCATGCGTGACAGCCAGTTACCTCCAAGATACCTTCTTGTTCCTGTGTCATGACAATAGTGAATACAATATATTTGGATTCATAGCACGTTTGTGTATGTAAGTGGTTTGTGCATTCGAGTGCGTATGTATTTTAAGGAAAGTTACATTTTCAGGAGGCAACTCTTTCCAGCTAGAAGACAAAACCAAATAGAATAATGACGAAGGGAAAGAATGTGAGTAGTATCTAGCTAGGGGTGAGAAGAAACCTGAGATGGATGGCAAAGGAACAACATAGGTGATATAATTTTTGCTTGGCATAAACAACAAAACAAGTTTTGGGGAATTAAAGAGTCAATTCACATTGTTGCTTTTCCCCTTGCTCCTTAAAACTAAGACCCCTTTTTTCATTTCAGTAGAGGTCTAAGCTAAATGTCCTACAGCTTAATCTGGATGTCCATCAGAACTAGGCCTACCCCTGGTCTAGGCAGCTCTAATCTTTGCATTGAATGAGTTTAATTTTTGTTGTTGTTTTTTGAAGTCGGGAGAGTTACACTGATGTATTGCTGGTAAGAAATGCTAGAATGGAAAAGCATGGAGCTCTTGAAAGAAACACAGCAGTTTCACAAATGTGCTTTTCAAGCACTTTTACATAAGCAGGTAAGCAACTAACTGTTCGGCAACCCTCTGGTGTTCCCATGTGTGTACAGATTGGCCGGAGGACCTTTTAATTGCCTTTCACGTGTGAGCTTAAAAGGCCACCCAGAGCTTTCTCCGTTCTGTCCCATGGATGCTTAGAAGGCCTAAGTAGGCTCATGAAGTTCTGTTTATGAATGATCTCTGACTTTCAAAGAGTACCTATTACTCATTTTACCTTATTATGATCTGGTAGAATCAGGTAACCCTTCAAGTTTTCCTTCAGGGACTATCCATCCTCCTTTGAAGTGCCAACACAGAGAGAGACACACATCCCTGAGATGCCTCTGAACTGTGAAGACATCAGCTCTTGCACAAGCTTCTCTGACATTCTATATTTGCTGTTGGACTAAGTCATCAACCTAACAGGCTTTCCTCTTCCTGGAGATACTACGTAAATTAAAACCTGGTCCATCGCTGGTGTACTTGATGATCGCCATATTATCACTCATAAAATGAAGCTCAGCTACAGTTGGTAGTGATCTACTTTAATGAAGTTATATTAAGTTTCTCAGTAGTCTTTGTATTATGCTATTACACTATATTATAGTTGTTGTTGCTGCCTGGGATGGAGAGTGAAGAAAGGAATAGAAGAATCCTGCCCACCCACCTGTGTAGAAGTTGTTACTTATCCCCTTTATAATTTCACATACTACATTGAAGGTGACAAGAATAAATGTTCGGAATGATCATTTTAGGGCCTTAAAATCTAAGGATTTGTCAAATGATCACTTTGACTTAGTTGCTTGAGGATGACTGAGATGGGCAATGAGTTCTGTTCTCAGATGTCCTGGCAGGACAGCCGGGGGAAGCTGCTGCCTAGCTCATAGGTATAAAGAGAAGCCAGCATCTAAGACAGAAAAGCCAGCACCTTTCAACAGCTCTAAATTCATGTGAAATAAAATTATGTCAAATAGAAAAACCCGGATCCTGTTGGCAAACACCAGGAATGGAACAAAACCAAGGAGAACAATGTGGACGAAACTACTGAGCTGAATACCCCTAGTCCTTGGAGCCAGAATTGTTTTCCTAGTGCAATCTTCCTTGCTGTGAAGCTTCTATGAATGCAATTGCTGACTGGTTTAACCCAAAATTTAACTGGTGTGAAATAAACAAATCCTCATAACATCATATTTGGCTTCTGCTCAATCATCTAGTTCTGTTTGTGTCTTATTCGCTTCTCCTCTCAAACCATTTCCAACTGCATTGTCTTGCTTTTTTGTTAGTGGTTTTGCCATATATACTCAGGCAGTTATCTGTAAAACTCACCACTAATAACTATCACTGCTTAGGGCAACACCTATTTACAAGGGCAGCGCTCACCACCCACAGCCATTTCATTAGCTGAACTTAGTAAACAAGGCTCTGGAGAAACAAGCAAATGTTTTAGCTTTTAGATCATTAGACTGTTCTCCTCTAGCACTATCTGATGTAGACACAATCATTGACTCAAAAGACCAAACTGGAAACTGAAAAGCAGCTTGGTTAATAATGTCCCATACTTGAACCTGCTTTGGCAGTGGGATAGATAAGATTACTTAATAGGGCTTTTCCATCTCTGATTTCTAAATTCCCCATTGATTTCAGGAAATGGTGAGTCAATAGGTCAGCAGATACTTCTGTTTGTTTGTTTTACTGGCTCCTTTATGTACTCTGTATCTCTTGGTTACTCTGGGAATAAAAGAAAATCCTAAAACATATGATGCAAGCAGGGAGACACAGAGGTCAAAGCCAAATGAGGTTAAATAAAAATTTCTTATAACACATTTCAGAAGGTAATGACTTCTGAGCTGCCCTTTAAGTTGTTTAGGGGCTCTGGCTCAAAAATTATTTCTTCTCTCTGAACCAGATGCCTGGTTCAGAAACAGTTTTCAACCACGTCAAATGCCTTCCATATCAAGGCAGCAAATTGACTGGCTTTCAGACCACAAAGGCAGCATCCCACCCATAGCTGCACATACATGGGGATTGTCTGATTTTTATTAGTTTAGACAGGAAAGCGAAGGATTAGCAGTTGGAGTAAGAGTTAGTCAAAGTCCAGGGATAGTTTGTGTATGGAGATACACACAACCTTGCCAAAGCATGAGAAGGTTTCTTGTGGTGTTTGAAGTCCAAAGAGGTTACCAGCTGGTTTAATTTCTCTGACGAACACAAACCTACTAGGAGCTAAGAAGAAAGTAACCTAGTTATTTTCACTTGTTGACCTAAGGTAGATGTTCAGCTCATGTTCCTGGCATTGAATAAGTCTCAAAGCAGCCATCTTCTGTGTCTCATTGATAGTGATGTTCCAAGAATAAAAAAAGACAAAAGAGCCCACTCATCTCATAAAACATGACTTGGAGGTGATTAAATCCTCTGGTAAAGCAGAGGAAGATGAGTCAAAGTTGAATATTGGGACAGAAGCTTCCAAATGTCAGAACTGCTGCTACAAAAGAAAGAAACCAGACCAATGCACTCCTTTCTTATCTCCACCTATGCCAGGAGAGACTACGGCTCAGATGAAGCAGTGGAAGGGCAGAGGTATTGAGGAGACTCTGAGCAAAACTCTGGATGTGGATGTCTGCAGCAGGCAAGGCAGCACACGGCAGAAGGTGCCAAGCCGCTGCTGTCAAGCTGGCACATCCACATGGCACAAAGCCTTTCTGTGATACTAGGTCAGGTCCAGGAGTACGGCTCAGCAGCCCTACCTCTCCCGCTCGTTCGGTGAAAATAAACCCATTGTACTAGTGAGGCTGAAATGCTGAGCCATTATTTTTCTTTCATAATGTCCGTTTCCAAGCTGGCTATGTTTCTGTGCCAGGTATAATGTGGGTAACATTCACTGTGAAACACTGGCAGCGGGTGGTTTTCTAGGAGGCTCCTCTGCTCATTGGCAAAGAGAAAATACCTCCTTCACACCACGACGCATGCCCTACCAGAGAAACAAAGAACAGAGCAGTGCCTTCTCCAGACATACACTTGCCAGGTCATTCCTTTAAAGGGCCTGCAAGTCCCTGGGAGCACCCGAAGCACTGCCTCGATCTCCATATATATCCTACCTGACGAGATGCATCCATGCATGGAGGCATGGTACTCCCACCAAGATTGTGTGCCTGCAGCCTCTTCTGAGCCCCCATCCCAGGAGGAGACCGGTTCTGGGCTGCATGCCCAAAAAGAGCCCTGAACAACACAGGGTGACCTTGCCAGGGAGCACTGAGAGTGTCACTGACTGGTTGCAAACTGTGAAACTGGAAAGCAATATCCTTCTTTCTCCACATTATGGCTTCCACCTCTGGCTCTGGCCGTGGTATCATCTGATCAGAAGCCAGTTAGGGGAGCTCAGCGAAACGGAGCTCTGAGTCTCACAACCCAGGCTGAGGAGGGAGGGAGATGCTCTGCGTGAAGCCTGTTTAGAAAGATTAGAGAGTAAGGAATATGAGGATATTTTGTTTCCCACCTCCCTTTGTGCAAGAAAACGAGGTCTAGATGGCTCCAGAGAGCAGACAAAAGACCTCAAATTAAGCACTTTCCAGAAAGCAAGCAAGCAAGCCCCCCTGCCCACTCCCCTCCCCAAGTCTGCCTGTTAATGTAAATTTTCAAGAATTATCCTTTCAAGAGATAAAGGGGAGAGAAGGAACAGAGAATATGATTGTGCCTTGCAGCCAATTTGAGAGGGGAGTCGAGCCGGGTTTGGCATAATGCCAATTTGCTAGCTCAAATTTCACCTGTAAAAGCCCTGTAGACATTAAAAAAGCAATCATTATCCACCCAGACACAAAAAACTCATTATGCTCTATTTTTCCAATCCTGCTAACTATGCATGAACTGTTCCTGCTGAAGGACAGTATTACCTGCTTCCTTCAGATTACTTGCGGATCACAGCAGCTCATGGGGTTTTGTTTTTAATGAGATGGAAGGTTCTTTGACTGGACTTCTCCCAAAAGACCATGAACCTTCATGTGTGGATTCCTGGTTCCTCTTTAAAAAAAAGCTCAGCTACAAGCATGAGCCCAAGGCCTGCCCATCTCTCCCACTCCTTGGGACATTCACACACAGCAGTCAAGTGACTTGTTACTCGTAGCCATATGGGTTCATCTAGAATCCAGTTGCCCCCGAGTGAGGCATTTTCCACCGCTTCTGTACACAGCAAACCTACAAACCTTGTGCTGACTATCAAATGGTACTAAAAATCTTCCATGATGTATTTAGGCATTTTTGAACAGATTTGCTTTCTGCACGGTGCAGAAAGGTCTATCTTGGATTTATTATGAATGTAGATATCCCTACTAGAAGTCTCAGTTGAACCCTATAATTAGATTTACTTCAGTTCCACATATACTTTTATGAGCACTTTGCCTTCAAGAGGAAATGTGTTGCAGCTACCCTTAGCCATGACATCACAGCTGCTAGCACAGCAATAACCTCAAAGCACCACGGTTAGTGCTTTTCTCTAAGCGAAGGCAAGTGTTGTACCTGGTGGTCAGATGCTAAGATAAACTTTGGCAGTGAATTAGCAGGCTTCATCACGCAGCTTCTACCACTGGGTGCGCTCCCTGCCAGTTACTTCCAGGCTGAAACCAGGATCCTTTTGATCTGAAAACATCAGGTCCATCAGATTAACCAAAGGAGTGTGCGTGCAGGACCTTATCTCAGCTAACACCAGGCTTTGTTTTAGTTAGAAGACTAGTAAGAGCTTTCCACCCAAGTGATGCTATTGCAAAATGCCACCAGTTGTTCTGTGGCTGCTGTGCAGAGCCCTTACACCAGGGCCTCACTAATAGGAGAGGAAAGCATGCGATATGTGGCAATGAATTTCCTCTGGGGCCGGGGTTCCCAAAAAGGTGACATGCTCTTACTCTGTGAGCAGCCAAACGCCTCCTCCTGCTCATGCATGTAACAGCCACTGCCTGTTCTGTTACCAGAGCCAAGCACTTTTGGGAACCCTGGCTCTAAGACATGTTACAGCTTTTCCCTCAAGACCCAAAGATAACTTGGGACCCCCTTTTTTTTTTTTTTTTTCCTAAAGAAGGTTACTTCAGCTTGCAAACACTCTTCTACACAGCCCTGGTTTCACAATAGCAGGCACTGGCAGTGAGCAATGCTCAACAAAGCACCTAAACTCTATCCAGGTTCCTGCAAAGCACGACAGAAACAGAAGGGTAGGGCAGGATTTTCTTGCCATGGCTAAAGGCATCCTGCACTGAAGGGTTTTTTCTCTCTGTGGATTCCTTGGAAGAGACTAGGATGGTAGAGCCAGAGGGACACAATCTCGGTAGATGAATCACCTCTTATTTGGAAACGCAGGTCCCAGACTGGATGGTTGGCAGACCAGTTGGCTCCATCTGGTTTAAGAGGGTCCCAGAGCCAGAGAGAAGTGGTAATGTGATGGTAAGGGAGGTGCCAGCCCTGCAGTGAGGGGCTGTGAGACAGGAGCCGGCTGAGTGGATCCTCAACCGGAGACTGTGAGACTTGGCAGGTCTGGGATTGGCACTGCAATACTCTTGCAAAACTAGCCTGAGGTGACAGCGGGGTGTATAAAGAATCTTGTACTCCTCGTACTTACAAAGACTACTGAGAAACCGTTAGCCCCAGGCTTTCTTCAGCTCTACAGTCACTTGAAAACTATAGCAAAGCCATAGTTTGAGGCAAATGGAGGAGATCTAATTGTTTTCCTGCAGCTTTCGGTCTGTGGCTCTCCAACTAGGTGACTGAATTCTTGTTAAAGAAATAACATGGCATAACTTTGCATGTATGTGCATCATATGTGAGGATTAAAACAAATGCTCTTCAATCCCGTGTTTATTTCTCCAGAGGGCATGGAGGGAAATGGCAAGAAGAATATTGAATGCTGGGAAGTATTTGGAGCTGGATCCCCTGCAGACGCTTCCAAAGGTTCTTTCCCTCCATAGCTGCCACCTTCTCCCTCACTTGGCCTTTATCTGTTTTTCCTCTTGATCCCTGGAAGTCTTTTTCACACAAGTTCCCATGCTGTATGCTTACAATGCTACACTTCAAGACTAGAAGAGAATTCCTATTTTTAGTTCCAGTATATAAAATGTCATCTAGGGACAGGTCATTTTGTCCTAAGTGATCAAGCAGAGAAAGGATATAGCAACGAATAAAACCTTAGAAAGGATATTCATGTGGTTAAGGCATTAGCCTGTTAATTCTGGAGATTTGTGTTCCTTTTCTGGCTCTCTTACAGTCTCTTTATGCCCCTCATGGGTTAATTTCTGTTCCTCGCTTCTCTTCCTGTAATACAGGGATAATGATAACCTATCTAACAGCTTGGTGCAATGAGGATAAATTAATTACTGTGTGACAGATTTTCGAACACATTAGTGCTTACTGCCATAACAAAGCCTTTTATGTAAACAAATACCCCTGGGAAAACAAAAGGCTGGATTTAAAGGTTGCTTTTGAGGTAAATTCCTATACCAGCACTCCCACCATGGGCACACACCCACACCAAAGGGAAAAATAGGACAAATGTATGGTGTCATGCTTTAAAGATCTTGAAAATCAGCCAAATCTGTAAAATGCTAAGGAGACTTAATGCAATACTTACACATCCTGGGGCTAATTCTCAGGAATGCTGAGTACCCTCTGCTCCCCACTGACTCTGAGTTGTGGGCACTCAGCAAATTCAAATGTAAAATAATCATTTAGTGAACAAAATGTATTTGAATGAAGCCTTATTCCTCAGCCTGCATATTTTCAGGAATGCAAACACCCCTACCATAAGAAGCTCCACCAAGCTCAACTTCTGTAACATCTGCATCCTAGGTGCAGAATTTGGAGATCTGTAGTTTAAAATACCAAAAACTGTAGGGATTATCTCTTTTCTCCCTATCTGACTGTTCCCCCAACTTGTGAAAATGTCCTTGTGTGGCTCCCAAGAACGTAGCCAGGAAGGAAAAAGGGGTCAGGATTTTGCCATTACATTCTCCAGTCTCTAGGATGGTCTTGGGCTTCCACTTCCCTCTCATATGCATCCCCCAGTTTCAAGAGCTTCAGCAGCATGTGAGTGCACTTCAAAAACCACTGGCAGATGTGAATCCTTCCCACTTGCACCAGTTTTTTCTTCATAAGGTCTTCGGTGAAGAGCATTATTTTCCACCAAGTCAAAAACAATATGACAACTTTGAATGGGGGAGTCATTCGGTCCTTTCTCAGAAAAGCAGATGGTTTGTTTCTACTTAAAAATCGAGCTTAATTCCTCTCTGGGCTAAGACAGCTTCTAAAACTCAATTAACAATAACACCTGGCTTTTGGGGATGGGGTTGAACCAATGCTTCCCTGTCTGAAAACACTTCGCCTTTGAGGAAGTTAAGATCCAGACCTGTGCTCGGTGTATAAGCGTAGTTAAATGCTTCCTTTGAGGGGGTGTGGAAGTCGGTTTTTATAGGTGCAGAAGAGGCACCAAGGTGCAATGGTGTGAACTGCTACCCAGGGAAGCGGTGTGCAACTGGACTTGGCCACACAGAGACTGGTGGGCCAGAAGGCCAATGCGACACCACAGCGGGGCGCGATGTGTCACCGCTCCCCTCACCGGCAAAGTGTCCAGCCAAGCCCAGGCAGATCAAAACCTGAAAAACAAATCAAAGTAAATTCCAGCCTGAAAGGCACACAAAGCTCGTGCCCAGTACGCGAGCCCCCATCCTTCATCCACGCATCATGGAACATTTGCTCGTAGCAGCGCGTGCCGAGCGCGCAGCGCGGTGGAAGGGAAATACCGGAGGGGGAGTCAACACTGCGGTCCCTGTTTGCCAACCGGGGCACACTCCTTCGGGCTTGGCTGCGTCACTGCTCCTCACCGGTGACCAGCTTCGCCTCAGACCCACCTCAGAGCTCTGTGTTGTTTTTGGCGGGGCCTGCGACCCCGGGCAACCCAGCCTGGTGTTTGAGCCTTGCCCGGCGCATTGCAGAACGGAGAACACATGTTTTTTTGTTTCAAAGATATTGCTTAAAATAACTCCATGTCTAGAAAGTTGGATACCACCCCCACCGCCCACCCCTTTCCCCTCGCTCTTCCCTCTTTGCACAGCTGTGGCTCCCATGAGGACCCAAAGACAGATGTGCCATGAGAATCTGGTTATCATTCCCACCCCCCACCAAAAAAAAAAAAAAAAAAAAAAAAAAAAAAAAAAAAAAAAAA
>NW_020799092.1:24208126-24226212 GCF_003259725.1 Athene cunicularia
CAGCAGCCCAGAGAAAAAAAAAAAAATATATATATATATATTTCTTTCTCTGGGCTGCTGGACAACAGCAAGCGTCTGTGAGAAGAAGGGGGGAAGGAAAGCATTGGCTGAAAAACATCCCCTGCTCCCTCTCCCCCCTCCCTGTCATCCTGTGCTCTCTTCAAACACATTTTTAAACATACCAGTTTTGGTCTGGTTTCCTGGATGGCACATCTTCACGTCTAGCTGGGCTCCATCCATTACCTCATGAGACAGGGTAGGACCAAGGTGACAAGATTGATGAAACATTTTGAGCGAGGGGAATGGGTGAAGAAACCATCCCAGGGCAGCACTGGAAATGGGGCGAGGGGGCACATTTGTATTTTAAAGTCTTTGAGCAAATCTGTTTTGGGAGGCAAAACAATTTATATTCTAGAGAGATAATTTGGCATTCCCTCTTGTTTGTCCTACCAAAACGATGATCTGACTCATTTCATTTTATTTTATTTGTTTTTTATTTTAAATTCAGTACCTGAATTTCTCCATGTTTCTTTTTTTTTCTTTTTTTTTTTTTTTTTTTTTTTTTTTTTTTAAAATTCCTGCCTTACCTAGAGTTCAGAAGTAACCAAGTTACTTCCACTTCTGGAGGGTCCTATATTTTATTCCAAATTGGCACAAGATCTGTTCAGTTATTCTTAGCCTCCCTGACACCTTTTTGCTTTTGTTACATTAATGCATGGATGTGAAGAGGGAAGGGACTCAGTGTTCTGGATCCTGTTCCACTGAGCTGCTAATTCACATTAAGAAAGGTCAAGTCTAATAGAGCACTGCCTTATGTTGAGGCCAAGAGGAAAAGGAATTCATATGAAAACTCACTTTCCAGGTGTATTAACCCCTGTAAGTGCCATTAGGCTGCATATGTGTCGCAGCAGCAGCGGCTCTTTTACGGAGGACCCCAGATGAACTGGTTTATTACTCAGCTTTCAACTCCAATTCTGGATAGCTGAGATCACAGCTCTGCTAGGGTTCCTACTGCTGCTTAATCTCACCTTGTATCAGGCTGTTGCCTGCCAGGAATAAAGACACTCCTCTCTACTAGGGTGTAGAGTTTGTACATGTCTGTTTATGTATCAGGGCATTCTATGAAGAAATCAGCAAAAACAACTGTACGGGATCATTTAATCAAAACTTTTGGGTTTTTTTTGTAGACAAACACAAAGATATCCTCACAGGTAAAGGGGAAGACTTTTGCTTCTTGGGGAAAGATAGAAGGGTGAGGAGGTACTATGTAGAGGGGTTTATCTTTTTTACATGTATTCCAGTATGATGTGCACTAAAATACCTGAGTAGCCTAAATGTACTGGCTTCTGAGGAGTGTCTGCCTGAAACCTCACATACACGGCTGTCAAATATAAAGAGGAAAGAGCGAGGATGGCTAGATGGCTGCTCAGAAGGTGCTCAGGGAGACAAAGTCTCCCATTTGCTAGCTGATGGACAGAAACACCTCTGTTTATCTTGAGCAAGGGTAAGAGGTATAGGGACTGGAAGAAAATTTGCTTTTGTTAAAACAGAGAAATACAGATCATGGTATTTGGCCACATCAAAAAACCTGAAGCTCGTTTGAACACTTTAAGAAAACAAAACTCCAGGCTCAGCCTCAAGGGAAAGAGCAAACAATTTACTTTTCATTCTGTCTTAGTTCAGATCAAGTTAATAAACGTTTTCCTATGACAGGGACAGAACATGATGAAGAAAACTAAGCAAATCACCACTACCAGAGTCTGGCTGGTTCTATGCAGAGCTTGGTATTGACCTGACTTCTGCAAAGGGAGAGCCCCAGGCAGTCTAGTGAATGTAGATGCGCAGCCAGCGTTAGCTTGCTGTGCCCAAATTAACTTGTTAAAATGCAAAAAGACTGCAGAAGGAAATGAAAACAAAACAAGAGAGATATCCCATCTGTGTATATTCTATTCTTTCAGGATGTCAGGGATTCTTTTTCATTAACCTCAAACCAGTTCATTTTCAAATCTTTTTTGAAGAGGAGCTACTTCAGCAGTAGATTTTTCTTCTAAACATACTACGTTTAATTTAGGTCCCCAGTGAGACTACATGTGTGACATAGGCCAAATTTTAAATCTGCATTTCTATGCACATGGAAACGCGACAGCTCCTGAAACATTTAATGCAAGCTGTGTATGATGTCTTCTAAAGCTTTTCTGGACAGTGGCAATCTCAATTAAAGCACAAAGCTAGCACTAACATTGACAGAGTACACCAGAAAAGCTGTGCCTTTCTTCCAGGGAAGGGCAGGAGAGAAAGCACAGTGACCAGATGATAGGGTGGGAGACAGGGGTGACGCTGCGGAGGTGTTGCTGGACAGCAAAGGGATGAATCCCCAGCTGGCGGCACGCGGCGCTCTCGGTCGACGCTGCCCTTTTCCAGGCACTGTGACGCCCCGCGAGGCTGGCAAGCACCCTCCCTCCAGGAGGGGAACTCCCTCAAAGTTGGCTGGGAGAAGAAATTCAAGTCTTTGCCCTGTGTCCTTCGAGAAAACAAAAATCTCTCAGTTTGCGTTTATGAGAAGATTTCACATTTCATTCCAGCTGGAGGGAAAAAGAGAGAGAAAAAAACACACCCTTTTCTTAGCCAGGCTGGAGGTTGTCTGCGCACACAGGCTGGGACTGTAGGTTATTCTACAACGGCTTGAGTGTACCCCACTTCCCACCCCTGCCGAGAAAGTCTCAGTTCCAGGGGAAAAGCAGCACATCCTACGGTGTAAAGGCCTCAGAGGTAGGCAAAGTGCAATATCTGGCTGAGGCAGGCTTAGTGCCACTCCATTTGGCACAGCTAATGATAAGGTTCCCCTTTGGCTTGCCAAGAGGGGGCTGTTGCCTGCAGAACACCTTCAGCGTGTGGCTCAAAGGTGATAATGCACCTCTTTGGAAAGTCTGTTTGGGTCTTTCGTCACCGGTTATTAGTTATGCGAAGGCCAAAGTGCTTTTGCGCGGACTCAGAAATCCTAGAAAGAGTCCCAAAACGCAAAGTTGTTCAAGATCTGAACTATTTCTGGGGGAAGAGGCTGAGTTCAGGCCATTACAGACTGAGGATGCCAAGTCTGGATCCAGACGCAGCTTTCTGGGAAGGATGCTCAGGTCTGGGACTGCAATCTATTCCCTGAAGGAAATAAGAGTGAGATACGCAGTTAAATTTTGCCACACCTTATGTAAGTGTGAAGCTCCAGGTTTGACCTCCCTGCTTAAATCAACCAGGGACTCCCCAGGTGCAGAGACTAGACAAGAGCCAGTGGTCCAGCTGCCTTTGCAGCCCTCTCTAGCTTTGAATGGCAGGATCTGCTTTGGAGATGAATGGGAACCAAGACGGGAACAAGGCAGAAACCAAAGTGAACGCTAACTCCGCGGGAGGGGGAGAAAGCAGGAGGGTCCGACAAAAGCTGTCCCAGTGTCCCAGTTCTCCCTAATTGTCCTTAACGTGCTGCTGTGAGTAAAATACCTGGAAAAATGGCATTTTGTGTCACCCCTCTCCCCCCGCCATCCCTGCATCCCTCCTGGGTAAGAAGAGAGCATCTGTTACAGCAGTTGGGTCTGCACTAGTGGGTGGGTAAGTGTTTTCGTGCAACACCAGCTGTGGGCTCCATCAGGATTATGTTTAAACTCCTGTATGCTATTTTCTCTACCTTCTGTTGTTATCCCCCATTCTGCCGGGGCCCACAGCAAGGGCAGGAGGAAGGCAGGACAATTAGATTCAGAGCAGTAATGATCCTGATAAGAAGAAGAACCGATGCTGAATGCAATTCCCATTTCTCATTACTATGCTACTGTAGCTATGGTTTGGCTCTCCTCCTGGCCTTGGCAACCACGATCCACTTCATCTCCTGCTTCTCCTGTTGGCTGGGCTCCCATCCTCCTCTTGGCTCCTGCAGCCGAACTCCTGGCTGGCTGCAGTAATCCCACATAATATTTCACGCAAATTTATATGAAGCCCGTTACAAAGCTCAGCAAGGAGACACTGTTTCTTTTTCTTGATACAATTAATCATTTGTAGCTCCGCTCCAAGGACCAGGCTGTCTCCCATGTAACTGCTCCTTTCTGTCAAGAAGGCTGAGAAAGCGCAGTACCCAGGGAGGGCAGGGAGAAACCCGGCTTTCCCCTCCCTTCTGGGGTGAAATCCTCTTGCAAACCCAGGTGAAATCCTCTTGCAAACCCCCGCCGTGCCTCCCTCCTACTCCGTCTTCCCCAGCGTTTTGCTCCGGGTGGCCTCCTGCCCTGCAGCCCACCCTGCCTGGATTGCCCTTCTGTCTGCACGACGTGGTGAACAAACGCACTCCAGCTGCTCCCCTTTCTCACCCCGCCACTGGGAATATTGTACAGGATTGCTCTTGCCTTCTTCAGTTCCCGTTGCTTTGTACCATCTAGTTAATCTTTTGGTACAACTCCCTCCTCCCCCCCCCCAGCCCCTCCTTTTGAAGGATTTCTAGTGTTGTGGCTGTTTTTTTGGAAAACAGAAAGCGAACCCACAGTATAACGTTTCTGTGGCTAAACAGGAGACCCAAGTCTCTGGGTTTGTCAATGCAGGACCTCACACTAGTACTGAAATTCAAAGAAACAGAAAAAGGGGATCTCTTTTCTGCTTGGAGCCGTGGGTGTCCACCTCTTCACTCGGTATTTCCTTGCTTGAGTCCATCTGGCACATCACCCAACTTCTCCTCTTCCTCCTAGTCTCAAGTATAACGTCAAGACGATAATTAAGAAACATATGCTTTAAACCCCCCTATAACCCCCTTTTTAGCATTAGGCACCAAAAGGGGTTGAAAGCTGCAATCTGGTTTAGTGTATTTTTTCTGATATTCCTACAAAATTCATGGTAGTCTGGTTCATTAAAGGACAGCAGAGGAAAAAGTAGTTTAATTATGTGTTTAATAATTCTTAAGACAAATGGTAGAAGAACTGGCTTTACTTATTTCTTAAGCTAAGTACCCAGAAGGTCCCATTTTCTCTCCCAGAGCAAACTCAGGCCATGTGTGGTAAAAGAAAGAAACCAAATAAGAAATTGTCCTTTTTCTCTTCTTTCCCACCCCAAAGTTTCATTATGCTGTATTTTCTGAAGCACAACCACTGACTGCTGTTAAGTGAATTACTCTTGCCCAATAGCTGCAGTTCCTCTCTGTTCAGAGCATATTTCCCGGTTCCCAAGGAATTTGGGGAACAAATTTTAAATCTATTATACTCCAGAAATCTTTTCCAGTTGTAACAGGCTTACCTGCCAGATAAATATTTCTTCTCAGCAGACAGTTGTCTTTCACTGGCTCTCCAAGTTGATGCATTTCAGGATCCTAATTGCGATCTGAAATTAGAACTATAACCAAAACGTTAGGAAGTGAGGTTGTAGTCATACCTCAAAGGTTACAGCATTTATGAAGGTCAAAGTCGCACAACGGCTTTCTCACGCCGTTTCTGTGATACAGACATTTCCTTCTAAATTGGTTCAATATCTGAACGGCTGAACAGGCAGCAATGGCTGGTAGCTTTTCTTTACAAATTGTATCATCACAGTGGATGTAAGGTAGGCAGAGCAGGCTGTGGAAGAAAGCTCTGGTATGAATCTGATATTTCATCTCATTTAATCCTCTGATCAGGAAATCTTCAAGCTGTTGGCTTCCAGAGGATGGGACAGAAATACTCACCTGTTTCTTCTACCTTTTTTTGTAAGTAGATACTACTCCGCGCTGCCACAGACAAGATACTGGGACCGAGGGACCCTTCTGGCCAGTCTCATTTTCTTATTGTCAAAGCTACAAAATCCTTATGTATGTGTGCTTCAACTTTTTGTGTTTTGTTTCATTTTTTTGTTTGCTTGTTTGGGGGTTTGATTTTGGTTGGTCTGTGGGTTGTTTTGTTGATATTTTTTTTTTTTTTTTTTTTTTTATTTAATTCACACCATTTTCAAGTTTTGCAAATTTGGAAAAAAAGAAAAAAAAAAAGCCAAACAAACTGCTTTTCAGCTTCTATCATGTCTCTGTAGAGCACTTTTTACCACCTTCAGGAACGGCCTACACCAGAGACTTTTATTTGAACAATTAGAGAGGTGGATTTTCAGGTTAGTTTTGATTAAAGGAGAAGGAATTAAAACCGAGACAGAGTTATATACAGTGCTGTATATATTCCCCAACATGTTTTTGGAGGATAGCAATTTCTTACCACTCTTCTATTAAAAAAATACCACAATCTTTTACTTTAGACTTAGACCTGACCAAAGTTAGGATTAAACTGGTTGTGACAGGACCCTGAATCAGCCAGAAATTCGAGGGAGACTTGCTTGTATATTTTCCTTAGAGCAAAAAATCCCCCCCGAACACCAGAAGGAATTTCAAAACTCTGGAGCTGGGATTTATGAGAACCTAAACTGAAGTAGGGATCTTTTTACAATGCAAAATAAAATCTTCAGGTTAACTTAAGCAAAAATAAAAGAATCTGACGAGAATTCTCCATGCTGTTTGTGCGAGGTGACAGTTTCTATCAGGTTTGCTTGCAGCACAAGAGTGTTTTGATGTGCAAAATCTGTGTCGGGGAACACAGCAGCTCTGCACAGCCTGTCCCTAGGGACAGTCCCTCTCCATCACCTGGCAGCCCTGGCTCTGTGTCTGCTCCTTTCTCTTCACAGCAGTCCATGATTTTCTCCCCCACTCAGAGGTGATGCTTGCAGTCCCCCTACCCCAGGATGTGTCTGTTCAGATACTCTCAGGAGAGGATCAGTCTTCCCACTTTCTTGTCCAGCAGTCAGGACAAGGAAAAGAGGCAGTTCTCCCTTCTATTGCCCAACCACTCCATCTTAAAGATGTGTGCCAAGGGAGAATATCTGGTACTCAGAAATAACAGATTGCCAATAAACAAAACAGAAGCCTCCTGTCACATGATAGAAAAAAAAAAAAATTCCTCATTTTTTATTCTTATAAAATAGTATGCTCTATATAGTACCCAGCTTGGTGTCCCCTCCACCTTCTTTCACCTTCTGACCAGCATATCCTACTCTAAATGTTCACATCTTTGCAAGATAAGTACCTGGTAACTGTTTTATATATCGGGATGTTTTTCAAGTGAGCAAACTTCACCAGTGTCTGCATCCTCCTGTCTGATGTTAGATGAAAAATTGCAATGACATGGTATGGCAGGCTGCTTTCCTGCACCTAGGCACTGAGGGCTGCCTCATACCCTCTCAAGGATGAATTACGAGTGGTCTGATCATCAAGAAAGAGTTTTAAAGGTATCGTTATGATATTTGACTTTTTTTTTTTTTTTTTTTTTTTTTTTGTGTGGTAAAGGGAAAGATAGCCTTGCACAAGAAGCTGTTGATCTCTCAGCTGGGAAGGAGCAGTAATTTTCTTTGATCACCATGGTTGGGGCTCCTTATTCCTGGAGAGTGAATGTTGCCAGATGTGCTTGACCTGGACGATGTATAGAGAAACTGAGGAGGGGCTCCTGAATGTAAACCAGCCAGTACAGCGTGAGAGGAAGTAGTTAGCCCAGCCTCTATTTTTGAGCCAACTGTGTGTGATTTCAGGGCTACCTAGAGATTTAGTTTAAGTGCTGTCTTCCGTACATCAAAGGTGTGAATCCTGACTGGATGATCTGGAGAGCCATTGCCTGCAATATGATATACGCATCCACTTCAGACATGCCAGGAAACCCATCTGTTAACTTTTTATAAAAGCAGTTGGGAGGAAGAGCTTCTATTTCACCAGGGAGTTATTTTATTTATTTATTTATTTATCTGCTCATATTTCTAAAAATAAGTACAAATGATGTGAAAAAAAAAAAAATCACTCTTCGGGTAATAGAAGTTATCAAAATAGTCTTTCGAAGAGCAGTGTGTAGCAATAGTAGTGACAGTGACACCACTAAGAACCCAGAGCAAAACATAACTCACCATTATTTGTTTCTAGGGAATTACCGTTACAAACCGCACTTTCTCCTTCTTTTGCTCTCTTCTTTCCTTGAGGCCATCTTTTTTCCCAAGACACAAGCTAAGATTTCCCAGGTGTCTAGGGCGCTTATAAACAGGATATTTGGGAAGACTGGAAGCAGGAGCACACAGCATTTCTCCAAGCAGAGGAAAGAACATCAGAAAGCTGTATGTCATGGACTGTATCTGATGCCAAGTCATTTGGTGGTGGGGGACCATGGTAGTTCAGAAGATAGAGGGGAGGTTCAGGGGACATTGGCTGCAGAGAAAGCTTCTGACATGACTTCTCAATACAGAGCACTTTATAGGGCAGCACGTCACCAGCTGCAGTGCTGTGCTACCCTCTTTTTTCCAGTATTCTGGGTGCTAACAGGCTCCGTTTGTGACTTTGCTGTAATGTTTTACCATCCCTGTGTCTGGACACTGGCAGAAAAGTCCTGTGGGCATAAGCTCTGGCACTTTGAGATGCTACTTCTCCCATGGGTGACCTATCCCAGCATGAGGCGTTGCTGCTCTATGTCAGAGGTAAAAGGGTGGGCTACAAGTTCTTGCCTCGCATCATCTTCATTGGTAATCTATTATACTGCAGAAGAAGGAAAGCTTGCATGAATAATTTGGACCTTGAAATGAGTAGTTTGAGCCACGGGCCTATGTCCTGTCCCACCACTCCCTCTACTTGGCAGCAGACCCCGCCAGATGCTAAAGCCATGAGTGCACGTGAGTCTGTGCCTTGAATAACCAAGGGGTGGCAGCTGGCTACTGCACCAAATACACCATGACAGTAATAATACTTTTAATGAAACAACACACCTTTCATTATATCAGAACTGTTTTGAATAGCTTTTGGGGAAAAGTTAAAAAGGTTATTGCCATCTTTCCAGTAAGAAAAAAAAAAAAAAAGAAAAAAAAAAAAGGAGTTCATTTGTTGAGATGTAACAGAATTTTGGCCAGAAAAGAGGCTGTAGTTATTTGTACAATTTTACTTGTACAGACACTCAGGTACAGATGCTTTCATGGAAACTCTGGCTACATAACAGTATTAATTTTGGCTGAGACCTGAGACTATTTTCAGAAGCTTTCAGAAATTTACAGGAAGTAACTTTCCTTCTCATTTATGTACAGCGTTATTGTTATTTTTGTGTATTAAACAAATAAACAGAGATACTGTTACTTTGCTTCTACTAGATTCCACGCTAAGAAAGGAGGTGTGGTGGAGGGCTGAAAAATCTTGGCTTGACTAGTCCAAAAACAAGGCTCGTGGCAACTCAAAAAGTTGAATGCTCTTTCTAGAAAACCTGGTCTTAAGAGCAATGGTCTCCTCTGAGACAGCCTGTGCTACTGCTTGTGTTGTGGCAAAATAAACAAACAAACAGAGTAAAGTAAAGATGAGAGGGTCCCCTGAGATTCGGGTCTTTCGCTGTCTCTTTCATGAGTAATGAATGGGGTGACCGCACGGACTTGGAAAGCCCTGCAGTGCCTGAATCCACTGCTGACTTCCAAGCAGGCAGAGTGCGGGATTATATGGGATTCACTGGCAGTATTAGGGAGTCAATTAGAGGGGCTTCAAGGTAAACCAGGAGTTTTTATTACTCACGCACAGAGCGAAAAAAATGTAACAGCTGCTCTTTACTCTCACTGGTGGTATGTAAGCAGAAACTCGAATTATACAAGAGAGTCCTAAGAAACTCCTGAAAAGGGCATCTCTCCAGCTTGGGTGTCCAGATCTGCTGTCCTGAGATCCTTTTATGAGTATGAACTCAATTCTCAGCAGCAGTAGGGAAAGTTCTGTTCAGTGAGCCCACCTGAGGTGACCATATATCCCAAGGTACTTTCCCACTCACCTAGGTGGTCTCAGCTCCCTGAAAGGAAAACTCTTTCTACTGAGAAACGACAAGGTACATGGAGCACATGTTAGCCGGTATAATAATACAAGGTCCACAAACATAAAGACGCTATGTTACACTGATCATGGCTCTTTGTTCTGTTTTCTCCCTGAGCTCTCTCAGCCTGTTCTCAGAGCTCTGTAATTAAGGCTTTAAGGACTTACTGGAGCAAGCAAAATGGGGACTTTCTTCCAAGCGGAGTAATGGGAAGAGCTATTTACTGGGCAAAGGACATTTAGTCCTGTCCTCTGTGACTACCACAGAGGACGAGCGAGACCCTTTTAACTGCATTTTGTGGCTACAGTACTTGTTCCCCCTTTGCTGCTGGCAAATTACTTGTATAGCCTCTGTTTCCCTGTTTAAGTTCCCTCTTTTCTGCTTCATTGCCTTTCAGGGTATCAGTAAAACGTTAAAGATCATACACAGTCTTTGGATGTTTCTTTGTAATTAATCAAGACGTTCGCACACTCTGTTCATGAAGGTAAAAGATACTGTCCTTTTCTTAGCACACGGAGGATTACGCAGTGTTTGAGGTAGTTGCGAAGATGGAAAACTTTATAGAAGTGCCTCATGCTGTAGAATTTGAATAGGTACTCTAAGGATAGCAGCAAGAGAAGATTTCTGTCTCCAGTGCTGTCATGGTCTGGTACCTTTCATAAGCAGCAAATACATTTTTCAAACCACTATAAAGAATAAAAAGTCAAAGATGATAAACATTTAAAAATATACTATGAAAGAAAGCCAGTGTTAGAAACATAGCATGAAAGAAATCCAATTCCCTTTGAAGCAGGCAACAGTATCATAAAGAGGGAAAAGTATAAGAAAAAAATGGAGAAAACTAAATCAAGTAATTAATGACTAAAAGAAAACCCAACCCTAGAGCTGAAACAAAAGGAGGCTGCATGCTGAAAACCGTACACGTTAAAAGAGGAATTAAACCAAAACCAAACAATAACTTTGCAGTCTTCTCTACCAGCACAGAGCTTGTCCTGACCACAGTGCTCTGTGCCTGGTGGGAATGCAGAACAATGGATGGCTTTGAAGATTGATGGTTGTTAAAGTCAGAAGGGACTTATTGGACTTTCCACAGAAAATAAGTTATGGATCCTCAGCCAGTAAGAGGCCACAAAATGTCACTCGGTATCAAGCCTAAAATATAAAGACTGA
This sequence comes from Athene cunicularia, assembly GCF_003259725.1. NCBI lineage: Eukaryota > Metazoa > Chordata > Aves > Strigiformes > Strigidae > Athene > Athene cunicularia. The sequence goes on from NW_020799092.1 coordinate 24,219,133, forward strand.
GGCCTTAGATTTGTTCTGTTTTCAACTAACCATAGGTTTCCCAAAGGAAACTAGATAGCTAGATATAGGAAATTTACAATAACCAGGACCTCTATTTATGAAGTGAATCATAATGACTAATCCTGAATCCATTAGGCTGGTCTTAGTCTTTTTTTTTTTTTTTTTTTTTTTTTTTTTTTTTATGGAAAGGATGTTTTTTGTTTTGTTTTGTTTTTTGTGGTCAGAAATATTTGGCTCTCAGAAGAAAATCAAAGTTGCAGACAGTCATAAAATTTTGAGACCAGATTTATTTTGTTGAAGATCATATCATATTAGAAGACAATTTTTTTTGAAGAGCTTCTTTTCCCCAAAACACCTCACTCAGTGACAAACCTAGACGAATATCAGCTAAATCTCTCAATAGCTTAGAGATAACCAATTATTCATGTCTTCTGTAAAAGTAATAAGGATTAGTGAGTCTTTGCATTATTGTTTAATGTCACCATCAGGAACACCCTCTAACTGTAGAACAAGGGCATGGAATTACATACATGCTTCAGCTCCGAAGGGCTTGGGAGAGAAAAAGAGTTTGCCCACCATAAATCTGAGCAAAGAGAGAAAAATAATCAGCTTTCTCAGCTTAATCAACACCTATTCCCCTGTGGTAGGTCATCAAAAATCCCATATGAGATGCTGAGGAAATTCTCAGCAATATAGGCACCATGATGTGACCCTGAGTCACAGGTTCTCCCGTTCTTGCTCCTTCTTTGTCCTGATTATGGGCTTTAGGCTGCTGGCAACACTGAACTCTAGGTGGAGATGGCCATGGTTAATCTGTGACTTACATGCTGGGTGATGCTGGGCAGCAGTCAGTTGTTGGGTCCTCTGGAGGGTTAGGAGCAGGTATAACTGTGGCTGGCTTCCTTCCTCCAATGAGGAGCTGACATTCACCATTAGTAAGAGGCTCCTCTCTGTCACTAGTCAAAGGTACAGCACAGAGCAGTCAGTTTTTTGTGTGGTTTTTTTTTTCAGTGTTTCTATGACTTTTTGCTCTCCGAACCAGCTGAATTCAGAAAAAGAATGTTTTATGTTATCTGGCATACATCCATTGTCCACTTCCAAGAGAACATCTCAGGTGTGGATGATTTTCTCCAAAAAGTGGGATGTAAGTTTTATCCTGAATCAAATGCACAAGGCTGGTGTCCATAATACACAACATTACTGCAAATTGGAAAGGAAACAAACTTTTATTTCTCAGAGCTTGCCGACTGCCATAACATCTTGACTTGTTCCACACATTCCCCACACTGTACACAGAGCCCTGAGTAACCCGACACAGTGTCACAAATCTAAATAAGAAATACTGCTTTAATTAAAACACTAGAGTGAATTTGTTCAATAATTAGCAGCTGCATTTGTCAAGAAGGTGGTGGGGTCTACTATGTATGTTCAGAAAGGGACCACAGGCTAACATAAACTATGTCCCTCGAGGCCATGAAGTAAATTGATTAAACAGTGCCACAGGTCACACTAAGATTTATAGCTAAGGTCTCTAATGTGTTTTTTGAATGAAAGAGTAATACCCGTATGGTTTTCACTTCAAAATTTTTGGCAAGCTCCCTATTAACTCCACTCACATGCCAGCATGGTGGGCAGTACTGGGAGGGTACTTTGTTCTAAGGTACTAAAATCTGTGATTAGGGAATGATTTATGGCTTTCCTTAAAATCTGAAGTGACTTTTTTTAATAGGAGTATTTTTGGCTGGGCTAATTGAAGTAAAAGTTGACTGATTTATGATTTAATTTACAAAACCTTTTGCCACACCTTTAGTGATGAAACCTCTTTTTTTTTTTTTTTTTTTTTTTTTCCCACTGAGGCATATTTTCCATTACTGCTATGCCAGTATGGCATTAGAAAAGCAGTTGCCATCTCAAACATCACTGAAAGGCTCCATTTTTTCTTGGAAGCTGTTTAAATTATATATTTAAACTCTTCTTTCCTCACCTCCGTCTCCCCCTAAACTGTAAAAAAAAAAAATTCCTAAAGCATTTTAAAAGCTTGCATGAAGACTTACTTCTATCTTGCATAGAGAAAGTCAGTGAGATTAAGTCTTGGTTTATTATTTTCTTTATAGAATATGTGAACTACTCATGCTCTGGCACATACACCCAAGAGGCTTAAATCATAGAATCATATCACAGACTCACAGGATGGTTTGGGTTGGAAGGGACCTTAAAGCTCATCTAGTTCCACCCCCCTGCCCTGGGCAGGTCCACCTTCCACTAGCCCAGGTTGCCCAAAGCCCCGTCCAACCCGGCCTTGAACCCTTCCAGGGAGGGGGCAGCCACAGCTGCTCTGGGCAACCTGTGCCAGGGCCTCACCACCCTCACAGGGGAGAATTTCTTCCTTATATGTAATATAAATCTCCCCTCTTCCAGTTTAAAAAATTTACTCGTCATCCTATCCCTACACCCCCTGATCAAGAGCCCCTCCCCACCTTTCCTGCAGCCCCTTTAAGTCCTGGGAGGCCGCTCTAAGTTCTGCCTGGAGCCTTCTCTTCTCCAGACTGAACACCCCCAACTCTCTCAGCCTGTCCTCACAGAGGAGGTGCTCCAGTCCCTGATCATCTTCATGGCCTCCTCCGGACCCACTTGCAGAGGTTCAAGTCCTTCTTAACTTGGGGGCCCCAGAGCTGCAGACATTACTCCAGGTACTTAAATCTATGAGCAACCTCTTTAATAAACCACTTCAAGATGTTGTAAACGCATAACAAAACTCTTTTTTCTCCAAAGCCAGTTTAGCATGGTAGTCACTATGTTATGGTCATTTAACGATTCCCATGGTGGTATTTCTGAAGTGAGAGGAGGGCACAGGCATGACACCAGGCTGAAATTTGCCAGTTCCTTTGGTCTACAAATGAAGCTCTTGACAGTCAGTCTTGATGTGGCAAGTGCTCTACTGGAGAGTGACAGTGACTCATCCCTAACCATCTCTTTTCCTGGAAGCTGAAGTGGAGGAGGATGACATGGAATAGAGGATGCAAAGATTAAAATCTCCCACTCCCCTCCTTGAATTGTGTCAAGTCCCTGTCTTTTGAAAAAATTCAACCAAACCTTTTGGAAACCTACCCAGTTTTAACTATGCGACAGGCATTTCAGACACCATGGAATGCAGTTCTACTGTTTTACAAACTTTTCACAGTTCGGTTCTTACTGCTCATCAGCATTCCTGCTATAACCCTTAACATTCACCATTCAGCCAAGCAACCACAGGGATCTGCACTTTTCAGAGACTCTGACCTAAATTTGTTAGTTATATTTTGCAAAAGGATGTTTTGCACTGCCAGTGAGCTAGCAGCTCAAGCACAGTTCACTGTTGGGTAATGTATAATATCAGCAGTAAAATTAACTGAGTAATTGAATAATGGAGCAACTCTGGTCAAGCCAAACTCTCTAAGGACAACTGACAATATTTTGAACAGCACCTTAGCCTATATCTGTAAACTAAAGATATCAACCATAGAGAGAGACGCTCAGATGATCTGATTTTTGATAGTAATTACTTTTGGCGTACTTGCTGTTTTCAGTAGTTTCTGGCTATTTCAGAACAGTATTAAAGACATGAAAAAGGGAAGCACAAGCAAAATGTTTAAAAACAAAACTATAAAACATGTTGTTTGACTCCCCTAGGGAAAGCTCCAAAGCTGTAAAAAAAGGGCCTGGGGGAGTGTTGAAAACAAAGATTTATGGCAGAATGCCTTGCAGAGCTTGTCAGAAGTCAGAAAAATCAGTAAATAGAGCTTTGACACACATCGTAGTCCAAGACAACGATCACTATTTGGAGAAAGACAAAAGGAGTCTGAGAGATTTGATTCTCAAAGATTCACATTCGTCCGACAAACTGTTCATAGACGGGATGGACCGTGAGCCTGCAAATGAAATTATGTTCTTTTTAATGGTCCAGACAGAAAGCCATTCTATCTTTTCAATAAAGCTATAAAGTAATAGAAGTTAAATAGGTGAAATTATAGCCTAACCCACACTGAAGAATATCAACTAAAAGTAAGTAACTTCATGGAAAAAAAACACCATTTTTAATATTGCTGGGGGGAAAAAAAAAAAAAAAAAAAAAAAAAAAAGGAACGATGAGTTAAAAGGAAGAAGTGACAAGGCTTTATTATTATTATTATTATTATTTTTTGTTGGGGTTGTGTGAGTGTATGTGTGTGAATTTACTGAAGTAGAACAGGGAAGATTTTCTTTGAAGAGTGTAGACAAGAAAGGACTCAGGTCTCCCACATTACACCCTGTGTGACTGTAAAGGAAATATAAGAAAGGTTCTGCCGCAGGTAAGGTCATTTTCTGGGAATCAGAAAACTAACGGAACAATCTGCAGAACTGATACATAATCAGGTAGAAAAGAACAGAAACCTTAGTTTATGTACAGATGTAAATAACCTAAGAATGCAGACCTCTATATGAAGAAATACAGTCTTTGGGGAAAAGTCTGGCACCAAATATTTTTCTGTCTTCGGTGCATTTCTGTGCTACGTACTGTGCTTTGGAAAACAGACTATCCACCTGTGTGCACATTAAGTTCCAATTTTGGACAGTACCACAGAGGCACTGTGGCAGTAAAAGACAAAAGCGGAACTGCCTGTGAATATTTCCAGAATTAGCACAAATAGAATTGATAGATTTACTCATTCCTTCTGTCGGACAAAGATATTTTAGGGAGACCTGAAGGCATACACAATACAAGATACTAAACAGTGCTGCCTGGCTACTTAGTTGACTTTATATAAACATCTGGAAAGTCATATGGTGTTGATTTTGATTGTTAATTGCTGCTTTTGTGACATTTGGCCTGGAAAGAAATAAGTGAAGGCACTGCACCTTCACAAAGCATCGGTGCGAAATTTTGGGGAAGAATTTACGGGAGGCTCCTAAGCACAGAAGAACAACTGCAGCTCAGACAGCGAGTGAGACTCCCAGTCTGTGTTTATTTTGCCGGGAGATCCAGGTATCCACCCTACGGTGGGTTTCTTAGCTGTGGTTGTCATGAGCTCAGTAAGAAAGGTAAAACTCAAGATGGAATGAACCGAACAACTTAAAGAGGTATCTGGCGCATCAGTGTTAGTGAGCTTTTACAATCAGGTTGTGTGGAAAGAGGAGTCTCAATTACTACACAATTATGTGAGAAAACAAAGTCAACAAATCTTCAACACCTATATCCCTTAATTAACATCCTCAGAAGGTGCATCAAGGATAAAGAATAGAAATGTCTTACTGTGTGCATTCAGATAATCACCTTTAACTCTCTTAATATCATAATAACTGAACCATTTTCTCAAACTTGGCATTATTTACAAAGTTAGACTGTAGAAAGCAACATACCTTGAAGATTTTTGTTTCAGCCATTTAGAAAATTCTTCACAGAGTTGGGATGTTCTCTTTATCTATGCTTTCTTTTGTGTAAGAATTCAAGAATGAGGGGATGGAAACACCTTTATTTGTCATAAGTTTTGAAAATTTTTGGTCAGACAAGAAACGTACGAGCATCTGAAAAGTAATATTAGAATGGACTTTGAAGCTTAACTAGAACAGATGTTCCCTTCACCTTGTTACATTTAACAAACCGCATTGATGTTAAAGAATTGTGTTTACCTGCTGATTCTATTTAGAGATTATTTTGTGTCATTGAAGGAGAAAAAGTACAGAACAGCAGCATTGTGGGTGTGAGTCAAAAAGGGGTCACGTAGCTCGGGATACTTTGGGGACAAAAAATATGGAGTGCTGTTGCATAGAAAGCTTTAAGCTTTCTCTTTGAGAAGTCCCATTAACTTCTAGTCAACAGCTATGGTCAGGTCTCAAGATTTTCAACATAACTTTTGCCCCAGTTTGGTTTGGTAATTTTGAAAAATTGTTGCAGACCCTGTGCAAGCCAATTTCTTACCTATACAGCAGTCTAAGTTTTCTAGTTGCAAAGGAACAATGATTAACCTTTTTCTTCTTTTCTTTTCTTTTCTTTTCTTTTCTTTTCTTTTCTTTTCTTTTCTTTTCTTTTCTTTTCTTTTCTTTTCTTTTCTTTTCTTTTCTTTTCTTTTCTTTTCTTTTCTTTTCTTTTCTTTTCTTTTCTTTTCTTTTCTTTTCTTTTCTTTTCTTTTCTTTTCTTTTCTTTTCTTTTCTTTTCTTTTCTTTTCTTTTCTTTTCTTTTCTTTTCTTTTCTTTTCTTTTCTTTTCTTTTCTTTTCTTTTCTTTTCTTTTCTTTTCTTTTCTTTTCTTTTCTTTTCTTTTCTTTTCTTTTCTTTTCTTTTCTTTTCTTTTCTTTTCTTTTCTTTTCTTTTCTTTTCTTTTCTTTTCTTTTCTTTTCTTTTCTTTTCTTTTCTTTTCTTTTCTTTTCTTTTCTTTTCTTTTCTTTTCTTTTCTTTTCTTTTCTTTTCTTTTCTTTTCTTTTCTTTTCTTTTCTTTTCTTTTCTTTTCTTTTCTTTTCTTTTCTTTTCTTTTCTTTTCTTTTCTTTTCTTTTCTTTTCTTTTCTTTTCTTTTCTTTTCTTTTCTTTTCTTTTCTTTTCTTTTCTTTTCTTTTCTTTTCTTTTCTTTTCTTTTCTTTTCTTTTCTTTTCTTTTCTTTTCTTTTCTTTTCTTTTCTTTTCTTTTCTTTTCTTTTCTTTTCTTTTCTTTTCTTTTCTTTTCTTTTCTTTTCTTTTCTTTTCTTTTCTTTTCTTTTCTTTTCTTTTCTTTTCTTTTCTTTTCTTTTCTTTTCTTTTCTTTTCTTTTCTTTTCTTTTCTTTTCTTTTCTTTTCTTTTCTTTTCTTTTCTTTTCTTTTCTTTTCTTTTCTTTTCTTTTCTTTTCTTTTCTTTTCTTTTCTTTTCTTTTCTTTTCTTTTCTTTTCTTTTCTTTTCTTTTCTTTTCTTTTCTTTTCTTTTCTTTTCTTTTCTTTTCTTTTCTTTTCTTTTCTTTTCTTTTCTTTTCTTTTCTTTTCTTTTCTTTTCTTTTCTTTTCTTTTCTTTTCTTTTCTTTTCTTTTCTTTTCTTTTCTTTTCTTTTCTTTTCTTTTCTTTTCTTTTCTTTTCTTTTCTTTTCTTTTCTTTTCTTTTCTTT
>NW_020799092.1:24226262-24241404 GCF_003259725.1 Athene cunicularia
CTAAGTCCTAAAAAAAAAAAAAAAATGTATTTAGTCAGCTGTTTTCCAGGTCTTACTAAGGATATCAAAAATACTGCATAGAGTGAGGAAAAAAAGGAGAATTCTGATCATGAGATTTTTTTTTTTTTTTTACTGGTGACAAGGAGAGATGATGGTCAGTCAGTATTTTCACAAGAATTTACCTCCACTGAGTGGAACAAATCACATATTTTCCACCAAAACCACTTTAGGCTTTTAGGAAAAACTTTGTGTCAAGTAAATGGAAGTCTTCATCAGAAAGTAATTTTTTTTTTTTTTTAAATATAACTCTAAGCTTCTGGAATATTTGCTGAAAGTATCTTAAAATCTTCAAAGCAAACAACAACAAAAATATTTCTTTTTTATCTACACTTTTCACAAGAGTCATCTCTAGTAAGAGGCTTTTTGGGCATTAACTCAACTACAGTGGCGTACATCCCCAACACGTACATTTGGGCAGGCACAGGCAGATATAGCCGTGGGCAAGACACATTCATATCAGAGGGCCACAAGAATGCAAGAATGGGTAGTGCTGCAGAGCAAGAATTCCAGTCTCTCTGGGTAAACTGACAGCAAAGCTGTTTTGTACGGTGTGGTGTCTGATGACTCTTTAGCTGATAAACCTTATCAGTACCATGTTTACCTGAAAAACTTCCTCCAGGATACCTACAAGCCTGTAGTTACAGCAGATACACATTTCTTTCTCATCTAGACTCTCACTGGTCCTTGGAGCACACTGTCTGACTTTTCATTTCTTCTTTTTAGTGTGGGTCCTGCTTACACTGTTGAAGATTGTGCCCAGATGCTGTGAAACAGATGCGTAGCGAAGGGAAAATCAAACAGGTAGTCACACAACAGCAAAAGCTTTTCCATGTGTGTGCAAACAAGTGAAATCCGTATGAAGTCTTCTCCGTAGGCAGGTCTTCTGTAAAGGCTCTTACGGTTTTCCAGAGGAGGACTAATTCGACAAGAGTTTTTTATTCCGGTTGCTTCCATGCTTTATATGTGTTTGAAATGAGAATTTGCTTGAAATCTAGAACCTGCTTTAAGTGTTTGAGCTGAATATGATTTATTAAAAGGTCTTCCTGCTGAGAAAGCTCAAAGGTGTGTTCCCTGATGATTTGTTAATACTATTAGCAGTTTTGAGGGCTGTAACTAGCAAGGCAGGCCCAAACAAGGCAATTCAGCAATCTAGCAATTTTAACATGCTGTAATTCATTCAAAGCCCGTTTGTCACGAGGGATGGACGGTCTGAGGTGAACCTGGTTTTGTATTTAGACAGGACAGCTAACTCCCCATCTCTAAGCAGATGGGACTCGGAAAAGGGGAAGGGGAATGGTCTCAGGAATAGGCAAGAGGTCAAGCAGGGAATGGTTCAGTACAGAGCTCTCCAGCTCAAACAGGAAGGATGGCCATGCTCAGAAATGCTTTCTTTCCACAGACACATCCCCAGAACCAATTCCCTGTGCAATTCTTATTCTTGCTTAGCAAAGTATCAGATCATGCACATCACTGGTGCCCTTCACTGTCGTAAGAATTCCTGCAGCTGAAGAAGTGAGAGTTTTTAGCTAAAAAGATGAGCGCGTTGGCATGAACTCATTGTATGGAGATTAACTAAAACCAGATATAGAATAAAGGCACTCTGTGATGCTCCTGGTATGACAAAGAACACTCTTCATACAAGATCTCACCATCACAACCCATTATTAGAAGCTGCTCATTTTTGATTCAAGCCCCAGTGAGCTTCCTCGTTTAATTTCTGCATCCTCCTCCCCACACTCTAAAGAAAGAGTTTATGATTCCTATTCTCCAGCCAGGAGAAAGGAGAATGCCCCCAAAAGAGATCTGGACCAAATTTTGGATAGGATCTTTCTGAAATGCCCAGCTTTGAAAATCAGATAGGTGGGCACCTTTGAAAATGTTCCTGGCCAGTCTGTGCATATTTGTGACTGAATAGTCATAAAAAATCTTGGCTTGAAATGAATGGACTACCATTGTACAGAAAATCTTTAGCAGAACAAGGCAAAGAAAACAGGGAATCTCCCAAGTCCACAATCAGTTGTCTGCTGATTCTGTATCTGACAAAAAAGCAGAACATTTTAAAAAAATATGTATGTGTATCTATCTGCCGGTATCTATGTCAGTAACCCAGATTTATAAAATCTTGCTCAGAAAGTAATGAATCAAATACAGCCCTGCTATACTTTATGGATCTGATAGAGGTTGCACAAGGAACTAATCAGAATCAGTAAGCTCCAAAACATGTATTTTATTATAGTTTTAAAGGGGTTTTTTAGGGTTTTTTTAGTTTTTTTTTTTTTTTTTTTTTTTTTCCCCCTCCAGATTTTAATACAGTTTGGAGATGTGTCAGCTTCTTGCAATTTAAACACTAAAAAATTTCTAGGATTAGTGGGACACTCCCAGCTAGGTCAGAGCATGTTATTATGTGTCAAAGTCTGAAGCAGCAAGGAGCAGAGTAATTGCTGAGCTTCGACTGCATCCTGTCTACGCTCTGGGCGGTTGAGGGTGTGTATACGTGTATTTGTTTTATACATGTCTGTCATAACTTGCTTTAGGGATTCAACCAACCACTTGTCTGCAGCCTGGCTTAGCAATAACTAAGACAGAGGAAGGAGGGGGACCAGGGTGGGGGGAAAGGTAAAACTCTACAGAAACTTGTAAAATATAAGCTAGATGGAAAAGAAATTACTTAGAGGGTTTACACCGTGGAGTAATAGGATTAAAATCAGCTGGGAAAAATTGATGAGAAATAAGGACAGTATTCCTGCAACTAAAATGACATTTACAAACTGCTCTGGACAAAAGTATTAGTAGATATGTAGTATTAAGCCAGTTTAAAAAGACTTTCTGATTTTCTTATGCAGCCTTTATTATAATTATGGAGACCTATGTTGAAAAGGAGAGATTCAAGGCCTCTTTCTTTCTCACAGACAAACTACTGTCCTGCAGTTGTGCAATCGCTACATCATCCAGCTTTGCTTCATCATCCAGCCTGTACACATGGCATATTGGCCTGTCAATCCATCTATGGAAAAACACTGGCTAGCCTCCATCTCTTACCTTGAACAAAAAAGGCTTTGTGGTCTAGATGTTTTCAAACATGCATGAGGCATGGAGTAAGTGTCCTGCATTATTGTTTTTCTGCTTGCCCCAGGCTTGCCCAAGGGTTTTGTAATCCCTCTATCTGTGTCACAGCCTCTTTTCAGCTGGGCAGCCGCCGTGCTCTTACGGCTGCTGCTGTCCCTTTTATAGCCCTTCTGGAAGAGCACGGGAAGGGTCTCTGGGGGCAAGCAGAAAGCATGTGTGTCCTATTCCATGAACATATACCGATGAATATCTTGGTTGCCAGGGGGGCCTACCCCTTTGTTCATTACTGTATGCAATATCAAAATAAACCAAGAGTTTCTAGTGGGTGAACAAAAGAGCAGGCACAGCAACTCAGCCAACTGGCTTGGTATCTTGTCTCAACCAGCAGTCAAACTAGATGCCTAAGGAAGCGTATAATAGCACAAATACAGTGACATTTCCTCAGAATACGCTCTTATGTCTCCAGCAATTTGTGGTGCAGAGGTCTCCTGGGCCAGAGGCAGCGGGGAATGCAGGAGCTCACAGCTTCTCTTGGGAGAGCCTGCCAGCAGAAGTGACAGTGATGCACCACAACTCCCCAGGCACCCTCATGGAAGTGAGTACTGAGTGAAGTAAGGAAGAGAAAACAGATGTCTTTCCCTACAGCACACAAAATAAATAAAATATGGGGAGATAAATGGGGGAAAAAGATGTGAGAAAATTGTCGAGCTTATTTGCATTCCTTATTTTTACCATGAGATGTTTAGAATTTTAGCATAATCACATATATAGTAACTGATTCTTTCTATCTCTTCCTGATTTTATGTTATCTTTCCTGCACCTTCACACATAAGAGAAAGTGGACTCACATATTTTAAGCATATAAGGGCTATGCTTTGTTCTTCCTGCCCGAACACTGCTTTATTTGCATCATGTTTATTCCCTCTATTTCACAACTTCACAGAACAGTAAGAAAATTTTATTGTCTCTTGCAAGTAATAAAATGTGCCTGTGTGAAGACTAGACCAAACGCAAGTGAAGGGTCACTCAGTGGAATTACAAAGTGGAACACTGCACGGGTTCATCTCCTTCAACTATAAACACTTAGCTCTGGGTGTAACAAAAGCAGTCATGGAAAATTTCAAATCTAGGTGATATCCTGGCTGTCTGAACGATCGAGGGCAAAACTCTAATTTATCAGTTATGTGAGAAAGGTGTTTCATGTTCCAAGCTGCACTTGTTACATGTCTATACTGAACCAGAAAATTTCAACATCTGGAGTAAAACTCTTGTAAATTAATGGAAATAGCCACAAGAACCTGAGAAATGCTGCTAGCATCCTTCTAACACGGGCTTATGGGACTCATCTATTTGTTATGTTAGGAGACTGTGCCCTGAGCTCAGAATTTCAGCCAGTCGTGGCTAGAAAAAGCAGAAGAGAAACTAGCAAAAGTTTTAGCTACCCCTTAATAGCTTCAATAAAATGTTAAGTCCCCTTGTTTATTCTCCAGCCTTGGCCAGGCATGTTGCTCCTAATTTTCAGATATTTGCAAACGCTTAAAATAAAACTCCACGGAGACTTTAGTTTTCTTCACTTGAGTAAGCATTTGACAGCGTAAGTGGCAGGTGAATATCATTGAGGAGGAGAACTAGATATTCTCCTACAGATATGCTTGGTGGGGGAAAAAAAATCCCATGAAAATAGACTGCAGCAACTTGAAACTGAGAATACTTGGGCTGAAGCCAAGACGAGATTAGTGGTGCTCTGTCCTGGTCTGGGGGTGACTAGTTTTCAGGGCCTGGCTGAGGTGGCTGTCAAGCATGGGGCAAAAGTAGCAAGGTGAGCAGCAGGAAAGCCAACACTCTATAGGATGCAGAGTCAGATTTAGTATAGAATTTAACTCTACCCACAACTTTGCTCAAAACGTTTTAATATATCAGATGCTGAAATAAGAAAATAACAGACAAATTTATTATCACTTATTTCTGTCTACATTGGCTTCTTCGGGAGGGCACATTCAACCTCCAGTCATACTGAGTCATTTCCTAGGAACTTTACACCAAGCATAAATAGATCCAGATGGTAGGTTTAAGGAGGGCAAGGGGAATGTCTTATTTCTACTGTGCCAAGAGCACTTTGGGTCCTACCTCCCAATAAGTAAAATAATACCTAACAGGATCTTCGGTTTCCCAGCAAACAGTTGTAGGAACCTGGGTGCACACAAGCCTTTGCTGCTGTTTTATGTGGCGTGGCTCACCTTGATACAACACCTTAGGATGACGTTGCCTGAATGGCCAAACTGTCTGTGAGCAGCTGGTTGGACCCCATCTCGTACTCAAAGCCAAGCTCAACACCAGTCAATCATGACTGCAAGTATCTTTTCACTGTCTTTAAACTCGTGGACGTGCGTGTCATGATACAATGATGTCTATATCAGTCCTGCTAAACCTTACTCCGTAAAATCTGTTATTTTCTTTAAATATTTAACAGAAAGAACAATTAAGAAATTAGGAAACATCACAACGAATCAGTGAGTTTTCCTTGTTGTCTAGGCCAGAAATTAAGATTTACTGTCTATTCAACCCTCTTGGTTTAGGAGTTAGATGTATCGCTGCTATGCAATGTGTCTTCTTTTCATAAAATTATTTAGCCAGCTATAGAAAATAAAGAGGCAACATTATTAAAGTCTTCCATATAATAGACGAACAATTATCAGCTATTGTTTCTAATCTTCAGTAGATCATGGTGAACCTGCCAAAGTGCAGATACTTTACTGGTGCCTCCCCTGTACCCAGATGATTAAGTGAGCAATTTTGTTATTAAAGAGTAAAGCAAAATTCCACAGACTTCCTGCACTAATACATCCTAGATTATTCAGAGCTCTTTAAATCAAAACTCAGATATTCAATAGTGGGTAGTTCATCATAAGCACTAAATGATTCTGTCTGCACTGCATAATTTCTTACATTACACCGATTAAACTCTCAAAGACCTGCCCAAGCATGCTTTGAACTTCATTAGTAGGAAACGAGAGGAATTCTCTTGAGGGGCAATCATTTGTTTGGCTCTTTCAAAGTCACATTCAGGAATCAGAAGGGGATGTATAGTGAGCATCGTGCTTAGGATAGGAAATAACCATGTAATACTGACTGGCAACCTATTTCTGAGGCACAGCCGTGTTGTGGGAACGGGGGAACAGAAGATAAGCAAGCAAATACTCTAATATGGATTAGCTTCTACCATTCCAGCTACGGTCTAACGTAACATTGATGGCTCTCTTGGGCTTCAGTACACTGAACCAATTTGCAAAGCGCTCTGTACAGCTAGTCATTGATTTTCCTTTTTTATTTTGTTGGTAGGGAAAGAAGAAAGGATAAGATTGGGGTGAGGGGGTGGGGGGAAGAAAATAGCCACAAAATTCAGTTAATGCAAATCGGAACACTTCTTTAAGGAAATGCCTAATTTATTGTAAGTTCTATCTTTATGCTGGTGCCACTTCTTACAGTTCAAGGGACACGAAACATTGACACAGCACAACGAAGTCTTTTAAGACTGGTTCCACAGTTAGGCAAGTAATGGAGGCCAAGTACCATGTGTCCAACTGGTAAATTCTTTGCTTCTGTGCATGTTAAAATACTCGATATGCCACTGGCACAGGGAAAGCAGGTTTGATAGCATCCGCAGGAAGGAGGCCACTTATTTTTTCATGCGTAATTTATCACCACAGGTATTTTTGCCTACCTATGTGTCCTCTGCTTAAACTCATGGTAGCACGTACGTTTGCAGCTGGACGTGCTGTTGCTGTAGCGATCGTGCTCCACCCTTCAGCTCACTGGCAGATCCTGAAACAGGATGTCAGCATGAGGTGCCTCTCTGCAGAGCTACTGTCTATCAGAAAGACACGGTCTTGAGACACCCTGTGGGGTATTTTTTTAGAGGAACATGGGTAACTACTTAGGATATTTAAGTATAACATTAAATATTTACTTCTCCTGCGAAAACATTTAAAGTGGCAGTACTTTATACGATTCCTGCAAATGCAAACTCACAAGCTTGGCCGGGACATTTTTCTCTCATTCTTCATAAAAGTAAAGTTCCACCTCTTATTTCACATATATCTACATCTTTAAAGTTTATTGCTTTTCACTAGCCACCTTACCAAATTTTTTTTTTTTTTTTTTTTTGTATAGCAAAGAGAACAGCTCTGAAGCCCTCTTTTCATCCCAGACTTGAACCTGTTTGGCAAACCTCTGCAAGCTTTGGGGAGTTTTGCTTCTGATCCACATGAGAAGCTTTTCATGCTCTTTACTTTAGATGTAGGCACATGCACTCTATAATTATGGCTGTGCAACTGATTTTGCCTCACTTCACTGCTTTTTCCTTGCCTTATCATGAAGGGGCATGGGATGAAGTCATAAAGATTGGTCTAAAGTAGATGTGATGCATCTGAAACACAACTTGTAGGTCCAACTATACGTGTATGTGCACACATCCCTTCACTCCAGACATAAATCACTGTTCTTTACAAGTCTAACCAATGCTCACTGCACTCTTCCCACACACTCCAAGTACGTCCGGTTTGACATGTTATCTATTACAACTTCTGTTGTGAACGGCAAAAAGCCCACCCTTGTATTACAGACCTTATTAACTGGTGTCTGTTGAGACAGGAGATCTGACGAAGAAGAATGTCATAACCCATCTATTATGTACCTTCCTCCACCTAGGAAGATTTTCCTCCATCTATTTTTTTGGTGACTTGGCTTGTGTGGGAAGATTTAGGGAGTGTTGAGACATGGAAAGTTAAATCTCCAATTATCCAGAGGTCATGACAGTCAGCCAAATTGTGTGCTTCCCTTTCCACCTCTACACCCACTGCACTGTCCTGCTGTTGACCCTGAAATGGAAAGACCACCCTCCTTCAAAATGAAATCAAATCCTCAGAACTTGCTCATCCTTGGGCCTCTCCCAAATGTTCGTGCTGCCAAACATGCCTAATTCGGCAGTAGTTTCATAACCTGGTGGGCTTCTACTCTCTTGCGACCTGAGCTGAGGTCATTGCATTCATTTCCATTTACGAAGCTGTCTTGCATTTAAATCCGTGCTGTCCCAGAGGCAAATGTGCGTCTGAGTTTTTCCCACTGCGTATGCGCTGCCCTCCTCACATAGATGAGGTTTTTCTGGCAGCCTTCTGTCATGTTGTTATGCTTTGAATAATTATTTTTTTAAAACTTCTCCAGTCCAAAGTTCACTTTTTTCCCTTCTCTCATGCTCTTCCCCTCCTCCTTTTTGACTCCATTGCCATCCTCAACCCCTCCAATTTATCTCTGTGTTATTCTTGGCCTGTCTAGGTGCCGGTTGGGAGTTAATTTAGGTTTTTGTCTGCTTGCCTGTCAAGTTCTATCAAAAGCAAAAATAATGGCAAGTTAATAAATTCAGAATTATGTCAGGCATGAAACAGACTCTTATCCCATGCTGTTTATCTGGCAGCAGGTGAAAAAAAGACCAATAAAAGAGAAGAATTATGGCCTTTCAGATGCACACACACATGCATACACTTTGAAAAGAAGGTGAATGGCTGTGTGTTACTGTCAGGTGGCTGCTGCAGAATGAGCTGGTGGTCTCAGGACAGACCTTATGGGGCAGGTGTCCATGTTACAGAAACCACAAGCACCATTTTCAGGCTTCTTGGCAGCTGCAGCCTAAGGACTGACGTGCCCTCTCACCAGTTCAGGAGAGTCACTTGATGAGAATTCAGGGATGGAAGTAGGAAGGAGAAGAGGGCAAGTGTGTTGTGCTGCTGGTCAGGCACCATATGTGCCATTAATAAAAGACACGGTCTCCATAGATAACAGCATGGAACCTGCTAGAAAAACGGGACCCACAGAGTTGGCCTAGTCCTTAGAAGAATGTGTTGTGGATTCACGAAATCTGGAGTGAGCACTACTGTACTGGAAAGAAAAGCCTCAAACAATGCTATACAAATTAGCCCTCTGGCATCCTGGGAATTTTGTTCAACTTCCTTATGAAAGTTACAGTTAGGTGTTGTCAATGTATTTTAGATAGTTCAGAACAGGGTATATTGGGACTAACTGTGGAAAGCATGCTCTAGGATGACTGTTTAGGCACAATATGGGTTTGGAAACGTATAGGAATCTACCCGGATTTTGAAGCGAACACCACAGAATCACCTGAAGGGAGGAGGATAAACCCTCCCTCCCTTTCCTTTTCAGATTCACGTACGTAATTTCCCTTCCTCTCCGCTGTGAGAAGCTGTCATGTCCCTCTCAGAAGAGGGAGACAAGTGACTCAGATTCACAAATCCCCAACGGAGCAGACAAGAGTGAGACAAGTTTCAAAGTCCAAACATTAATTAACTACCCACAAGGTACTAATTGGACACACGAAAATTGGCTAAATATATCACGAGTTGTGGCAAGCAAAGCAGTATGCCTTGCCTTTCTTAATGGTAGTGAAGGAAAAAGGGGAAAAAGCAAAGGAGGGAGATAGAGGGAGTAGAGGAATAGAGATCACCGGTCTGGGTTTCTGCGTCGATTGCACCAGGAATTGTTCCCTGAGGCATCCATCTTCTTCTCTTCAGTGCACTCTCCAGGATCACCCCCCCTCAGCTTTCCCTCCCCCTCGATTTATACCCACTTTCCTCGGGTCCATTCCCTAGGTTGACCAACATAACTACGTATGCCATGTATGGGGAGGGGTAAGGTGTTTCATGGGATGATGTAATTAGCATGATCATCGTAGTCTTCGTTAGCATATTCGGGGGTGTTAACTTTAATATGCATTTTATGGATAATGGATCAAAGTTCATTCACCGGACACATGACCCTTGAAATTTGACCGGGTGCAGCAGAACAAAACCATCCTGTCACCTCAGGACCCCCCCTCCAGCTGCATCCTGTGTTATTCAGGCAGCCTTATCAGCTTTGACCTCCACATAATCCACCTCATATACTTTCGTCCTGTGAGTGTTTGAAGCATTCCTCAGCTCCGAGGGCCTCAACTTTTACCTCTTTCTCAGGCTGTTTTTCTCAATCCGTGTTTCTTGCTTTTTTTTTTTTTTTTTTTGTCTCTCACGGAAGCCTAATGTCATGCCTCCCAGTCCTCAGGGTATGGTATTTCTCAGGCTTAAGGAAGAACCTCCTTCCCTCAGCAGATGTGTTATTACTTTCTCTTCATTCGCACCCTCTTTCCCTACTTTTGCTCCTGGAAGAGAATGGAAAGCTGTCTTTCCTTACAGCTTTGGACAAAGTGCCCAACATGATACTGGATGAGGTTACTGCTCCTACCTGAAGAAAAAAGCTGTGACTTCAGACAGCCAAGAAAGTAGTATATTTTTTGTTGCTGCATTCTTTTCCCCTCCCAATGTCTTCTTATTTTCACAGAATCATCTCGGTTGGGAAAGCCCTTGAAGCTCCTCCAGTTCAACCATGACCCTCCCCCTGACCGTTCCCAACTCCCCCAGATCCCTCAGCGCTGGCTCAGCCCGACTCTTCAACCCCTCCAGGGATCCCGGGGACTCCCCCCTGCCCTGGGCAGCCCATTCCAATGCCCAACAGCCCCTTCTGCACAGAAATCCTTCCTCAGAGCCAGCCTGGCTCTGCCCTGGGCAGCTTGAGGCCATTCCCTCTTGTCCCATCACTTGTTCTTTGGTTCAAGAGACTCATCCCCCCCTCTCTGCACCCTCCTTTCAGGGAGTTAGAGGGTGATGAGGTCTCCCCTCAGCCTCCTAAAGTTATCAGAAGTTATCCTAGGCAATTGGCTTATAAAATCATAGCTTCGCAAATCAGTGGGAACATCTTCAGGGCATCACTGCCAATGCATCCAGTTTTTAAGGACTAAACTGCTGAACTGCATCAACAATCCAGATTTCCAGTGGACTTAGTGGAATGTAAGATCAGCATTTAACAGCTGGGTAGTTACTGAAAAATTAAAGCCTTAGCATGTGCAAAGAAGAATTCAAAGGTTCGGCATCAGTACTGGGTGGCAAAACATACATAATTAATTCATAGATGACTGCATGCCTTTCAGCGGCATTGAATAATAGGCTTGATTATGCATGTTATCTATGTTTATATGTGTATTTATAAATACATAAATTAGACATATATAATTACATATAGTTGCATACTTTTGTTTACAGGTGTTACTGGGAGTTTCCCATAACCTCTTCAATACCATCTGGAAGTTTATACAAAATATCTTTGATTTAGACACCAGAGGGACACACTGAAAGCATTGCCATTGTATTTAGCATGCAGTAGAAAATGTCATGCAAACCACAAAGAAAATACACATTTGTGGTTTATATATATTTCAGCTCTTACTTATTAATATTTAAAACCTGTTCACGTGACAGGTGTCCAGTAATGGCCCCAAGGGGTAAACCAGAATTTAAAGAATTATTTTCTTTTTTTTTTTTCAACGTTGTCCTTCCAATTATGTTTGCTATAACTTTGTTTTATTTTACTTCCTTATCCTTATTGAATTTTCTTTCCAGTTCCCCAGCAACGTCCTATCTGGTCATGCTGATCCTTGCTTTTACACACACCATGACTTAAAAAGTGAAGAAATGAATTCCCTAAATCCTCCCAGTTCCAAGTATTGCTATTCACTGTTACTACATATTTCAAGCACTTCCATTACTAATACCTGCCTCGCAAAATGGGCATTTGATAAGATGACAAAATCTGCTCTGAAGGCAAGAGTGACAGAACAACTACAGTGAAGGCTGTGTTAGCTGAATAATAAACTAGCCTGGTTTTCTGAGAAAACAAGTCTTCTTTGCCCATGATACCTGTTTGACCATCTGCATCTTTCTAATGACATTTGAACCCACAGGCTGAATCCATCAAGCAAATCTGAGAGAGGAATAGTGGTCTCAAAGACAGTAAACTTACTATTACTTGTGAAAATTGATATCTCGAGAGCAGGAGGAAGAAAGACACCCCCACAGAGCCCTGAAGGATGGGCTCAATCTTTGCTTGCTGCCTTTGCTGCGTGTAACCAGTGAGAAGTAGTAGTCAGTCAAGCGATCAGGAAAGTCACAACCTGATACTTTTACAGTATTCCCCATCTCCCGCTGAGCTAGCAAGGCTCTCGGCAGTAAATAGGAGGTGAAAAGGGCTGAAGATGTCATGGGAATGGGTGGGTTTGGGCAAGGTGGAACAAATTGCTGTCACGTTTGAGAAAGGTCTTCAGGGCGGTGGAGAAGTCTGGGATCACGTCAGTGTGAGGATATAGGGCATGCAGAATATGTGCTCATCAGAAACTAGGCTTCATATCCTAGTCTTCATAGACCAACTTCTGTTTTCAAGCTGCTGAACATCACAGCACTATGGTGGGTGATTGGCTTTATGCAACTTAATGACAATAGTGGAAACAATGGGATTGCTTCACTACTTACAGGCTTTCTGCAGAGCGTTGCTGGATTAGGGCCATAAATGACCACAACAAAGAGCTGCAATGTGTCCTACAGATAAAAGACATCAGTTCAACATGTGTAAACAAGCATAGTGTCTCTTGCATTGAATTCCACTCTTATTCAACATATCGTTTACAGCAACAGACCTCATCCCTGTGGAGCAATTTCTTTCCCACTTGGTCTGCTTCTGATTAGTGTTAGAGAATGACGTATAGAAATGACACTGTAATAAAGATGATGGATAGTCAATGAAGCAGCTGCAGATTAGGAGAAAAGGAAGTTGACTACTGAAGTTTGGCTTAGAAAAAAAAAAAAACACAACAAAAAACAAAACCAAACAAAAACAACAATATAAGGTTCTAACTGTGCCTGTACAAGCCACTTGAAATTCTCCTACTGGTATTCTTACTGGTATGCCGCTCATAGCATGTAGAATATTAATTTCCCAGTGGAAGCAAAGTATTCAAGTGGATGTTAGGGGACTAAATGCCTTTTAGATCTGGCCTTTAGATCAAACACTTACCCTGAAATGCCTTCATCTCCTCTGAAATTCATACTTCACAGGGAATAGGAAAAAAAGATGAAACAGTTTTGAAATAACCAAACAACATTCTCTTTAGATAAAGCGTTCAGACTAGGGTGTTAGTAAGCCTGTGGCTTCCTTAAGCTCATGCATGGATTTTACAGACCAGGCTGAGTCAGCCTAGCGTGGGATGACTGGATGACTTTATATCCTTAATCAAATTTTGAATGAATAGTTATTTTCCTTCTGTTTGCACCTGAGGAAAAGCTTACAAGTGTTTGCACCACCTTCTAAGCAAACAAAATGAAATGGGCAACAGCAGCCTGGAATACTTCACAGTAGTTCCGATTCTGCGAGGATCTCGTCCACTTTTGCGGTGTTTTAATCAAAGGTAGCCTTTCATTTTAGAAGGTGGTTCAGCATACCATTTTGGAAATGGGGGAGTGGAGTAGAAGAGAAGAGGAGATCGGGGGAGGGGGGGGGCAGAAATTTTTACTTAATGAGTCAAATAGCTCAGCTGTCCAAAAATTTCCCTAAAGACATTCACTTCTCATGTCTGTGTGAGCTCCTACAGAAAGGAACGGAATGTGCCATAGTTTTCCATAAAATGCTCCAGACAGAGGATTGATCCACTGCTCTAGGCTGTATTTTTCCTCTGGCTACAGTAGATTATACTACTTCAAAGCCATGGCCTATTTTTTGAGTTTCTTGAATCTGATATACGCTCATAAATGGATTTTATGTTATGGTGTTCTGCAGTAGAACTGGAGATGATGGTAGCTTGATCCAGTTCTAACGCTCCTTTAAATCCTTTTCACTGTACTGAAGTAACACAAAACCGATCTCATCCTGCAATCTCTGGTTGCATTGAAGAAGCAAGTGTGTCAGACCATGAGAAGCAAAGAACTACACACCACATTCAAAGGGAGGACACATGAAAGGGAGAGGAAGTGTCAGATTACTTTAAATCTGTTTCAAGAAAGTGGTTTAGTGCTTGACAAAGAAGCTGGATTGATGGCCCAGGGACTGATTGACAGAGCAAGGTATCAGGCAGTCATTTTTCAACTGTGTCATGAGGGGTGCTACTGGCCAATTTGCCTCCTTGGTGAGCAGCGAGTCTTCCTCCAGTGGTAAGGCTGTAGCTAAGATATCATCTGTTTGTTCTTGCGCTTTCTCTTTGGATTTCTTATGAGAGAGCAATCTGTTGTACAAATGATATTAATGCTAAGGAAGAAGCCTGTCGTTAAGGTGATTGTGCCAACATTTATTTACTGGACAGCCATCATAGATTGCTTCTTTTAAGTCATTAGTTTATCCAAACTTAATTAAAACATGGTAATTTAAGTCCCTTCAGTTCGACTAGTTGACTCCTAGTCCCACAGCTGTAATAAATTTTGACATTCTAGTGGGGTTTTTGTGTAGTTTACAAATTTTCTGTAATTTCTTATTATGCACTCTAAATAGTTGAGGCATTGCTTAAAGGTTGTTAGTGGTTTCTCTGTTTTGATTTTTAAATCAAAACCAGTGCCAGCCTATGTGTCATGTATCTCAGCACATGTAACCAGTCCCTAAAGCAAACTGATCTTCACACTCTAGCACACATGAACAGTGTTACAACAGCTCTTGAACAGCGTGTCAGCTGGGAACAGCTCACTATTTCTGGAGCAACACTTCGATGACAAACTAACATGTATGCCCCACTGAAATAAAAACGTGTTTATAAAGACACAGATCATTCAGTTTCAGGATTCCCAATGACTGTTACAGAACAGCTGAAGGTGAAAAAAAAAAAAAAAAAAGTTATTTCATCAAGAATAAATCAAAAAAACTTTTGAATTATTCCATACGTCATTAGCGAACAAAATTGTTGTAGCCAAAACATCACCAGCATTCATGGAAATTCACATTGTGATGCTGGCTGGTGAAATTTTGCCAGCATCATTACTGGCTTTGTTCAGACCTGGAAGTGGTCAAAAGTGAAAAGACCAGTCTACACTAATTTCTAATTTTAAAATAGTTTTTGCGTTACCAAGACAATAAACACTCTTTTGTTTCCTTTCCCCCCCCCCCC
>NW_020799092.1:24241454-24269285 GCF_003259725.1 Athene cunicularia
TCCCCCCCCCCCCCTATTAGATGGATGTAAAAGGTCTCCAGGGTGGGGAGCAGTTTTCTTCTGTGTTTTGTTATGAAAAAGTCTGAAGTAAAGAGAAAATGGATCAAGTTGGCAAAGAGAAGTGTTAAACTTTGTTTAAGGTAAAGGTCGAGAGGCTCTTGACTTGATGGACTCCAGGTTTCGCCCCATGACCTAAAAAACTCCTCTGAAGTCCTTCAAAGACTTTCTACCTCAGCCATCACACATCCAGTTTTCATTACAACTTCTTAGATCTACTTTTTGAGAAGACAAAATGACATTTTCTGGTTGTAGACAGATGCTCTCATAACTAACTGGAACAGAACAAATGGGAGAATGACGATTGTTGAACCAGACCCAATATGCCTTCTCTTTCAGGAAAATTTGGGTTGTGTCCTTCCACCACTGCCTTGCTCCTTAGCACAGCCTACTTTTGAAAATGGAGGGAAGAAGAAAGTTTGAAGATTTTACTGGAGTACCTACAGCAGAATTTGATCCTAACCTCACAAGGAAGTTTATTCCCATAAACCACCCCACTCAATTCTGCAGAAGCAGAAAGGCTGAAAGCCTCGAATAAACTGTAAAGTTGTTGAAAAAAACCCAAAACATTTCAGTGATTCTTTAAGCTCTAACTCTACAGCTTGGTCAGGTTATTCATTATCACTGCTTGCCCATTTATGACAACAGAATGAAACAGATCCCAGCGTGAGCTCAAAATTACGTGAGCCTCAGTGACACGTCCAGTCTCATTTTCCTTCAGGGAATATTGAACGTATCACTGGATAAGCCACGAGTACACCATGATTTTGGAAAGTAAACAGAAGTGCTCCACATTTTCTCTGTACCACGACAACATTAAAACTTGACTCTGCACCTCCTGTACAGATTGAAAACAGGGGGTACTTATTTAAAAAAAAAAAAAAGTCACTACCTCTCTGTAAGGGAAGTCAAAGGTAGGAGGGTTAAGGCCACCAGCCTGAAGTTTTCAAAGCAAAGGAACCTGACACTGAGGTACTCAACCTGTGCCAACACCTACCTGCCATCTTATATTTAAGTACTTGTTTAAATACTGCCAAGTACTTGACAGCTTTGAAGTCACCAGCAGCTGCTTAAGAACCAACCTCTTTGATAGTATGGAAGATGCTTTAGTATTTTAGGCATTGTCTTATGCTTCACATTTTTTTAAAACCTTGGCTGATGGCTACTGGCAAATCTGCTATGCTTTCAGGAAGGGAGGTGGAAAGGGTCATAATTTGGTCATCAACATTTGATGCATCCCAGAAGAGAACATAAAAAAGTATCATGCTAGGAGTGATGTGTTGTTGTTGGCTGTCCTTGTCCCCAGCTGTGATTGAAATGGATTCAGCATTTTAGGAGTGAGAATAAAAAGTAAATTGTTAAGTCTCCTTGTTCTTGGTTTTAAAAATTATGAACTACTGTGGCTTTTCAGTCTGAGATGAGATTATTTTGTCTGTTTGATCACTTTGAATATTTGCCAGTGAAATTTCTTTCAGTGAGAAAAAGATCATGACAAATGTCTTGCTTTAGTTATTCAGATTTAAATGCAAATTAAAATAAGACATGTCTCTGCCATTCCAGGGTCCATGACATTCTCCATCTAGAAGTAACTCGTGGGCAACAGAACAGCCAAGAATCTAAAGCAGCAAAAACATAATCCATCCTTCCCACATCTTCTAAATCCTGACCTTCCTCAAAGTTCTTCACCTTGCCTGTCTCTACAGTGCTATTTAAGCACTATGTATAACAGAAAGCCTTGTTTTTCATTAGTGTCCAGTTTCTTCCTTTGATATCTTTTTAACTTTAATGTACTATTAATATGTTCCTGATGAAAGATGCCAAGCCAGGAGTGATGGACAGGCAGGTCAGTTCTCTAGCAAGACCAGGTCTAGCTTTTGCATTTCAGCATGATTGTCTGAAATTATAGACTGAATATATCCCCCTTCTCATCCTTCTTCACATAAAGCCTTTTACACTTTCTGTCCCCTTAGGAAATGTGCCTTGAAAACAGGCAGACAACCTTGTCACAGCTGAGCCTCACCCTCAGGTTACAACCTTGATACATGCATCCCAAAAGGTGGCTTTGTACCTGACCACCTCTTCTTTAAAGAGAGGGTTTGATCATTCCTCTGGCTTCTTCAGTCAAAGCCATCCATGATAGCGGCTTGAAGGAAACTGCATCTGTTCAGATGGAACTGGCTTGAGGTCACCAATTAACTTCACACAGGAGAGGCAAGGCTTCAGACAGACCAGTCATCAGGTTGTCAGTAACATTTGAACAATCTGAGCAGGACTTCAAGTAAGCATTAAGCATGAAAAGCTTTACACCAATGTGGAAGTTGTTGTAAGCCCAGTTGTAAGTATGCTACAGGTTGGCTAGTATTGTGCGGGCTGGTAAAGTCACAGGGCTGAGAGCTCAGCTGGGGCAAGAAACTGATTTATCTCAATTATCTGGAGCTATTGCAGAGTAGAGAAGTGGTTTATAAATCCTCAGGGCGTAGAAGAATATAAGAAGATTCTGGTTTGGGGTGGCTACAGGTCTAAAAGATTATAGTTACATTTTTTCAGAAGGGTCAGAGTTCACTTATTCCTTGAAAGATTCAGTTGACTGTTGCCTCTGCAGAGTCATTTATCTTTGGCCGGGGAACTGGGAGAAGTATGCAAAACGGTTAAAAGCCCCCTGTCCTGGATTGCATTGTCTTTCACAGGTTGTTGTTCCTTCTGAGGGATCCTAGAGCGCTCTATGATATATATTTTCAGGTGAAATCACTTGGTCCAGTCTCTGTGATGAACAGGACCGGGAAGCTGTTTCTGTATAGGTCAGATTTTACTGTCAGACATGGTGGCATAAATGCAGACAAATCTATGCAATTCTTAAAGGTTTCCTTCTATTTTCTTTTTTTGTTTGTTTGTTTCTTTTTTTTTTTTTTTTTTTTTTTTTTTTTTTTTTTTTTTTTTTTTTTTGTAGGGGAGAAGTGAGCTCAGTGAGCCTACCTGCACTGCCAAAAACTAGCTCAGAAAATTCAGAACAAACCAAGTTCTGTTAAAACTGTGAAAGAACAGTTTAAAAAGTGAGCTCTAGGTAGACACAGTTACAGTGGAAACATCCTGCTCTCTTTGATTAACCCATACTATAAATTGCAGTCGATACTTGAAATATTACAATTTAATCAAAAGAATGAAACCCCGGGAAGCTTTATTCTCTTAATAACATTCCGGGGCATTAATGTTAGCGGTAAGTACAAGTACCACCCACTCAAAACCCTCTCTACAGCATGCTGTGGTTTGCCTAGAAGGCCAAATGATGACATACACTTGGTTGGTTTGTAAGATCTGGAGAGATCCCACACTGAAGCGGGATATATAATAAACTACTTCGAAATCTTTTACTTGAATGACAGAAGAAAAACAGCTTCAGCTTGAGGATCATACATTAAGTGAAGACAGAAATATCTTTCATTGCCCACCTCATCTGCCCACCCACAATCCACTCCTTCTAGTGGGGGGAAGTGGAACAGATTTCTTTTTGTCGATGCCAGTAGTTGATGTTGTCTTGCTTGCATGAAGAAGTAGGGAAGACGGTAGCTTTGAGGGACAGAGAATCAGACTGGGCATGAGAATGGATATTTCCAATCTGCAAATTTCTCAGAGCTTTAAAGCTTGGGGTTTCTGTTTAGTCCAGTGACGTGCGTTCAGTTATTTGGAGGTATAGAAAGCAGGGGTGGGGGTAGGGGGACATCACATGGGGACAGGCAACACCGATGGGCTGCATCTGGAGGTTGCTAGCAATGATACTTTGAATGGAGCATGTATTTATGTATATGCATGTAGGCATGCCCAACTGGCAACACCCTTTGGGGCCTTTTCTTGCTTTGCAACCTTGGGCGCAAGATGCAGGAAAGTCATCGATGAGGCAGTCATCTACCTCAAAGACTGAGGGGTGTTACAGAAGTAATTGAACAAGTACAGGCCTAACTGTGTGAGAGTCTAAAAGTTAAAGTCGCACTCTGCATCAGTGAAACTTGTCCGGTCTGAATTAGGCCAACAAAGCTCTTCTCCCCTCCTCTGCTGTGGCAGTTCCCCCTGCTAACCTTCACTGTCACCCACTATGTTTTCTATTTCACCACTGGAAGCAAGACACGCTCAAAACAGAATAAAACGTCAGGAATCAACAGCTATGCCAGATATCTCGCTATCTGTCTGCCTCTGCAAGCATTGACTTTGACTCCTGGACAAAGCCAAGCAAAGATGGTCCAAGAGTCCAAGGAATGTCCTGGGAAAGGAGAGTCACAGCCAAAGACAGCAGGACACAGACTGAAGATGTGTCTGTGCATTGTCACAGTGATGCTTCTGAGCAGAAGGCAGCGGTGCAGACCAAACGTCCACAAAACAAGGGTGTTCGCTAGCGAAGACACAGCATGATGAGAATAAACACATGGAGCACCAGCTCTTGTCAAGGTGGATATTAATTTCTGCAAGATTAGGATAACCCTTCTTTAAAACTGAAACCAAAAAAGTTGTAGTTGATGTTATCTAAAATCACTGTCCTTTTCAGTCCTCTCTGACCTTCCCATCTCTTTTCAGTAGCTTGCCTGTTTGAAGATTACAAGGACCTTAAAAAATCATCTGCAAGTAATTTCTTCATATTAAAAACAAACAGAAAATCTGAAATTAATCCCAAGGCAGCAGCAGGCTATGAACTAAGATCTAGTTCAAAGCTGGATTTCTATCTGTTAATACAGCAAGTTCAGCCAAAATAAATCTTTATTTTCACCAGATGCCACATGTGGCTTAAGTATTCCCACACATCTGCATTAGAATAATTTTCGGAGAGAAGATAAGTCCTTCCCTGGACAATATAAATGCAACTTTTTTGAGCTGGTCTTAAGATGATCTTTGATTTTCCATAATCCTCTGGCCTTTCAAAGATTAGCACATTCAACAAAGGTGGGGTCACCTACTAAACAGACTTGACTGTTGTGGCCAAATGCTTGCTAATCGTGACCCAGACAGGTTACACTGTACCAGCTAACATCCACAAGTACAGTTGAGTGAAGCAACATGACAGAATGAAAACTAACCGTTCTGGTGTGCTAGTCACACTTTTTCAAGTGCTTCATGTATTGAGACTTCTAAATTTTTGTTACAGAAAGAAGATTCTGACTTCAAAAGCACCTTTTAAGAATGCACACGGGGGATATGGTTGAAAGAGATGGTGGAGGAGTTAGTTACCCAAGAAGTGTAGTGCCCTGGTGAATAAATGAGTTAATCAGAGTGAAGGAGACATCATAACCAAACCGTGTGCCTCTCCTGAGACTCCATCGTCATAGATTTACTTAAAGGCTCAGTCCTCAGCATTCTGTTTTTGCATGATGATCTTAAATTGAATTGAGAGCTGTTTTCTTCAGGCCACCACAGCTTAATAAAGAAAAACTAGAGAAAGCCTGGAGGCATCCTTAATTGGCTTACAACCTTAAAGAATTAGTTCTCAAAATATATTTTCTTTAAATCATCAGTTTTGTAAGAAGGAAATGTTGCTTGCAGGACAGTGGGAATGAGGTGAGAACCTGGGAAAAAGCGTATTACTTTTTACATTAGGAGAGGGAGAGCTGGAATAACATTCAGATGTATTCAAAATGAGTATCCAAGATTTCCTGTTCATTTTGGTCAGCTCTACTAGTCCGGGACTTTCTTTTGCAAGGTGGCAACAAGCTGTCGGTGCTTGCTGCTTCACCCCAGATTTAAACATGTTAGCACTTATCTGTCATAGGAGTATGAAAAAAAAAAAAAAAAGAAAGTGAAGTGGTCTCTAATCAGATGTGGAAGGCAAGAAACCATGAAGAAAGCTGATGATGAAATAAGAAAGATCTTACTACTGTGAGGGGAGATATTAGAATCAGAGAGACTGCACAGAAAAAAAGACAGAGTGTTTGAATGAAATCAGCTTTGTCACCAACTTTAGTTCTGTGTATGGAGATGAGAAGATGGACTCTGGAGACAATCTAAAGGAAAAAAAAAAAGAAAAAAGAAAACCAGCAATCTTGACTGACAGCATTAGCAGTGAATGAAAATCCCCAACACTTCTGTGAGATGTGGTGACTGGAAAAAGTAAACATTAATGGAAAAGTTAGAAAGAAGGACTTTAGGGAAAAGAGGCGGCTGTCATCTGTCCAAAATGTCTGTCGAGTACTCTGAAAATGCAAGTTTCAGAGTCCCCAAGCAAGACTTCCAAGCCTCTGGAATGGCCCAAGCCACATGAATGTTAGGGAAGTGTACAAAACCACTGCTTTCCTTTGGCCCATTCACCTAGAGTTGTTAGAGTTTCCTGCCTAGAGAAAAAGAATCTGCTACAGGGAATTCAGGAAAAATAGCTGCGTGGAACCACTATCGCTTTTTTTTTTTTTTTTTCCCCCCCTAAAACTATAATGATGCCCAATTCACCAAAAAATAACCAAAGTGTTTTAATCAACAGCATTGGGTTTCGCTGATACCAACACCCGCCAACACAAAACCACTGCACTTATTAGGAATGCTTCGTAAATAAAAATAAGATACTTCTGTACTACAACAACGAAATGGAGATGAACATTTAATTCTATTTTCCTCACTCATAAAAAGTCATCCTTCTATCAATCACGCTGCTTGCCTCTGCTTCGTACTTTGTCGTGCCTAGATATGAGGCCATGTCCTCACAAATGCAGCTCAAAAAAATCCTGGAAGTTAAAACAGGTAAGGAAGAGAAGAGGAAAGATAAAATGTAAGGAAATAAAGTACCAAACCCTACATTTTTACTAAACATACTTATTTGCAAAGTTTTTCTCACCAACGTAGTATGCAAGGAGACAGGGCAGGAGTCTTGGTCATGAAACTTGTCCATGAATGACCACAAGCAAAGCAGTTATCCGGTTTGCTAAACCCCTTTTGTCCTGTACAGCTCTTACAGCATCCATTCTTCCCCTTATCCAAACGGAGTTCAAAGAAAACGGGATGAAGGTGGCTATCTATGCTTTGAGATGGCTTTTTTGTTTAAGCTTCAGCTTGTGACTCATTCCATCCTCCTCATCAGATTGACAGCTTGCCTGGATTCTCTATCCTCTATTCCCTGCCCTATCCCATCTCCCCCCACAAAGCTTTCACTTTATTTAATTTCTATAACAACTTCCTTTTCCATCTCCTCTACCATTCTTCCCCCTCCACCCTTCCTGAGGGTACACGTCTCCTCCAGTTTGTGTTTCAGGCAGGCCGTAAACTGCTTTGGAAACATCCCCCCCAGTCCCTCTCCCACAAGGAGTTAAACATAATGCTAAAGGGAACACTTCGATTTGAAATTTAAAATTCTGTGGCATTCTTGTCTGCTTCAGCCAAAGTGCCTGAAAGAAAAAGTTTGTTCAGAGGATGAGAGGTAACATGCGATAGCTTTTGATTTCTTGCTGGGGAATGCATAAACTAGGGCTGAAACGGGAAGCTGCAAAAATGTGGCAGTAAAAATGCACCTCTGCGAAAATCTTGTGTTCACTGAAGAGGAAGTGAAGGGATTGCCAGGAGGTCCCAACCGCCTATTGATACGCCGTCAAACTTTTCACCCTCGCCGTTCCACCACACCCTATTTTAAATCCCAGCTCAGATTATTTTTATTTTTTTAAAAATAGCTCGTGATTTCGTTGGGCCTACAGCTCACGAAGATTGAGTTGCCACTAAAAACACATAGCTAAACGCAAGAGGGTAGAATTCAAAGGAATGAAGCAGATCTATTTATTTATAATTTATTAAAAAGCTCTGAATACAGATTAATGTTCCTTACTCGATACTTTTTTTTATTGTTTCACCTGCTATACAGTGGGAATTGAAAAGGCTGACCGGTCATCTAATCTGGTTGTAGCTGCCTGAAGTGTCTGAGGATTCTCTGAGGAAATATAAACTAAGAAACCACCCACAGTAATACCTCACAGCTGCCCTCCGAAGGTCAAGGCTCCCTGTGAGAGAGCTCCAGGCTCTCCCAGGTCACAAGTAAGCAGCTCCCCGTGCACCCGATGGCATTCAGCAGTTCTACTGATGTTTGCCTGATTTAATCAATGAAGAAGGAATAGATGTGCCCTGCCATTCATGCAATGATCACGAGGTCTTAGCGCCCGCTCCCCATAACCGCCCTTCGAAGTACGCGCTACACTTTCATACACAGGTTTATTTCTGGATGCTCTGATGAATCTTCTTTCCATTCTCGGTGCCATGAACCTGCTCTCAGAACTGACCGTCTGGAGGCCAGAAGCAGCAAGCTCAAACATGGCAATTTCACTCATCCTAGCACATGCAGCACACAAGGCAATATTTACCAAGCGGTGGGCTATGTTGGGAGTTCTTTGTTAATTAGTTCTTTGCTAGGTTCTTGCATCTTTCCTCCAGGATCTCTTTTTGGTTTTTTAGGTCTGTCTCGTGTAGTTAGATGATGATGGCTCCTCTACACCTTCTTACTTTTTCTGACTGTAGTGAAGGGTCTGGAGCACAGGTCGTACTGGGAGCAACTGAGGGAACTGGGGGGGTTTAGTCTGGAGAAGAGGAGGCTGAGGGGAGACCTTATCACTCCCTATAACTCCCTGAAAGGAAGCTGTATAGAGCTGGGTTTGAGCCTCTTTTACCTAGTAGTAAGTGACAGGACAAGAGGGAATGGCCTCAAGTTGCACCAGGGAAAGTTTAGATGTCAGGAAGTATTTCTTTACCGAATGGGTTGTTGTGGGTTGGAATGGGCTTCCCAGGGCAGGGGGGGAGTCCCCATCCCTGGGGGGGTTGAAGAGTCGGGTCAATTTAGCGCTTAGGGATATGGTGTAGTTGGGAACTGTCAGTGCTAGGTGAACGGTTGGACTGGATGATCTTCAAGGTCCTTTCCAACCGGGATGATTCTGTGATTCTGTGAACCTTATTTTTGGCTTTGCTGGGCCTTATCTCAATTACAAAAAACTGTGTTGCAGTATTCCTAAAGCCAAAGTACCCAGAATGAGTTATACTGTGTTTGGTAGGGGAATCCTATTTTTAGTATAAGATCAAAAGGTGCTGCATGCAGCAGTTGATTTGCTTTTGTGAACTCAAGCTGCATTAAAAAGAAAAAAAAAAAAAAGCCAGATTAATATTACACTTCACAGTGACCTCTGTATTTCCCCCACCAAAACCAGCTCTCAGACACGCTGCCCAACGGGCACACATGAAGACGCTATACTATTTTTGTCTCCTAGTTTCAAGTGCCAGCTGTCACCTAGTAGATGACCTTGAGACTGGCTGAACATTCTTGGCTTTGTCTGGAGAAGAATCATTCATGCCATGATCAGGCTTCCAATGGTGAAGAGTATTTCTTAATTAGAGTAAGGAAATGTCAGCAATTAAAATCATTAAACCTCATGCCACTAGGGAAAAAGAATGGCTGGTAGAATTACATGTTGCATACCTCATGCTAGCAAAGCCAGGATTTTTGCTAGAAGCAAGCAGTCCCCTTTTCCTTTGGCACTGGGGCTGCAGACTCTTATATTTGGCAAATGAATTATCTAGAAAAAAAGATTTAAAACTATAGCACAAAAACTACTGAAATGCCTCTTTTTGGATTCAGCATGTTCTGTAATAAATTAATATATGGAGTGTCCTGCCCAACTGGGCTATTATTTTTTTTTTTTAATACAACAGAAAAAAGGCTCTTATGAACTTTTGAACCTTTAAACTTTTTTTTTTTTTTTTTCAACAAAATATCTAAGTTAACAGGGGAAAAATAAAGTTTCTAAATAAAGTCTTCCCCTAGGACGGCATTTTAGTCTTGCCAAATTAAACTAACCAAAACTTTTGTTTCTCTAGCAATTTAGCTTCCCAAGAAAAATACACCTGCAGCTATCAGGAGCTTTGCTTGAGCATGCAGGCCTTCTATTTCATGAACAACATTAGAGGGCACTTCTGCATTGTGGTAGGCTTAAGTCAAAGAAAGGGACAAGCCTGACCTTACCAGCTGAATCGCACTTGAATTCAGAGGCAACCTGAGATCTGTTCCAGCCTTTACCCGGATTAATAATTTATTCTGCAGGCAGTCTCTTTGATCTCACTGGAGCTGATCCTGGAGTTAAGCATGACCTGCTGTGAAGGAAGGTAAGACCTGGTGCTTCATAAGGAGGTCAGTGGTTGGGGAGGCGAGGCTGAGACGTGGGCTCCCGTCCTGCCCCACATTCCCGTGTCCCTGCCCTGAGGTGGCTCTGCCCTGGCAAGCTCCCACCCAGGGCTGGAGGGTCTGGACCAAAGGCAGGTGTGAGATCTGCAATGCAGGATGCAAGAAGCAGATGTTATCGTTTTGCCAGCTTCACTGATTTTTTTTTTTTTCTGAGTCTTTCTACATTTGATGCTTTTGCAGATTCAGTTGACAAAGGCACATGATTAAATTACAATCTCTGCTTTCACTGAAAAAAAAACAACCAAACCCAACCAAACAAAACTCTTCCAACCTGTGTTATTACAGAGGAAAGCTTGAAAAGGAGGTCTAAAAACTTAAAATCAAAAGGATATTGGGAAAGAAAGCAAAAACTCAAGCTATAGTTATTTATTATAGAAATGCCATTATTTTTAAACTGATTTCCTTATTTTGAAGGTGCTGACTCACATTTGATGAAGGTTGCAGATTAGCAATGCTGACATAAGCAAACAAAAAAAAATCATCACTGTAATTAAATAGCTCTAGTTTATCCAAAAGCTTCTAAGCAGCCTTTTTAATATGTGTTTTTATTCAATGACATGATCTCTTTGACAGAGTCGCACAAAAGTTATCAGGACATGCACAGAGGTCTCACTGGGCTTAATTTTCCTATTTACTGTTCTTCAAGGCCTGATTTATGGAATTGAGCTCCTGAAACCAGACTACCAGTGAAATGCAGTTATGATTTATCCTAAGCCTCTATCCCCATTAGGAGGCAGGATTTCACAACATGCCTCAAGAGCAATCTTCAGTGTTTATTATTGTACAGACTAACCAGGCAAAGCCTGCTCGGTTTAGGCATCGAATTCCCCTGTTTGCTTTGAAACTCCCATTTCTCACTCATAATGCCAGGGAAAGGTTGTAGGAATTGTTTGAGTGTTTTCTCCCAATCTCACTTCAGGAGTGAGGAAGTAAAAAAAGACAGAGCATCGGCAGGGTGTTATGAAAACATCAGTCATTCCTTTCTGGAGTGAGTGACCATGACCTCTCCGTGGTCAACTCAAAATTTAGACCTAAAAGTCAGTTTGCATAGTCCTATCCAAGAATAAGCAGCTTCTTACTGGAAATTGCTCATCAGTCAAGCCAAATTTAACGCTTAGCCTTCTCTCTAACACTGCAGGTATGCCTAGAAATCAGGAGCTCACAAAGACTCCCAGGTAGTCTCTACTTTCTTGTGTGGTGTTGGGGGCTGCCTCCCACCTTGCACCACTTGTGCCACATCCATTGTATAAAGAGAGAGTGTAACCTGGTGTGGCAGCTCTCTGAATCTGTGACTTTTCCTAGGGAGAGGTACAAGCTTCACTACGGCAAGAATGATTCAGATTTAAGATTTTTCCTGTCCTGGTCTTGAAGCCGTTGTTCCATATTTAACAAACTTTGGAAATCACAGTGAAGGGGAGGTATGAAACCTCTCAGAACCAGGTCAGCCCTGAAGACCTTCCTGTCTAGCTGATGCCCACGTTCAACGAGCAGCAGTCCTACAGAAGAACAGGGGCCTGTTTTGGCCAACTCAGAAGTAAAAAACAGCCTTGTAGTTGTGTTATTAAGGTTGCCTGGTACAATGCACACGCCTCCGAGGGAGCACGAACACTTGTGCATCTGTTCATCTCCCCCCACACACACACTCTCTCCGTTCAGGAACATGTCTGCCCCTCGTCTTGGCAGCCTCTCTCTTCAAGTTTCAACCATCTGATTCATGCAGCAAAAAGTCTCCCCACAGAAAGCATGCTGGCTGAACCGCTTTGTTTTTTCTAGAGCAGTGCAAACAGTTATTGCAAGGGAATTTTAGGAAGATTGTGCCTGGCAAGGAAAGTTCGCTAAATAAATATGTGATGTTAATTATCCTTTGCCTATTTCAAGAGAGCATTTCAAAGTGCTTTGCAAGCCGTTAATTAAGCTGCAATTTAGTACCATGAGGTAGTTAAATATTATTAGCACTGTTTTCTGCAGGTGGGAGACTATGACAGAGAGGGTGAAATGACTTGGATGAAGTCTGTCAGCAGCAAGACCTGAGCCCCGAAACTTACAAATTTCAGCTCCCCAGCTCCCCGCTTCGCTAGACCTTTATGCTGTGAAAAGACATGATCACCTCATGGAGTATGATGAAAGCATGTGCAAATTTGTACAGCAGATCCAGAAATGGTGTCACCCACATAAGAGAAGCGTGGCTGGCAGGAGGAGTGATTCCCTGGACTGTGCTGCTAACACGGCCTTGTGTCATATGTCCCCCAGACCCTGGAGCAGCTCTTAACTAATTGCAGCCTCTGTAGTTAATTACAGCCTTGATTCCGGTCTGCCCAGATACTCTGTTGCTAACACCTCTGGTGCCAGATTTCACAGGCGGGGCAGACATTTAAGCTGGCTCTGTGCTTCTGACAAAAATTTGGGGTCTAATGTTTCTCTGAAATGGCTCCATCTGTTTTGGGGGCCTCACACAGCCTTTCCCCTTCTGCTTCATTGACCCCTCCTTCTGAATAAGTGG
This sequence comes from Athene cunicularia, assembly GCF_003259725.1. Lineage (NCBI taxonomy): Eukaryota > Metazoa > Chordata > Aves > Strigiformes > Strigidae > Athene > Athene cunicularia. Next base: position 24,254,186 of record NW_020799092.1, read on the forward strand.
CCATGGTGAGGTGTCTCAGCTGAAATAGCTGCCGAGTGCCCGAAGCCAACACACCAAGGGCTGATGCTGAGAGATGCCCCCAGGACTGTCTGTGTTGTCCCACAAGTCCCCACCAAAGGAGGTGAAGTCTGAAGCTGAAGACTGTCTTCCAAACGAAGTGTCAAGCATCACTTCCCAAAAGCAGGACTTGGATAGAGGGGCTGTTTCTCCAGCTTCTCATAAGATCCATGTTTCATCATCTGTTTTCCAGCCCTGCTTTAGAGACCACATCTCCCATCAGATGCCCCACTAGTTCCTATATTCTCCCACCATTTTAACTCGTCATCTTGCTTTGTTTAATCACCTTAAGCCTATTCTTAATAGAAACTCTAAATCAATGAAAGAATAAAAGAACGAGAACAGTTTAAATAGAAACATTCAGCTCTGAGTGGTCATCTTTAGGATGGACATTTACAGAAAAGAAAAGAAAAGCTGGGGAGATTCTGCAATATTCAGCCATCCCTCTTTTCCCCTGTTGGTATGAATTATACTATTTTGGTACACAACTTTCACTCCTTTTAAGAGATATATAATCCATGTGGCACCTTGGAGCCACTGATGATCTACTGGGCATGAGCTTTCTGAGAAGTCAACTCCTTTCCGAGGTAAGTCCATGCAGCCGCGGCGGAGACGGCCCCTGAAACACCGGGCTCGCTGGCCAGCTCTGAGACAGCCCCACTGGCGACAGCACTTCCCGAGCAGCCTGGAGCCTTGCCCGGGACATACGCCCAGGGGATGGCATTTTCCGTGTACCTTATAGAGGAGGCTACCTCAGCTATAACCCTCCCTCCCACCGCAGGGCAAGTGCGCGTGGCAGCTGCAATCACCCAAATAACGCCCAAGCGATGCTTAGCACTGTACTGTGTGCATGCGGTGGAGATAAACTTTGCTAACATGTATTTCTACACATATTTATACCTTTACTGGCACATTTCTCATCTGTGTACATATGTAGATAGGTGCCATGGCTGATGTACAGATGTCAAGAGCCACTAGATGGGGCTGCAGGAGGAAGATAGCTGTGGGGTTATAGCCAATCCATCAGGATCAAGCCGAGTTGCGTGTTTAGCATCCTGGCCTGTGTGGGATCTTTATTGAAAAAGATCAACCATAATAGCAGCGTGCAGCACCTGTAATCTTACCACGGGAAGGGAAGCAAGCATGCTTTCCAAGCCAAAATGCACAGTATTTTACCAGGAAAAAAAAACATTGTATCCCTTCAATTGTAAACTCTGGGTGAATGTGCTTATACATTCAGAGCATGAGGCAGATGGTAACAAACCACATGCTTGTGGATTATCCCACTTTTTCCACATTTGCATTCTCAAAACCACTTTTGGTGCCCGTGGTTTAACCTCTGTTTCCCTAACTCCTGTTTATGAGTTGAGTGGTCACATGTCATCATGTTGAGTGGGAAAGTGTGTACAGGGGATAAGGAGGTAGAAGTGGTTCCATATGGTGAAAGAACTGACTATGCCAAAGTATTAAAAAAAATATAGAAAGAGGGAAAAGCAGGAGTAAAATCTTTTGAAAAGATCAAAAATCTAAAATGCTTGTGACCTCATATGAAGGAAATGGTTATCTGCGCGTGAAAGGGAAACTTATGATTTGAAGTGCTGGTAATATAGGTATTGGTGTTTGGAGCAAGGGTGAAGGTTAGAGAGATTTACCTTCCTCTGTTCTATGCATGATTCAAGCTGAAGGCTGAAAGATTGCAGTCAGAGGACAGGAGGCTGCTAAGCAGCCGTGAAACTGCCAGCTTCAGTTCTTCTTCCAATTTTAAACTGTTGATCAGAATGAAAAAAAAAACACCACCACCACCACCAAAAACCAACAACAAATCAAAAAACATTTTAGCTCTGTTCACAATAGTGTTATGAAGTTGCTGGTGCAGTACTAAGTGTGTGCTTGTGGTTTCTTGAGACAATTCATCTAGCAAAGTCGGAGTCCTTCTGCTTCAGGGAGAGGCGAACAAAACACAACAGATGCCCTTTATTCAGAGTGGATAGCAAGGGTCAACTTCATTATAATAGTAGATGATAAATGAAATACCACAAAATTATGGGAAAAAACCCCAAAACAATGAGAAAAGGTCTTTTGTATCCCAGGTTTGAATAAAAAGCAGACAACAGTGATTAAAACCCATTATTGCTGGATGGGGATATAGTGTTCTCTCTTCTGGCAAAACCAGCTTACAGAACCAGTTTTGCTGCTGTAATCAGTTATCAGTCCTGGTCGTTCTATTAATCTAGAAAGATTAACTAAAGGAAAATGAACAGGAACTCAACCCTAAAGCGTACTTCTATGGTGTAAGCATACATTGGAGATGTGTGCTGTAAAAATTTGATGGATGAAAGGATGTTTCGTTACCCAAAGTGACTGAAGTATCCAAAGTTTTTATTATATACCATGAAGCAATTTGAGAAGTCAAGATTTTTAGATGTAGGGAGCCTTCTGAAAATCAAGTGTCTCTGACAGATTTCTAGCTGGGCACCCAAAATGCAATATATTTCTGAATAATTAGGTCAAGGTTCTTTGGTTCTGAGAGTCAATTATGTAATCATAAACCAGTCCTGAGACAGGGTTCAAAGACCATCTTAACTGGCATTCATGCAGCTCGTTATTGGGTGGTCCTGAGGGTTGCAGACTTAAGTTGGGACTGGTTTCAGCAGTGAGACTAAGAAAAGCTGCGTGTGGCTCAAAAGCCCTTCTGCCTTCATGGGGAAGCAGATGCTGTGATAGTTTTTGCCAGTACAGAAGATGATGCATAGACACCAGGGTGAAACTCCAATTTCTCTTTCCCATCAGTTTCAGTGTGGCCAGGATTTAAACCCAGTTGTTTTAGGGACAAATCCAATGCTCATTTTATCAACTCAAAGGCTTCCGTTGATTTAAATGGGAGATGGATCATACTCCCACAAGTCAGTAATCACAGCTCAGGAAAAAGTCCTTCACTTCGTTATTTCAGAAGTGGAAGTAGAACAGATTGGACTGGAGGGGGGAGAAAGCAGAGCCACAGTCATAGGTCAAGACTACTCCAGCTAACATCAGTGTGGCAAAAAATAAGCCGGCTTCATCTCTGTGAAAAAGAACTGGATTTTTCTTAGCAGATCTGAAACTATCCCAGAGGCAGGTTCAAACCTGCAAATTGCACAAAAAACACTTTCCATCTGACTAGACATCCTATTACAAACCTGTTCTATATTCTGTAAAGCTGGCGGTGGGTGGCTTTCAGTTGACTTCCTCCCCACACACACACTCACTGCCCTTTGCTGCCAAGTCAGAAAGATGAAAAATCATATATACTTGCATTCACCAAGTGATCTCCAAAGCAACTTAATACTGGTTCAAGTCTTCCTTGTCTTATAAATCGGATTCTTTCTGTAGATTGTTTACTTACCACTTCTAGTGTGTCTCCAATAAATTAAAATCTGCTGAAGTGGTAAAATGTACGAAAGATATAGTGAATGGTCTGCAGGCTGTACAGTGGAGCCATTATTCTAAGAGGAAGTAGGAAAGGCAATCATAAAATTTTGAAAAATTATGCAATAACTTTGTAGTTATTGCCCATCTGTATTCATTACAATGATCTACTTCACAGGCATATAAATAGAACTGGCAAGTAAAAGATGTGCTGTTTGCCTCCAGATGTGGCACTAGGCTTCAGCAAATGAAATTCAGTTAAAGACTTTAGAAAAAATGTTGTAAGTGTTCATCAACAGATGGAACCTAATCACCTCTCTCCCACCCTGCATTTTACATCCCCCCGTGCTTGCTCTTACCCTCACTCAGGACACCTTCTGTGGAAGAAAGATGGCAAAATTTAATTAGGCTTCATTTGCAGGGCAACCCTGATACACTACATGACTTCATTCTCACAAGGCAACCAGTCCTATAAATCACACCTACTGAGTGCACCCATTAGAGCTCCAGTACGACAACTTTATGCCTAATACTCTCCAAACAAGGACCACACAAAACTAAGACTGTAAAATTGCCGTTGACTCACAGCAGCTTTTATAACACGCACTCAGCTCAAAAAGACTTAACTTATATGGTTTTTAATCATGTTTGGGCATAGGAGACCTCTCACTGATTCAAGACAACATATGTTAAAAAAAAAAGAAGAAAAAGCAGAATATATTTGGCAGAGCTCTCTCCCCTGCAGTTCCCACAGAGAAATATGTCAGTATAATGGAAAAATGATTGTTTCTTTTTGTAAAGAAAGGGGATCCTGAGAAGTGCTTCTTCCTAAAATAAATAAATTTTTAAAAAAAGGTACTTTGTGTGTCACCACGGGGAGGGAAAGCAGTAGGAAAGGTGGTATTTCTGGGTTAGATCCTCATGTCCTGTGTATCTGCAGAAAGTTATGGAAGCAGCTAGGGCTGCACACACTCACTTGGGAGTCCCAGTGCTGCAAGGGTACCTCCTGCCTCTGAGAATATTTTCCCCATGGGGCCAGCGAGCAATCTACACTGCAACGGCCCCACTCACGCCATATGCAAGGACAGGCACAGTAACGTTATCAAGCTGAAGCAGCGAGCTAACACCAGAAAGGAGCAAGCCCCAGTTGAGGAGCTGGCTGATGCTATTCACAGAATTAGATAAACATCTGGCATGAAGCATTGGGTATTCAAAAATATCCTGGCCAAACTGCTGCATGAAGCCGGGAGTCTCCGGTGCAGAGCCTGCCAATGCAGGCTCCTGTATGAACAAAGGCTGCAGAAGGGGATCGCGAATGGATCCAAAGATTTTCATGTGCTTCGGACCAGGGCTCCCATTGCTTCCCTCCAACAATGTGACATGCATCACCACATTTCACTGAGAATCTCTTATTTCTTCACACAATAGCTTTTTTTTTTTCCCCCACCCTCCCTACGGCTACAAATGAGACCAAGGGGGTGAATCTTACACGCTGTCTAATGGACTTCCTCGCATTTGTAAGGCAAAAACAAGGGGTTTACATAATCAGGCTAAGATGCAAACCAATTGAAATTACAATGGTACGTTAGAGTATATTCCTTAAGTATTCAAACCACAGTGAAAAAACATAATCCCCTCCGCTAAACTACAAGGGGCTGACTGAAACCCACAAAGGCTGGGAAATACGGTAAGGTCTGACTGAAAGTTTGTCCTTACTTCACCCCTGAGGAGAAGAGTAGAGAGTATATAGATAATATTGGCTGCTTTTCGGTGAGCACCAAATACACAGCACAGCTGTTAAACCCCACAAATTAAATAGGAGCTTTGCCACCTTATCATCCATCCCGTTCCCACACGGTCAGATCTCTAACTCACATACTTACAGGGCAGCTGCTTTCTTTCTGTCCAGGACCTTCAGTTCCACAGGCGCCAGTCTGGGCTTTCCTTTCCTGTTTTATAAGCTTTAAGTTAGCACCTGGTATGCTTTTCTCTCTCCTTGCCCTTGCCCTCACAGAAAGAGGTTTTGATAGAATCAGCACAAGACAAGACAACATTAAAAAAAAAAAAAAAAGTGGGCAGACCAACTCTGGATGCCTGGTTTTCCATAGATTCATAACCTGTCCTCTGTCCCCATATTCTCCATTCACATCTTCTTTATCACGCCCGCAGCATCTCGCCTCCTTCCCCTCTCTGTGGTGACACGCCACGTGCCTTAGCAGTTGTCTGTCTAGGGCAGTGGTCCCAGCTGTTTTAGGGAAATGTATGTGCTGCCTGCTCAGCTGGTTGCTACATTTTCAGGTGGATAAAGAACTGAGTTAGAGATACCTTTTCCTCAGTGAAAGCACTAATCAGAATCTTCTTCCTCTACCCAGCTACCTCTCTTCATGAAAAATCACAGGCACTTGCCTCCACTTCTACTGCCGCCCCCCCCCAAAAAAAAAAAAAAAAAAAAAAAAAAATTGAGCTGAAATGGACTAGTGAGTTCAAAAGTTATTAGGAAGGATGGATGGACACGACCATATGTTCACAGAAGCATAGTTTCTTTAGAAAATCAGTCTAGAAAGTCACCCTTTCACAGAAGCCTTTAAGACCAGTCGTAAATGAATCAAAACTATAGTGTTATCCGCAGATGATCAACTCTGCAGGTACAGTGTTTTGTGGTTTTTTTCACCTAAGTTTCACACAACTGAAGTTACTTCCCTCATTTAAGCTTCTTTGCGTCTTCCGAGGTGTCTGTCAGGCTGGTCACTGAAGAAGGATTTAGATTCCTCTGAGTTTCCCATCTAAAAATACATGAACATGTATATGTACACACATATGCCTCATGTAGGTGCACATGTAGGACCTTCCAACCTATTTCTGCATAACTGCAAGTTCCAACTCTTCACCATCTTTCATGTGTTTTCTACAAACCGTATTTTCTACTCTGTAGGGTAAGAAAATAATTTTATTTCTGTTTCTCAGGTGAAGAGCTGAAGACTCTCAAAGATCAGGATCCCAGTAAAGTATCCAGTTTCTGTGGGTTTTAGGAGTATTTAATTACTTATGTACATCTGAGAAATTGTGATCACAGGCTTCAACCAAGGATTTACCAGAAGTTCATGGAAAAGAAAGAAGCTGAATGTAGTTCCAGATCCCAGATTAATGCCCTAGTTCCATCCTTTTCCATTCATCCCTTAATGACCTATAATGTAATTAGCTGTGGGTGAAAAAAAAAAACAACCAAAAAACAACAAAAAACAACCAAAACCAAATATATAGGGAAAAGAGATAAAATAAAGAAATATTTCAATTTTATTTGTACAGTTATCCAGTCCTGTGTTACATATAGTCTAGACACAACTGTATGCTGAGGACACTTTAGTAAATTAAAAAGCTCTTGAAGAAGGCAAAAATCTCTTTTTACCTCCCTAACACCTTTCTAGCTGCCACTAATTAAAAGATACTTTGCTCTAATGACAGTCCGCTTTCAAATCTCAAAAAAAACACAGAGTAACGCTATTAGAATATATATTTTTTTTTTTCTATAATGCTGCCTTCTGGAGGGAAAGCAGCATGCTGTAAGGATGGAAGCATCTTCAAACTCTGCTTCAAGCTGGGGAACAAAAGTTTCTCTGCAAACAAAGAAACATAAATTAAATTTAAAAAGCAATGTTTCACATTCTTTATGGGTTGGCAGGAGCCTGCAGGCTGATGGTTTGGGACACTAAAGCCATGGGTGCACCCCATGAAAGACAACCCAAAAGTTCTGACACTGAAGCATAATGGTTAGGGCTATTCAAATACTCCATCTGCTTTGCTGTGTTTTTAAATGAGTACATGTGAAATACTTGGGTTTTTGGTATTTTTTTTTTCCCTCAAAGCAAGAGAGGGTATTGTTTAGCTGTCAGACAAGAGAGCTGGGCAACCTGAGGACACATGGAATAAATAATGCAGAAATTGGTATAAAGCCACTTATATCACATGAGGTCCTATCTATAATCAGTCTTGCCTCAGCAAAGATATCAGATCGTTTCCAGATTTGGAAAAATAGTGAAAAAAAAGGAAGGATTTCTTCACTTGAGAGAAGAAGTAAATAATAAGGGAAGAGAGAAGCGTATACAATATCACAGATACTCTGGAAAGGGACAGTAGTCACATTCAGGGAAGTGAAAAGGTGAGTCAGTTAAATATATTGGAAGTAAACACTTTTTAGCAGAACATGTAATTGTTCATTTGCTACAGGATGGGCTTGAAACAAAGAATTTAAGCTAGAAGTAAACAAGGGTTAGATACATATATGTATGAATAACAACCCTATCATTGCTATTTATTGATGCAACGGTTAATGATATCATTTTGGGCTTGGAGAGTTGGATAAACTTGATTAGATTTTCACAAGTTTAGAAAACTTAAAAGCCACTAAAGAGTATTGAATCACCTTCTGTGTAATCCCATTTATTAAATATCACCCAAATCCCCTCATACTAAACCTGGACACCTGAACTGAAAAGTTTCTGTTTCCAAGAGCCGGGGGAGGACAGTGAGTGGAGACCAGGAGAGACTGACTTGCCACCAGTGAGCGAGGGCCTTGCAGAGACAAGGAGCTGAGGACTCAAACTGTATAAAGGTGTGGCTGAAGCTCTAAACCAGAAGATTGGGGTGAGTCAGTGGGTAGCTTCTCTTTGGGTGCTTGCCCTTCAAAAATGTTCAAGTGGTCTGGGAAAGATATATATCTGAAATACTTTCTTTACTAAAAACTCATCATTTATTAGGCTCTTAGGAGAGTTCTCAAGATAAATACGTTCCACAGGGATTTGATGCTGACTATTGTTTGTGTACTGTACCCATAGCTTCTGGAAGACGAGAAACAGGACTTTATGCGAAGCTTGCTTAAAATTCTGCTTCTAACCCCCACCCCACTCCGCTCTTTGAGCATGTTCCCCTGCAGCCTCAGCTGCTATTTTTAACTCTGCCATTAAGAGTTGCACTCTTTAGCAACCCTTATGTGTGAACTGAGGAAGAAGAATGAGCAAGAACACCACTGTTAATCCAGCACACTTATCTAGAGTGGAGGAAGCACCTCAACATCAGTGGGTATCACAGGTCTACAATGTCAGCTTTTGGCTACTGAAGAACTTCCTACCAAAAAGAGAACGATTTGAGCACTCTCTTTAAGTCAGTCTTCATTGCCTCTTCCTCTACTGTACTGGTGCAAAAAAAGGCTTAATTTAGACTCAAAACTGAGCTCTACTCATACTGGATCCTTTATCACTACCTTACAGCATCTCAGTGCAGACTGACTTATATTAACATACTAGGGTTAATTTCTGCCTAAGAGCCATCGGTGATGTATTTCCATGCATCAATTTATGCCAGTTCAGCTATAACACCTGTAAAACTTATGTCTCAACTGAATCAGGGATGTTCTTACAATCAAACAAGTATGCAAGACCCAGATCCAAATAAACAACAAAATAACTAAGTTCACAGAATCATCTCGCTTGGAAAATCCCTTGCAGCTCCTCCAGCCCAACCATGACCCTCCCCCTGACCGTTCCCAACTCCCCCAGATCCCTCAGCGCTGGCTCAGCCCGACTCTTCAACCCCTCCAGGGATCCCGGGGACTCCCCCCTGCCCTGGGCAGCCCATTCCAACGCCCAACAGCCCCTTCTGCACAGAAATCCTTCCTCAGAGCCAGCCTGACCCTGCCCTGGGCAGCTTGAGGCCATTCCCTCGGGGCCTGGCGCTGGCTCCTTGGCTCCAGAGACTCATCCCCCCTCTCTGCCCCTTCCTGGCAGGGAGTTGCAGAGGGCCAGGAGGTCTCCCCTCAGCCTCCTCTTCTCCAGACTGAACCCCCCCAGTTCCCCCAGCCGCTCCCCAGCAGACCTGTGCTCCAGACCCTGCCCCAGCTCCGTTGCCCTTCTCTGGCCACGCTCGAGTCATTTAATGGTCTTTTTGTAGAGAGGTGCCCAAAACTGAATGTGAAAGTTACAGCACCTTGTCTCCTAAATGGAAACACAGGTGTCTCTGTTAGCCACCTGCGCCTCCACAAGACTGATTGAGGAGAAGTAGGCACCTTCACATAAGAAGAGCATGCTGGTGGGGAGCTACTTAGGGGATTCTAGGCAAGAAATATTTAGTGTGGACTGTGTATCAAAGTTTGTCTCTTACCAGAGCTTAGATGAATAACTTTGCAGCTTGAAGTCCTCACCTTGAGAAATAAATATAATAGTTTCTGCAAGCCCCTTGTCTACTCTTTAATTTAAAAAGGTAAAAATGACAGAAAAATCCACAGATTTTACCTAAAGTAATAAAAGAAAGAGAGTCTGAAGAAGCTCTCCCTTCCACAGTTTTATCACCCAAACAATTCTAAGCTTTGGTCAAGTTGCAGTGCCTCCTCATGTGTTATGGGAGGAATTCCGGTTAGAAACCGTATTCAAACACAGGTGCTTTCTGAGGCTGTTCTTCCCTTTTGCCATTGAGTGATGAATGAATTTTATTTTTCTTTCTAGAGCTTCATGGCACAGGACTTGCAAATATTTAAGATGATATTAACATGATTTAATTAACTTAGGAAAAACTGCCTTTCCTAGAGAATTTTAGTGTTCTCAACCTTCACACTTTTACACTGAATTTCACAAGAAAATATTTCTCTCATTCATAGTCTTGAGGACACTTGCCATTTTCCAACTTTTGCGCTTTTTTTTTTTTTGCTTTTTTTTTTTTTTTTTTTTGGTAGAGAAACTTTGATATGGTTCAAAACTCAAGACACATTAAAAAGGGCCGAGCCTTTACCACATAAGAAAACTTGATTTGAAGAAAACTGCAATGTTTTAAGGAGACTTGACTTACTATATGGAAATATTTAGGGATAACAATACCAAGATCTCATTACATAAAACTCTTCAAATGTCACTTAGTCCCAGAATGCCTGCAGGGGGAAGAATTTTATATGAAGGACTCAGGCCCTCTGTTTTTGTAAAGGAAAGGTCTATATGCATAGCTTAATTTGTTCTCTGTAAGAATTGCCTTGCAACTGACATGCATGCACATCTAAAGGTCTCTAGTTCCCTTAAAAGTCCAGTACAGTGTGTAAATTCACATTTATCCATAAAAATACCAGAGTCCCAGCAGTTCACCATTTATCAGTGACCTAGAAGAGAAGAGGGAATGCAGCTTCACCAAACTGGTTGAGGACAGTCGATGTAGTCCTCATGCAGAGCTCTCATTCCGCTGGAGAATGGACTGGAGAAGCTGGAGGAATGGGCTGACAGGAATTACAAAATTCGAGAGGAACAGTTGCAAAGTCCTGCACATGGGATGGGCAAACCCCTTGTAATTGTACGGCCACAGGGCTGATTGGATAGGTGGAAGTTCTGCTGAAAAGGACCTGGAAGTCCTGTTCTGCTGGACAGAAGGCTGCACAGGAGTCAGCACTGGGCTCATCAGTGAGGGCTAACAGTGTCCTGACCTGATAGCAACAGAAACACAGTCAGTTGGTTGAGGGAAGTGATCATCTCCCCGAACTCAGCAGCTCTTTGGCCACATCCAAAATACTGTATCCAGATTTGTTCCCACACCTCCCTACCCCCTCAAACAAGAAAGTTATAAACTTGAGCAAGTCCAGCTGAAGGCCACCAAGATAGTCAGAGAGCTGAGAACTGTCAGCTATGGGGAGAGGCCAGAGGACCATGGCTTTATTAGCCTGGAGAGGACTTGATGGGAGGAGGGGAGACCTAACAACTTCCCATGCCTACAAGGAAGTTATTCAGAACAAGAAGCCAAGACTTTAGGAAAGTGTACAGCAGGAGAAGGAACAACAGTGATCATAAACTGAAACAACTGAGGTTTAAGTTGTGTATAAGGAAAAAACCAAATCATGGTAAGGACAACTAATCACGGGAACAGCTGCCTAGTGATGTTGTGGAATATCTGTCCTTGGAGGTTTTCAAGATCCAACTGGACAAATCAACTGAATTCGGCGTTGATTTCACTTTGAGCAGGTGGTTGGATTAGGCGGCCTCCTGATTCCTTTGCCGTCTGAATGATTCTGGGATTATGACTGCAATGCACAAAGGGAACAGGCAAAGGCACGAGTTGTAAGAAGAAAGATCTCATCAGTCTGTGTTCACAAGAAAGTTGGCCATGGGAGCCAACCTCTGGAAAAGAAGCTATTCCAACAGCTTTCCAGCATACATTGTCCATATTCTTGACTCAAATTTCCAATTAAATTTCCAGTTTTTCAGGTCACTTCTGGTTCTCTTTTCTTTCTGAAGTAGAGAGCCTATCCCTGGAATAGAAGGTGAAATACTACTTTTGCTGGAAGGAAAGGTGTAGCCAGAGAAGGCTGCAAAGCTTTTCACTCACAGAAAGGGAGAAAAGGGAAAGATCTAGTGTTGGGCTGGGAAAAAGGGACACCAACATTTTTTTTTTTTTCTTATTCTGTAGTTCTGTCATTTCATGCTCTATGAAAATTAAAACATTTGTGTATAGTAGCTTCCCATCCCTCTTTCCCACACAGCCTTGGCAGACATGGTAAATTTAAGTTCTTATAGTTCTTATGAAAATAGCAAACCCCCACCTCTTACCCCCCTGGCAAGAACTGGCACAACTAATGCCATCCTTTAGAACCTGGGACAATGCACAGCTGTCTCTCACAGGCAGGCAAAGAAATGTTTATAAGTACCATGTTCTCATACCAATCTAATCTATGATCTGCCAAACTGCTGAAGATTTTTTTTTTTTTTCTTCTGGGTGAGCTATTTTAAGTCCCTTTGTATGGTATTTTTTAATTCTTCATCCCTCTTCTACTTAAAGAAAACCAAAAAACCCCCAAGCCTCTCAAAGAGAGTTTATTGTGAAGACAGAAGTGAGGGGAACTGGATTGTTAATACGAAAGCATTCTCTGCCATCTCAATGAGTTTTGTATGCATTAGCGCAAAGATACAGATCAAGATGATGTATCGAAAGCTATGTCCATGTAGGTATAAAATCATGGGATGCTTTGGGTTGGAAGGGACCTTTAACGATAATCCAGTTCAATCTCCCTGTGGTGGGGAGGGACATCTTCCGCTAGATCAGGTTGCCAGAGTATGTACCTCTCAGAGGAGAAATTATAGTTATGACAAAAGAAGTGTTACGTTACTATCAGCAATAGCCTGAGTTGGACTGGACTGGAGTTACTGAGTATTTGATGCTTTTAATGCAATAAAGGTAAATAAATCCTGTATAGTACCACAAAACTAGCATTTTGATGTAAGTGGCTTGTCCTCCAAGCGTACAAGTGGCAAATCTCACTTTGAGGATGTCACTTTAACTGAAAAAGGTTTATTCTATAAATAGTTCACAAAGTATGGGTAAAAGTGAGTCACGATTTATTAATCTGCTTTTCTTTCAAAACAGAGTTTTGGTAACATTGGTGTTTTATAATTATTATTATTAACCTTCAAACCACAAACAAGGTTAAGGAGCAGTTTGCGAACAAATGAATGTACAAACGTGTTGGGAGGTGCCATGATATCAAAGGTTGACAATCTTGAGCCAGACTCCTAAATCCCAAGCCTGGCTGAAAAACAGCTCCCAAAAGCTCATCTAACAGTATGTTTGGGGATCAACATTACTTCTTTTTTTCCATTTGAGACTTCTGAATTCATTTTTTCAAGCTATTTCTTTAGATGAAGAAAATTAAATATGTACTTATTTATGTAGTTATATGGGGGGGGGGAAGAACATATGATGCTGGAAGTATTATTCTTGCCTAATTCCTCTAAAATGGGAAATACTTTCTGAGTGTCTGACACTGCACTGTTTTCTTCAGAGAGAGAAGCTTTTCCCATCCACCAAGGATTACACCAAAAAAGCAAAGGAGATACTTTGTTTGTCACAGGGCATGCTCTTGAAAATAATTTTGTATTATTTAAAACGCTTTCTATTAAAAACTCTTGATATTTAAATTTTAAGTTTTCAATTAAAACTTCTTCAAAATAATAATAAAAAAAGAACACCCTTTGCAACCTGGTAAATTCTAAGCAATTCTACTTTTTTTTTTTTTTTTTTTTTTTTTTTTTTTTTAATTTTTGAATGCTCAGTTTATCAGCAACTTATATTTTCATGAAGAGTCATAATCAGCACTTGTTGGAAAGACATCTTGGTAAACAGAGCTTGTGTGTGAAACAACTTCAATGATTGGTCTTAATAGTAAGGAGACCAAATTTTCCACTTCATTTGTAACACCAGAGTTTTACTCAAACAAGCTTTAGTTTACATAGGTGGCAACAACTGATGTAACTAATATCCTTGATCTCAGATTTCTGCTCTGAAGAACCTAGTTCTTTATTAAAAAAAAAAAAACAAACCACCTTTCTGAAAAAAAACACCCTCTTCTAAATTAAATATGTGTACACATACATGTGTATATAAACCCAGTATGAGTTTTCCAAGCTGCACAGAAAACTGTCATAGAATTTACACTCACTTATATTAGGTCAGGCATGTAAATATCCCAAGTGTATTAGAAAAATACATTCAGACTTTTAACTCAAGACCTGAAGGCATAGTTTCCATTGTTTGGTATGGAATACTGCAAGTCATACGAGTCTGGGGTTATGAGAAGAAAGAGATTACAAGAATAATTGCTGAGAAGTGTTACATAATTAGAACAGTATTTTCTTCGTTAGAAAAAAATCTCATCTAAAGTGGAATAAAATACTTGTGAATATTTGCTAAAAGACTTACACAGAAGTCTTATAAACAAGAGGGGGAAAATAATGAAACCAGATGATTTGCAGACCGACTCAACGGACTGTGCAGCATATGTTCCTCCTGAAGAGAATGGCATGTTTTTGACTCCAGTGGCTAGAAGAGTTTTCTCCTAGCACATCTTCACAGCTAGCAATAAGATGAATTAGGTGAGAGCCAAAATTTACTAGCAGACGAGAGTGAAAAACTATTAGTTTCAGTTGCTCTCCTTCTGATGCAATCTTTTATAAAGCTGGAAAGGGAACTTTGAACACACATCCATTCTCATGTTTATATTGTTTTACACTTGTCCTGCATTGAGTACAAATTATTACAAGAACTACAGGACAGGGAGACTCAGAGTCTGAAGGCATCCCTTAGCAATCTAGTAACCTTCCAGTTTGGTCCTGAGGATCTGATGTGGATCTCTTGATAAGTATCCTTCACAGAAGGAGCTGGCATCAAAGGAATTTGCCCTTACGTTGGGTCATATTCTTAAGTGGCACAGGTTGGCACAGCCCCAATAACTGTGATGGAGCTACCCGATTTACACCAGGTGTGTAGGATCCAGTGGCTTTTCAAGGAGCGCATTAAAAAAAAAAAACAAACAACCTCCCACTAACAAGGTGAGATCATATGTTGGCATAGTCTCAGAACATAAAAGATCTAAAAGACCAAGCTGACGTGTTACACCATGTTACAATGAATAATAGGACTCTCTATGTAGCACGCAGCTAGTAAATACATACCCCCAAAAAATGGACAGACCTCCACCAGCCCCAGCTGTGTGCTCTTCTGCTTCCACCACCAAACGTCACCAGCAGAGTCAGAGCTCTTGGTCTCAGGGATCAGCAGGACTGGGGCTGCTCTGCAAGGCAGAACAAGCCTGGAGCCAGGGACGACTCCGGCACAGGCAGTG
>NW_020799092.1:24269335-24330020 GCF_003259725.1 Athene cunicularia
CAAAACTGAATGTGAAAGTTACAGCACCTTGTCTCCTAAATGGAAACACAGGTGTCTCTGTTAGCCACCTGCGCCTCCACAAGACTGATTGAGGAGAAGTAGGCACCTTCACATAAGAAGAGCATGCTGGTGGGGAGCTACTTAGGGGATTCTAGGCAAGAAATATTTAGTGTGGACTGTGTATCAAAGTTTGTCTCTTACCAGAGCTTAGATGAATAACTTTGCAGCTTGAAGTCCTCACCTTGAGAAATAAATATAATAGTTTCTGCAAGCCCCTTGTCTACTCTTTAATTTAAAAAGGTAAAAATGACAGAAAAATCCACAGATTTTACCTAAAGTAATAAAAGAAAGAGAGTCTGAAGAAGCTCTCCCTTCCACAGTTTTATCACCCAAACAATTCTAAGCTTTGGTCAAGTTGCAGTGCCTCCTCATGTGTTATGGGAGGAATTCCGGTTAGAAACCGTATTCAAACACAGGTGCTTTCTGAGGCTGTTCTTCCCTTTTGCCATCGAGTGATGAATGAATTTTATTTTTCTTTCTAGAGCTTCATGGCACAGGACTTGCAAATATTTAAGATGATATTAACATGATTTAATTAACTTAGGAAAAACTGCCTTTCCTAGAGAATTTTAGTGTTCTCAACCTTCACACTTTTACACTGAATTTCACAAGAAAATATTTCTCTCATTCATAGTCTTGAGGACACTTGCCATTTTCCAACTTTTGCGCTTTTTTTTTTTTTGCTTTTTTTTTTTTTTTTTTTTGGTAGAGAAACTTTGATATGGTTCAAAACTCAAGACACATTAAAAAGGGCCGAGCCTTTACCACATAAGAAAACTTGATTTGAAGAAAACTGCAATGTTTTAAGGAGACTTGACTTACTATATGGAAATATTTAGGGATAACAATACCAAGATCTCATTACATAAAACTCTTCAAATGTCACTTAGTCCCAGAATGCCTGCAGGGGGAAGAATTTTATATGAAGGACTCAGGCCCTCTGTTTTTGTAAAGGAAAGGTCTATATGCATAGCTTAATTTGTTCTCTGTAAGAATTGCCTTGCAACTGACATGCATGCGCATCTAAAGGTCTCTAGTTCCCTTAAAAGTCCAGTACAGTGTGTAAATTCACATTTATCCATAAAAATACCAGAGTCCCAGCAGTTCACCATTTATCAGTGACCTAGAAGAGAAGAGGGAATGCAGCTTCACCAAACTGGTTGAGGACAGTCGATGTAGTCCTCATGCAGAGCTCTCATTCCGCTGGAGAATGGACTGGAGAAGCTGGAGGAATGGGCTGACAGGAATTACAAAATTCGAGAGGAACAGTTGCAAAGTCCTGCACATGGGATGGGCAAACCCCTTGTAATTGTACGGCCACAGGGCTGATTGGATAGGTGGAAGTTCTGCTGAAAAGGACCTGGAAGTCCTGTTCTGCTGGACAGAAGGCTGCACAGGAGTCAGCACTGGGCTCATCAGTGAGGGCTAACAGTGTCCTGACCTGATAGCAACAGAAACACAGTCAGTTGGTTGAGGGAAGTGATCATCTCCCCGAACTCAGCAGCTCTTTGGCCACATCCAAAATACTGTATCCAGATTTGTTCCCACACCTCCCTACCCCCTCAAACAAGAAAGTTATAAACTTGAGCAAGTCCAGCTGAAGGCCACCAAGATAGTCAGAGAGCTGAGAACTGTCAGCTATGGGGAGAGGCCAGAGGACCATGGCTTTATTAGCCTGGAGAGGACTTGATGGGAGGAGGGGAGACCTAACAACTTCCCATGCCTACAAGGAAGTTATTCAGAACAAGAAGCCAAGACTTTAGGAAAGTGTACAGCAGGAGAAGGAACAACAGTGATCATAAACTGAAACAACTGAGGTTTAAGTTGTGTATAAGGAAAAAACCAAATCATGGTAAGGACAACTAATCACAGGAACAGCTGCCTAGTGATGTTGTGGAATATCTGTCCTTGGAGGTTTTCAAGATCCAACTGGACAAATCAACTGAATTCGGCGTTGATTTCACTTTGAGCAGGTGGTTGGATTAGGCGGCCTCCTGATTCCTTTGCCGTCTGAATGATTCTGGGATTATGACTGCAATGCACAAAGGGAACAGGCAAAGGCACGAGTTGTAAGAAGAAAGATCTCATCAGTCTGTGTTCACAAGAAAGTTGGCCATGGGAGCCAACCTCTGGAAAAGAAGCTATTCCAACAGCTTTCCAGCATACATTGTCCATATTCTTGACTCAAATTTCCAATTAAATTTCCAGTTTTTCAGGTCACTTCTGGTTCTCTTTTCTTTCTGAAGTAGAGAGCCTATCCCTGGAGTAGAAGGTGAAATACTACTTTTGCTGGAAGGAAAGGTGTAGCCAGAGAAGGCTGCAAAGCTTTTCACTCACAGAAAGGGAGAAAAGGGAAAGATCTAGTGTTGGGCTGGGAAAAAGGGACACCAACATTTTTTTTTTTTTCTTATTCTGTAGTTCTGTCATTTCATGCTCTATGAAAATTAAAACATTTGTGTATAGTAGCTTCCCATCCCTCTTTCCCACACAGCCTTGGCAGACATGGTAAATTTAAGTTCTTATAGTTCTTATGAAAATAGCAAACCCCCACCTCTTACCCCCCTGGCAAGAACTGGCACAACTAATGCCATCCTTTAGAACCTGGGACAATGCACAGCTGTCTCTCACAGGCAGGCAAAGAAATGTTTATAAGTACCATGTTCTCATACCAATCTAATCTATGATCTGCCAAACTGCTGAAGATTTTTTTTTTTTCTTCTGGGTGAGCTATTTTAAGTCCCTTTGTATGGTATTTTTTAATTCTTCATCCCTCTTCTACTTAAAGAAAACCAAAAAACCCCCAAGCCTCTCAAAGAGAGTTTATTGTGAAGACAGAAGTGAGGGGAACTGGATTGTTAATACGAAAGCATTCTCTGCCATCTCAATGAGTTTTGTATGCATTAGCGCAAAGATACAGATCAAGATGATGTATCGAAAGCTATGTCCATGTAGGTATAAAATCATGGGATGCTTTGGGTTGGAAGGGACCTTTAACGATAATCCAGTTCAATCTCCCTGTGGTGGGGAGGGACATCTTCCGCTAGATCAGGTTGCCAGAGTATGTACCTCTCAGAGGAGAAATTATAGTTATGACAAAAGAAGTGTTATGTTACTATCAGCAATAGCCTGAGTTGGACTGGACTGGAGTTACTGAGTATTTGATGCTTTTAATGCAATAAAGGTAAATAAATCCTGTATAGTACCACAAAACTAGCATTTTGATGTAAGTGGCTTGTCCTCCAAGCGTACAAGTGGCAAATCTCACTTTGAGGATGTCACTTTAACTGAAAAAGGTTTATTCTATAAATAGTTCACAAAGTATGGGTAAAAGTGAGTCACGATTTATTAATCTGCTTTTCTTTCAAAACAGAGTTTTGGTAACATTGGTGTTTTATAATTATTATTATTAACCTTCAAACCACAAACAAGGTTAAGGAGCAGTTTGCGAACAAATGAATGTACAAACGTGTTGGGAGGTGCCATGATATCAAAGGTTGACAATCTTGAGCCAGACTCCTAAATCCCAAGCCTGGCTGAAAAACAGCTCCCAAAAGCTCATCTAACAGTATGTTTGGGGATCAACATTACTTCTTTTTTTCCATTTGAGACTTCTGAATTCATTTTTTCAAGCTATTTCTTTAGATGAAGAAAATTAAATATGTACTTATTTATGTAGTTATATGGGGGGGGGGAAGAACATATGATGCTGGAAGTATTATTCTTGCCTAATTCCTCTAAAATGGGAAATACTTTCTGAGTGTCTGACACTGCACTGTTTTCTTCAGAGAGAGAAGCTTTTCCCATCCACCAAGGATTACACCAAAAAAGCAAAGGAGATACTTTGTTTGTCACAGGGCATGCTCTTGAAAATAATTTTGTATTATTTAAAACGCTTTCTATTAAAAACTCTTGATATTTAAATTTTAAGTTTTCAATTAAAACTTCTTCAAAATAATAATAAAAAAAGAACACCCTTTGCAACCTGGTAAATTCTAAGCAATTCTACTTTTTTTTTTTTTTTTTTTTTTTTTTTTTTTTTTTTTTTTTTTTTTTTTTTTTTTTTTTTTTTTTAATTTTTGAATGCTCAGTTTATCAGCAACTTATATTTTCATGAAGAGTCATAATCAGCACTTGTTGGAAAGACATCTTGGTAAACAGAGCTTGTGTGTGAAACAACTTCAATGATTGGTCTTAATAGTAAGGAGACCAAATTTTCCACTTCATTTGTAACACCAGAGTTTTACTCAAACAAGCTTTAGTTTACATAGGTGGCAACAACTGATGTAACTAATATCCTTGATCTCAGATTTCTGCTCTGAAGAACCTAGTTCTTTATTAAAAAAAAAAAAACAAACCACCTTTCTGAAAAAAAACACCCTCTTCTAAATTAAATATGTGTACACATACATGTGTATATAAACCCAGTATGAGTTTTCCAAGCTGCACAGAAAACTGTCATAGAATTTACACTCACTTATATTAGGTCAGGCATGTAAATATCCCAAGTGTATTAGAAAAATACATTCAGACTTTTAACTCAAGACCTGAAGGCATAGTTTCCATTGTTTGGTATGGAATACTGCAAGTCATACGAGTCTGGGGTTATGAGAAGAAAGAGATTACAAGAATAATTGCTGAGAAGTGTTACATAATTAGAACAGTATTTTCTTCGTTAGAAAAAAATCTCATCTAAAGTGGAATAAAATACTTGTGAATATTTGCTAAAAGACTTACACAGAAGTCTTATAAACAAGAGGGGGAAAATAATGAAACCAGATGATTTGCAGACCGACTCAACGGACTGTGCAGCATATGTTCCTCCTGAAGAGAACGGCATGTTTTTGACTCCAGTGGCTAGAAGAGTTTTCTCCTAGCACATCTTCACAGCTAGCAATAAGATGAATTAGGTGAGAGCCAAAATTTACTAGCAGACGAGAGTGAAAAAGTGCCACTTTCAGCCATGGAGACATAGTTTTCACTTTTGACCCATTGTATTGGATTTCCATGGCAAGGTTTTGCTAGCAGGGGGGCTACAGGATGGACTTCTGTGGGAAGCTGCTTGAAGCTTCCCCCGTGTCCGGCAGAGCCAATGCCAGTGGCTCCAAGTCAGATCCGCCGCTGGCCAAGGCCGAGCCCCTCAGCGCTGACGGTGGTAGTACCTCTGGGATAACGTATTTAAGAAGGGGGGAAAAAAACTGCAGCTGGAGAGAGGAGTGAGAATATGTAAGAGTAACAACTCTGCAGACACCAAGGTCAGTGAAGGAGGACAGGAGGTGCTCCAAGCGCCGGAGCAGAGATTCCCCCGCAGCCCGTGGTGAGGCAGCTGTGCCCTGCACCCGTGGAAGTCTATGGGGGAGCAGACCTCCACCTGCAGCCTGTGGAGGAGCCCACGCTGGAGCAGGGGGATGCCCGAGGGAGGCTGTGACCCCGTGGTAAGCCCCCGCTGAGCAGGCTCCTGGCAGGACCTGTGGCCCTGTGGAGAGAGAAGCCCAGGCTGGAGCAGGTTTGCTGGCAGGAGCTGTGACCCCGCGGGGGACCCACGCTGGAGCAGTCTGTGAAGAGCTACAGTCTGTGGGAAGGACTCACGCTGGAGAAGTTCATGGAGGACTGTCTGCTGTGAGAGGGACCCCACGGGAGCAGGGGAAGGGTGTGAGGAGTCCTGCCCCTGAGGAGGAAGGAGCGGCAGAGACAAGGGGTGATGAACTGACCACAACCCCCATTGCCCATCCCCATGAGCTGCTGGGGGGAGGACGCAGAGAAAATCACGAGTGAAGTTAATCTTAGGGAGAAAAGAGGGATCAGGGAAAGGTGTTTTTATGATTTGGTTTTATTTCTCATTATCCTACTCTGATTTGATTGGTAATAAATTGATTTTTCCCAAGTTGAGTCTGTTCTGCCGGTGATGATAATTGGTGAATGATCTCTCCCTGTTCTGTTTCAGCTCACAAGCCTGTTTTGTTATATTTTCTTCCTCTCTCCAGCTGAGGAAGGGGAGTGATGGGGAGGCTTTGGTGGGTACCTGGTGTCTAGCCAGGGTCAACCCGCTACAATCACCTTGTCTCTGGTTGCAATGTGCCTAATACGATGCTCGGAGCCACGTCACAGTGTGGGAAGGGGTGTTGTTACCCCATTGCATACAAAAAGAGGTTTGCAGCAAGACATTTCCCTTGACATACATTATGACACTCTGAAATTATCTTTCTACGAGACATGTCTAACCACTTTTGCAGCGTACATGTGTTGTATTTTTCCCCTTGAAACCTTGTTGGGAAGTCTACTAATGAGCTGTAGATAGGGTCCCTTAGCAAACCTGTCTTCTACACAGCTCAGAACTCTCCCTTATTTCTGACACACTCCACCTGTACTGCCTGCCCTAGCCCAAGTATAGACGTGTGCTACTTGGAGCAACACAACCTTTCCCTCTTCTTGCAAGTGCTCACAGGACAAGGAGAGAAGTAACTAGGGACTTGACCCTAGTGCTGTAAGAACCAGCCTTTGAGGGCTAAAAGGGACTGGCTGAAGAAGGGAAGCAATTCTGGCAGACAAGGTTGAGGTTTGGATGAGTTTGTAAAATCTTGTGAATGTCCCTGAGGTATTTTTGGCCCTTTGGCTATGAAAATGAACCTTCTGCATGTTAGATGGTAGTGGATCATCTCAGACATCTGTCACTTCCTGCTCAATACCATACTGAGGTACCGCCCTTCCTTTCTGTGGGACAGAATCATAGAATCACAGGACGGTTTGGGTTGGAAGGGACCTTGGAGATCATCTAGTTCCCACCCCCTGCCCCAGGCAGGGACACCTTCCACTAGCCCAGGTTGCCCAAAGCCCCGTCCAACCTGGCCTTGAACCCTTCCAGGGAGGGGGCAGCCACAGCTGCTCTGGGCAACCTGTGCCAGGGCCTCACCACCCTCACAGGGGAGAATTTCTTCCTTCTATCTAATCTAAATCTATCCTCTGTCAGTTTAAAGCCATTACCCCTTATCCTACCCCTGCACTCCCTGATGAAGAGTCCCTCCCCATGTTTCCTGTAGTCCACTTTAAATACTGGGAGGCTGCTCTAAGTTCTCCCTGGAGCTTTCTCTTCTCCAGGCTGAACAACCCCAACTCTCTCAGCCTGTAACAACAGATATTGGAACAACAGATGTTTAAATCCTAGTCCATACAGTTTGCTCTAGGGATACTTTCTGATGCCTCTGCATTCTGCCTTTCACAGTTAGGATGGGATTCTTTCCATCAGGTTTTAAAAGCAAGGTGCCTAGTCAAAACACCATGCCTTTGTGTCAACAAAGAGACACGTCCATCAAGCCCTCTCAGTCCAGACATGTAATCTAAGCACTTCTTAAGAGCAACCATTTATCTTCAATGACCATAGGAAGACTCTAGACAAGTACTCTGGAAGATTCCTAACATATAAATGGCAAACGTTAGGTCATACAAACTGCATCTTTAGTGTGTAGTGTTTTTTGTGTATTTTATATTACAATGCAGCTCATCTCCTAGTAGAAGAGGCTGTGGCATTTTTTTGTACAACCAGAACTTCTTTCTAGGCGGATTTTATGTTGCCAGGAAGGCATTATCAAGAGCCATTCTGCCTCCTGCCAGACCACCTCTGACCAGAGGGGAGAAGGACCAGGGCACAGCATGAGAACAGTCACCAAAGTTAATTATTAATAATGCCTGAGAAGGACTCCCTCACCTCTGAGGTAGCAAAGGTCCCTCCAATGGGAGGAGGAAAGTAATGGGTGGAAATAGCAACCTTGCTACTGCCTCTCTGGAAGGTCAGTCCAGATTTGAGGTGACACGACTTTCTAAGCATATGGATTCGGTGGGCATCAGCACGCCTGCTATGGTCTGTGTAGATGTCCTGATTTGAGGGCTGGTGCAGAGTGGAAAAAGTGCCCCACAGGGAACTCTGGGCAATTTTTGTGCAATAAGCCAGCTTCTTAAGGTACAAGTCAGTTCAACCTGCCTGCTGTCAAAGTAACCATCTCAGTAGCCAGACTGATGAAGGATTTAAAAGGGCACTGGTAACTGAAAAAGCATTTGGATAAACAACTATCAAAGTTAGAAAAGATCCAAATACTTAGAAGACTGGTAAACTTCTCAGTCATATCACTAGGAGTAAGGCTGCAGAATCTAGCCCTATGTGGGGGTTTAGTTTCTATTTTTTTTTTATTTTATTTTTTTTTTTTAGGGGGATTAAATAGGTTGGTCTTTCCTTATGTAAAACCATGATTCATCCATCATGTCAATAGCATCATATTCATAAATATACCACCGTGTCTGGTGTTTTCCACTGAAATTGGCAAATTTACTTAGAAAGAAGCAAAATTAAAATTTCAGGAATTTCCAATTGGACTTAGCAAGTTGTGAAAGAAGAGTGATGACTGCTATCGATGTAAAGAGTTATGAGCTGCCTGGTTCTTCTGTTTTATGGAACAGCTTAGCCATAGAGCATACCTACTTCACTGCCACTGTGGCCTGGTCCTGGCCATGGCCTTAATTTTTCTGAGGATGTTATTCATAAATGTTCTCTTAATCAAGCTCAGGCCCAGAATTTTACTGTAGAGGCCAAACTAATTGCCAGGATACATGAGATGCCAAACCCTAGAAGGTAAAGCTAAAATTTGTGTGTCCTGGCTCAGAGAACCACTATGTTTCAAACTTGAAATAAAAAGTGGGTTTTTACATTTCTTAAATAGTTGATTTTTCCACTCCAACAATTAGAACTCTGTGCTTCTCAAAGAATTCACACTGTGAATAAGTACATCTCCTTATTTTTTTTTTTTTTTAATTTGACCAAAACAAAAATCTATCTCTCTTTTAAAAAGTTTATTATTTTTTTTAAGAGAAAGAAGTAAGGATTTATTCCAAAATTATCCCTGGCTAGTGTGCATGGTTACCACACTGAAACAGACAGCAGTTTTCTGGGTGAAATGGCATTGCCCCAGGTGCCAAGACCCACATGGAAGGTATGCCAAGGACTGTGAAGATTTTTATGTCTCTCCTGCCATCATAAACAAGAATGTTATATCTTTCAACTGGGCAACTGGCATGTTCCCCATTGATTACACCCTTTAATTGAGAAAGGGAGAGATGAATGATTCTCTTTATTCTTTTCACATGTAAAAGTTTCTACAGGATTAGCAATCTCCTGGTTCTTGATAAAAATACGTGCTCCAACACAAAATGTTGTGACATCTCACAATATATTATGCTCATAATATAATAATCTCATACTGGAGTAATCTCACTCACCCATTAAGAAACTGAAATTCTATTCAGTAAACAACATAAAAACAATGTTGGAGCTTTTAAGTTTGAAGTCTGCTAGCCCTCACTTACGTGACTGTGGGAAACATTTCGCTTTGCCATTCTCGGTCCCATGAGTAAGAAATGAGATGGGATGACATGACAGAAAAGCTGATGAACCCGAAAGCCTGTACACTTTTCCCTCTTTGTGTCATCGCTGGGTGTCATGCCATCAAACCATGCCTCAGGTCCCTGAGCACATTTCCCCATCCCCGAGTTTTGCTGCCTGGACCCACAGCCACCTCTGACAGGGCACAGCCTTATCAGCCGCCAGTTCAGAGGGTGGTGAAAGAGCAGCTCTGGAGAAAGACTTGTCTGTCCTTGTGGGGCTCTGCCCCTCCTTTGCTCAGGAGCCACTTTTATGCCCCTGCCACTCACCTGAGTTATGTTGCTGGCACACCCGTGCTCTGTTCAACACCTTCCTAATTTTGGCCCTTACCCCAGCCCACTGATTTGACTTTCTGGCTTGATCTCAGACCTGCCTCATCACATGGACTTTTTGATCAGTACTGTTGACTGGCTGTGGTTACTGGCACAGAACCAGTTTGGGTGCAGTGGGACAGGTCCCTTGTTGGTGAGGTCTGTGCCGCTGCCTACCTTGCTGTGACTCTTGGCTCCACAAAGAGCAGCCTGGCTTTGCTGCTCCATTCTGCCTTGCATCACTTCATCCTTTGATCACCATGGTTATAAAATACTGCTATGAGAATGTATGGGATTCTGTGACCTCAAATAAACGAATATTACTGGTTCAGTAGGAATCCTATCCTATCATCAGGAAAGATTCACAACCCAGCAATCTACTAGGCAGATGCATTAGGTAGATATTTTCATCTTACAGGAATTACTTCTACCCACTCCATTCCTCCACAAGGTAAACTTGAATTATTTCACTTGTCCTCTGGAGCCCTGAAGAAAACTCTTTTGTGCTGGGCAGATAATTCAGGACTCCAAAGGCTGGGTCAGATGAGGAAAAGCTGGAAGAGCTTAGTCAATGAAGGAAAAATCTGTAAAAAAAAAAAAAAATCCCCACCGAAACCCATCAGAAAACAACAAAAAACACTAATCCTATTTCCTTTAATATCAAAGCCAAAGGGAATTTTGCCATAGACTTGACTAAGAACTGTTGAATGTAGAAGTATGTTCTCGTCAGCACTTCTTAATTTATCCTTGCCTGTATTCCAGACTAGTCATCTAACATTTTGACACTAGGTGCAGGGTTGGATATGATTGAGTATCACGAGCCATTTGCAGCAGGCATGAGTTAGTCTCCCTGTGTGTCAGAAGCTGGCCGTGTCTGAGTTAGAGTCGAAGCACTCATTCTGAAGGTTATGTTCTTCTACAAAAAAGTCCACTCAAAACATTGCTTTTCACTGACCTCTTCATCTTGAGAAGTGTCATTCGAACCTAAAATATAAGTTTAATGGTGATTTTATATAGATTAATATTAAAATTGTACCTGTGTTTCCCATAAAGGGTCTAGAAATGACCAAACATTAGTTCTAGTGCCTTAAACCATCATCACATCAGACTCATTCTCAGCATCAAAGCCAGACTCTTGCTCAGCTCTACTTCACTCTTTTTCTTTCTGCCCTTATGCTGCCACCTCAGACCCACCCTCCCACTACTGCAGGGTCATAATGAAACAGAGGAACTAAATTAAGGAAAAAACTGCAGGTTGAAAACTGTCCATCAGGGAAAAAAAAAAAAAAAAAAAAAAAAAAAAAAAAAAAAAAAAAAAAAGTTAACTAAAAAGTCTCAGTCAAGAAAGTCTACAACTAATTGTGCCAGAACAATTGAGATGGCAGTCAGGGAGTGAAAATGAGCAGCTCTTGTTAGAAAAAAAGGGCAAGGAACAGCTTATATTGAGAAAAATGCCTGTGGAACTGTGACACAAGAGCCTGAGCGTCATTGACTTCTTCAAGGCTTGCAGCTTCAGGCATCGTTTTCAAGATAAAGCTACAGCTCCTTGTTTTCTTAAGAGGTTCAAAAATGATACTCTTTTGTCACAGAAGTAAGGGTATGCATCTGAGCTCACTATGCAAATTGCAATAAACCCTTTAAACACTCCATTTCCCTTTTCCATTTTTCAAGATGCCCGAGAACAGCTTATAAACCCCTTATCTCTGCTTTAACTCAAAACATTTGTGAATATTCAGTAGGCTGTTACATCTGTGGAGTACTGAATGCAATATACATCACTTCCATGGACATTTACATAGCTAATTAGTGACATTAGACACCACAAACTGCATGGCTGAATGGAAAATTGAAAAGTCACATTGCTTCTGGCTGTGAAGTTTAAGATTTCGGTGGACAGTTCAAAATTCGAACTAGGATAAAAAGATTGTATTTCCTACGAGGATTCTGTTAGGAAAGCTCAAACATTCCAGACAAGCGTACAATCAGGGAACTGAAATACACTTTTGAAGTTAAATGAATAGCAATATGATAGATAATGCTTTGTTTTGATCACTCAAGGCTGTAAACATGCGTGATGTTATAATAATGGATGAGTTTGAAAAACACTGTCTTGTGATTCTGGATAAGCAAACAGAACTGTCAGTTCTTGACCAAGTTATCTGGATCATTTGGGCATGGAAAAACTGGGTGGGGAATTGCATGAGATCAGGGAAGAAAAAAAAGGAAATCTCATGAGAATAGAGCTACAAGGATCTCTGCTTATGGTATTTTGGCAGTTCCTCAACCCAGAAGCACACAGCAAATGAAAAACAGCAATAACAAACTCCAGATACTGTGGGGAATTCACTGAACTGCCAAGAACATGAAAGTTTCTGGGACCCTACACATAGATAGAGAGGGCTTGTGTCATGCCACCTTCCACTTAGCTACTCACAAAACTGTTGCAGGGATGGTGTTTACTGCTGACTCACGCTGGCAGACAGACCTTATTTATTCCAAGCATGATATAAGAGGATTTGGAGTGTGTTGCTGGAACAGAGGAAACTTGCAGCTGCAATAGAGGCATCCCCCAGAGAAAGCTCCAAGAACAGTTAAGCTTGAGAAGAATAGTTGTCCTCTGTCCTTACTGGGGCTATTGAAACACCAAAAGCCAGAGAGGGCGGATGCCCCAACCTGCAGCGTGCAGAGTCTGTTCAGAAAAGGGTGGTAGTTTTAGCTGCTTACAAACCCTTTCCTTACCCATATCACTCATGTCTAACAAACAAATGAATCATTTGCAAAAGAAGACTCAGATTGTTGTCTTCTCTAACCTTCTTCATCATGCCAGCACTGATTTTATTAGTTTCAGTTGCTCTCCTTCTGATGCAATCTTTTATAAAGCTGGAAAGGGAACTTTGAACACACATCCATTCTCATGTTTATATTGTTTTACACTTGTCCTGCATTGAGTACAAATTATTACAAGAACTACAGGACAGGGAGACTCAGAGTCTGAAGGCATCCCTTAGCAATCTAGTAACCTTCCAGTTTGGTCCTGAGGATCTGATGTGGATCTCTTGATAAGTATCCTTCACAGAAGGAGCTGGCATCAAAGGAATTTGCCCTTACGTTGGGTCATATTCTTAAGTGGCACAGGTTGGCACAGCCCCAATAACTGTGATGGAGCTACCCGATTTACACCAGGTGTGTAGGATCCAGTGGCTTTTCAAGGAGCGCATTAAAAAAAAAAAACAAACAACCTCCCACTAACAAGGTGAGATCATATGTTGGCATAGTCTCAGAACATAAAAGATCTAAAAGACCAAGCTGACGTGTTACACCATGTTACAATGAATAATAGGACTCTCTATGTAGCACGCAGCTAGTAAATACATACCCCCAAAAAATGGACAGACCTCCACCAGCCCCAGCTGTGTGCTCTTCTGCTTCCACCACCAAACGTCACCAGCAGAGTCAGAGCTCTTGGTCTCAGGGATCAGCAGGACTGGGGCTGCTCTGCAAGGCAGAACAAGCCTGGAGCCAGGGACGACTCCGGCACAGGCAGTGATGGTGCCCTCACCATCCAGGGCACAGTTCTGAACAACCGAGTCAGAGCAGGGTGCTGATAACAGAGTCCATCAACAGCCTGACAAGGTGATGAGTCAGGTCCATCTATTCAATCTATTCATCCCCAGTCAAAAATAACAAGATAAGGCCAGAAGCAGGAGCGGAGACTTTACAGCATTCAGCTAGAGTACTCCAAGAAAGTCCCATGAGTAAACAAGCACAGACAGGACTGGACACACAACGGGGCTAGGAGTTTAAATTGAGCTGCTGGGGCAGTGGGCATCAGGAAGGAAAGTGGAGGCCCCAGATGAGGCTGCTCAGGGAAATCAGGTGCCCTTAGGGCATGGACACTTGGGTTACAAC
The DNA here is from genome assembly GCF_003259725.1 of Athene cunicularia. Lineage (NCBI taxonomy): Eukaryota > Metazoa > Chordata > Aves > Strigiformes > Strigidae > Athene > Athene cunicularia. The sequence continues at coordinate 24,283,040 of NW_020799092.1, forward strand.
AGTAGACAAAGCTTTATATGAAACTGTGACACAAACCTCCTACAAGTCAGTAAATATACACTTCAAAAAATTTGTCTCCCTCCAGAAAGGGCAAGATGTTCTGCTCCGAAGTTCGATGAAAGATTCACAGTTTAGAAAAACTTAACGCACAAAAATAAAAATGATTAATTTGAAAATTGTAGGCACAGCTAAAACCACATTCGTTTTAGGTTATGCACCACATTCGCAAGTCAATCAGCACATAAATGGCATGGAGCACAGACGGGGACTGTATGCATTTAGTCCAAGTTTCTAGTATTCAGTGCTTTTTTCCCCTTTATAATACTAAAATCAAGTACGGCTTAATGAAATAGTCCTTTGATGAAACTTGAGAACCAGTTCTATTATTTGGCTCTAAAAGGAAGCTTTCCTCATGTTTATAAACGGATATTACAGTTTCTTCAGATGGCTGAACAATGGGCTGCACCTTTATTATCTCTGTTTTTAGAGGTACAGTAAGTTAATTTATTGTTAAATAAAACTTGAATGCTATCTCATTATACAGCAATGAACTTTAAGAGTCTCTTGGATTTGAATCAGAAAGATTCTTCTCCGTGTCAAAAGTATCTCAATATGTATTTCAAGAAAATAGAGACTGTCATATAAGCTCCTGCTGGCAGGTGATTGCAGTATTTCTGAACAAAGACATCTAAATCAAAGGATCAAGGAGAGGGAGAGGAATAATCTCTTGGCCATTATTGCTATGTATTATTGATATAAAATTATTGAAGGCATAGTGCAGAAAAGCTAAAATAAAGCATACAGACTGCCTTCAAGGGTGCATTGTGTAAGAAGCAAATTTGAAGACACTTGATCAAGGATAACAGGTTTTGCTTCCATTTGTAGCTCCTGGAAAGGATTAGATGACCCAGGACAGGTGGTCTAAGTACATGAATAGAGATCTCGGCAGCTGGAGCCTGACCATCATTTAAAATGCCCCTGAAATATTTAATTTATGTTGACTAGAAGGAATTGTTTCACCTTGCTGAAGTGGATCATAGTTCATCAGCGCGTGTCTACATCATCTGGAACATCATATTTTAATCAGATTTAATAGCAACACCTGGCGTGTGACTCTGGATTGAACTCACAAGACAAAAGAGCTGATCTTGAAAAGAGATAGGCCCCCAAAATACCCGAACAGAAGTAGCAAGGAATTTGATAATGAAGTAATTTTTTGGTTGACAAATATGTACACGTTGAAACTGTATCAGCTTTTGTGAAAATTTTCACAGGTTCTAGAATAGAATTTCTGGTCAAAAGAAGTGAAAAAAAAAAATCAGCCTGTATTTTGGAGACACAACCCTAGATTCATGTTCTGTTTTCAGGCAAGGATGTAATACCAGACTCCAATGTCAAACGAGATTCCTCAAATTACAGGGGAGCAGGGAATCAGCTGGGGTCTACTATATCTTGTGTGAAATCATTCTCTCCGACAAAGTCCTCCTCTCAATTGTAGTAATTTCTGTTTACCTAGCTATCAGTTACTCAGGCGTCTCTCCTTATAAAAAAAAAAATCATACGATTTTCCATTTCTTCTATAATGAAACTAAACAAATGCCAAAAGACACACTAATTTTCTAAGGGAAAATCACTGTTTATCAATGAGACCTGTTACAAGGGGAAATTTGTTGCTTCTGGTCAAGCCAGAGAGGTGTAAGGACCCAGAGAGCTCTCTCCTGTGAGGGGAGTGCTGCCTGGGCTCAGGGGAAGCCTAGGGGCACCATGGCTGAGGGTTTCCTAGGTGATGTTGGGGAGCAGCTGCCAAACTATCTTTCTGGGAGGTGGCAGTTGGGATTAGTCCCTCTTTTATGGTAGATGCTTTTAATCTGAATCTCTTAAATTCCTGGACCCCACCTGAGATATAGGGATCTTTTATTCTTTTTATTTTTGAACACCCAATTTGTGACAAACTGCTGTCTCTTTGCCTGAATTTATGACCCTTTAAGAACCGACTATGGACAATATGCTAAGATAAATTTTCATTTCCAGAGTGATTCTACCCAGCAAGCATTTGTCTAACTCTGACGTGGCGTATCTCTCCTGCTAGCAGAATGTTGATATGGTGTGTAGAAAAATTTCTCATTGTTGCTTTGTTTGTTGATTTAATGAATTAATACATTCATTTCATGTAATAATAATAATTTTGCTGATGAACTGTCACAGCTGGTGGTGCAATTCCAAACAACGTTACGATATTCAACGTGTTTAGCATTTTGGAGACAGAGTAAATCAGGTTGTAGAAGCTGTTCCAAACAAGACATGAAGGAGATCTCTCCTGCCCTGCAGTTGTCCAGCACTGGTGTGTCTCCAGGAGTACTCACAAGCCCAGATGTGGCTGTTTCCAAAGAAAACACTTTCATGCTCTTTCTAAGCTATCATCAAGTTGTGACTTTATTCTGTTTGCCCTGAGGTGAGACAGGTACATTTCCTTCAAAGAAACAACATCTGGACCATTTTTCTCCCCCTTGGAATAGGTCTGCCCACACAAATTCCACCTTGATTCAACAAAAAAAACCCACACAGACCAATAATTTAGGGGAAAAGAATAAGAAATATAACACTATTGGTTTTTACACTTTCTTACAGCAAAAAAAAACCCCACTGCATGATTAGTGATGCACGGCTTACAGCAATTTAGAGCTTCCACCTCTTAGGTATGTGATTCCTTGTGCCTGTAGACGGATGTAGTCATCCCTTTGACAGGACCAGAATACAGTTCTTTCAAATATCTTAAACGTCTTGTGGCCCTCTCTCCCCATGAGAGCTGAGATATGCCAGTCAAGATGCCTGCCATGCAGAAGGGTTTAGAGTAGTATTGGCATTTGATCTGAATTCTCCTACCTCCTAGTAGATTTATCTCTTGATTATTATGCTCTAAAAAAAAAAAAAAAAAAAAAAAAAGAGGTCGATTTTGTCTCTCCTAGGAATACTTTAGAAATCACAAGCATTTTGCCAGGGTAAGAATAGCACTTTCTACCCAACTTCACATTTACTCCTTTCGGGTTATTTTCCACATTTTGTTCTGAAACTCACGTGTTTTGCTTAAAACATTGATATGGCCTTGCCGGATGCCATGACCAAACTGCTTCGCCCTTTTTCGTCGCCAGTTGTTGCACCTGGTTGGATTTTGTGTTTCTACTGAATGCCTGGCCTAGAGCTCAAAGACCCACTGTTATCCCTCCCCTGAGTGGAATAGAGTTAATTACTAGTCCTGCAGAATAACAGGAAACCCACAGAATTTCTTACAATAAGAAATCATAATAATTTTACCATCTGCGGAAGTTTTTTTGAGGCCCAGCAGTCCAAATGCAAGATTTCTGATGTAAGTCCGCCAGGTATTCACAGTTTTTTATTTAATTAAAAACTGTAAAAGCTTTTACTCCGCTGGATCTGGACATGAGAAAAGCTAAATCGCCCATGCTTTAAAAACATAGAAAGATCAAATGAATTTCAGGCTGTCACGGAAGCAGATTGTTGTGCCAATAGCATACTTCTGTAGTTGCAGATAAATAAAATTAATTAGCCTGACGTGTTGTTACCAAAAATATTTGGTTACCTATGGTGCTTGCAGAGCATGAGATTGACAATTGCACTCACTTTGGATTGTGTGGTTTAATAGTAAAATATTCCTTACTAGCAGAGTTGACACAGAAATTTGATTGTGTATCATGATAGCATTTTAGCGGCCATACTCAGGCTAATGGTCTGCCTTCTAATATCGCCACATCTGAACAAACTGAGCTCTACGTGCTGAGGTAAAATAAAAAAAAAAAAAAAAAAAAAAAAAAAAAAAAAAAAAAAAAAAGTGGTAGCTGCATTTAATATTCTTGAGATATTTTGCCAACAAATATACCGTACGCATCACCTAATTCTTCTTCTTTACTAGCCTGTCAGAATGAAGAGAAAAACAAATTTTTCAAGGTCCAAATGCCAACTTGAAAAGCCTGCCAATCAAACCCGTTTTTTCTTCAATATGAAAAAAAACCCAAACCAAACCAACATTTCAATAATAGTGGGATAATGACAAAAGAACAACAAAAAGCCACAAAACTCCCAGCTAAGGCCAACATCATGATTACTGCCATACAGATCTCATTCTTTTCTTTTTTCCTTTTTCCTCCTTGCGATAATACTGCATTTCAAAGCCTGGCATGTCAGTCTTAACCCCATTTTTTTATGGCTTATGCAGAATTGTAACAAACCTTTTATGTGAAATGAAGAGTTTTGGGAGAGCAGAGTTGAAGAGACATTTCTAGTAATTTCCTTCTTTTCCTTGGGCTGGGAGGGATCCAGGAATAGAAGGAGAGAGCTTGGTATTCAGGTCACATTCCTGATATTAACTTTAGACAAAAGATAGATGACCTACTGATGTCAGTGGGGTATTTTAGGTGCTGGGTCTCTGTTGTTGTTTTCTTTTGCTTCCTAAAGAGTTCTGAGCAGTGACAGTTTGTGCTTTGTGCTGCATTCTGTAATTTGACTTGAAGTTATTACACCCCAGGTCACGCTCACCTCTCCGCCTGAGGACCTTTATTAAAACTCTTTGTCTTTTCTTGCAAAATAAGCAGTTCTGAGCCCCTCCTGGTGGGTGCCAAGATAACTTGTTCCTTCCCATGGCCTCAATACAATTGTCAATTGTAACATTTGGGACCCTGAAATACCAAAACTAATCTACATCTTTAATCTTAACGAGAGGAGGATCAGCCTTGTCTTAGAGTGCCTATCAATCTTTTCATGCGTTTCAGCACATTCCTCGGATAGTTCTGATGAATTTGTAAAGAGCGTGGTAGATTCAGAAAGCGTTTAGCTCAGGACTTTCTTTTAAAAGTTGTGTTATTAATATGCTATTGGGTTTATGAAATTATGTTAGAGTCTAGTTAAAGGTTTCAGGTTCTGAAATCGAATCAGAATATGGGATGAGTGTTAGAAAGATTCTAGCCAAAGCCTCGTCTAGAGCAGAAAAGTTCTTTGCCACTCTCTATTGGCATCAAAATGAACACAGCTGACAGCTGGCTGCTGTTTAGATGAAGGTGTTGATGAGAATAAAACATATTTACAACTGTGCTCTGGGATAAATATTGAATGTGATTTGCCTTTGCCTATGCTTGCAGTGAAATTATCTTCAGTGTTGTTTGTGATGCAATTTTCCAACCCAGGTGAAAGTGAGAAATATAATAGTAAATAAGGGTGAAAAAAAAAAAATCCTGAAATGCATCCAAGAAACTATATTAGAGCAATACTCATGTTATTTAATTTTGACCTTTGATACCTTCACGGGAAGGTAACACACAGTATTGTAGCCACCCCCTTCTGTGGTTGCATCAAGTATTTTATATGAGGAAAGATCATTAGATGACTAGAACCAAGACTTTTAATCCATTTCTCACGTATTTCTTCCACAGAAACAAATGGAGTTAGGGTATGAAGAACTGGCTGTAGAATTTGACCCTTATTTAGGTCTTCTCTCTCCTTGTTCCCTAAATTTCCAATGCTCTAATCCACAACACCGGTCTTCAAGAAATATTTTGAGATCATCTACAATTACAGATTATTTACTGAAAGAGGAAAGACTGAATGGTTTAAAGTCTTCAGGCTGAGTTCTGACATAAACAAAGAAATCTCATTTACAGAGGAAAATTAGTCAGCTTTTGTGACATAAATTATTCTATGATACCAGAATATCTTAAAGTAGATGTTAATTTGAAATGAAAGACGCTTGCATCCCAGAATAACTGGTATACTTCTAAAATGGAACAATTATTTGAAAGAAAAGACCCCTAAGCCAGAATGTCTCAGAAATGTTTTTTTAAAGAAGGATTTTTTTTTTTCTTCTGTAGTTATTCTAGCCAATGTTCTATAAAAATAAAGCTCTTCAGTAAACAAGAGTAGTGTCTCCAGTATTCTATATAGGCAGAGAACTTGGTTTCTGACTTTTTTTTTGGACAGATTTCTTGTTACAACAGTGTGGTTGTAGACGCTCAGGGTTCCTGTGGTTTAAAAGTAATAAAACAGATTGACAGACATGTGTCAGAGAGCGTAACATCTTTGGGGCAAGAATCTTGTCATTGTCTAATGTTGTACAGTAGCGGGGAATAGAAGCTTTTGGATTGTAATAAAACAGAGTCGTAACTGAAACCTGAAGCAAGTAGTATTTATGCAGATAAAATGATTTGTGTTGGGTGTGGTGTGCTGCCCATTTTTGTTCCTTTCACATGAGTGAACACAATTTGTCGCCAGGAACACGCTCAATAAATTTTAAGGAACTGTTAAGAGCAGTATTCACAAGAAGCAAACTCCTCATTCAGACTGGCTGAATGAATTCAGAAGGAAATCAGAATGCTCAATCAGGATAGACCTACGCGAGACCAGACAATGCCACGTGGCTCATACATACAATTAAAACTCGACAACGAAGATCGAATTTCAATTTGCAAGAGGGAGCAGCTATCTAACCCATTTATAGATGTGGCCTTACAGAACAACTAAGCAACGAATGAAGACCCTTCAAAGTTTCTCACGGATGTCCCACCAGCATTAAGAGAGACCAAAATAGGTTGTTAGGGATCGTTCACAAAGGCGTAATAAAATATTTTACAGCAAGCTGTTGATTCAAACAAATAGAATCCGGAGGCCGACAAAAAGGTAGATTTGAGCAGAGTGATACAAAGAAAGCCTGGTTTCCAGCAGCCTCGTGTCTCGCGGTTGAATTCCCTGGTGTTTAAAGAGGCGGGAGCTCATAAAGTATCCCTCTCCTCTGACCGTTGTCAAGAGACTTAGTGCAATATTCATGCGGTTAAGACTGCTACTCCATGTCAGTGCTCAGCCCACGGTTTCTTAGCTGAATTAAAAGAGCCCTGAGAATGCAATGGACAAAACCAAACACACACTTTTGAAGATGGGCTTGGATGCACCAACGAATAGTGCACAACACAGGAGAGACTTGGTTTAAATTGTATTCCTCCCGGGGACGCTTAGGGCTGAGGCAGACTTCAGCTGCTCTGCATTTACTTGACCCAGTTCTCATCTGTGCTGACGTACATCCATGAACCCTCCATACGTTAGTTAAATTTCTTTTCGAGAAGTACAACTCATTCTAAGAAAGAGCTGAATTAAGGGGTAAAAAACCCCGTGTGTTTCAAACAGATAAATTTATGGATCTGAACTCTGAGTTGGCACGACCACAAGCCTGGGAATGAGATATTACTGCTCTTGAGAGAGAGAGAGTGTTGATTTTCTGTTGGGTATTTCTAAGTATTAATGTTCCAGGCAGGAGAGTCTTTCATAGTTATTCATTAGGTTGGTTGCTTCTTGGGAGGGCAGTTAATCCTTCCCTCACCTCCATGTTCCCTCTCTTCCTCTCAACCTCCCGCAGAGCTGTCTCCAGCCAGCCAGGATGCTCTGCCTGGGTGTTACTGGATGAAAACTCATGGAATTCATCCACGTACTTTCCTGTAAAAGCATAGAGAAGAACGGACATGATGGAAAGGTTGCAAGATTACAGCTCTAGAGAGGGAGAGGCATGCTGGAGCAGTTTGGATCATGGAGGTGGTTAGAAACATGTTTTCTACCACCTACCAGAGTCGTGCCAGGTATCCTGTCGGACAGGTTCCATTTTCTTTAATATGTGCTTCCATAACAAATTTATAAGGCCACCAGAGGCCTCTTAGTTAGAAACAAATCTCAAATCATTATGATGCTACAGCTATTTGCTCTTTATTATGGAAATAAATCAAAAGCAGGCTTTCAGCAAAAAAAAAACCCATGGCTGGAGTAACCACCGCCAGGTTCCCGAAGATGCCAATGCCCCAATGTCTTTAGCATTTCAGTGTATGTTTTGGCCACTGGAGGCTCAGTTTTTCAATTAAGGATCAAAAAAACAGCTTCGGGTAAATTTCCCAACCTAGACAATGAGATTCTTGTTCTTCATGAAAAATTGTATTTATTTAAGCTTTAAATTTGTGTTCATATTTACTTTTAAAGAGCGCAGTGGTGCTGGAACTGGGCCGTATCATGTTTTTTAAAAAAATATGGGAACCTGATTGAAAACGGAGCAAGAGACTCACATGAAGGTGCTGATGATTATGTATCATAGGACAAGGAGCCCCAGGGAGAGGGGAAGTTCAACTCAGCTGGAAGCGAGGGCTCTTTTGCTTTTCTGCTGTCGTGTTTGCTGGGCTAAGGAAACACATTCCTTAATCTACCCCAGTCACTAGCTCCCGACAGCCTATGGGGAATGCCTTGTCTCCCTGTCACTGACAAATAACGAAAATAATGGGAGATGGGTTGTTTTTTGGGTTGGTTTTTTGTTTTGTTTTGTTTTGTTTTTTTCCAGGGCAAAGGGAAGAGTCATCCTATCAGTCAGAAAAGTATATTCAGCAATCCACATTAGAACATCTCTTCGGTCTCACACGCTGTGCTGAGGAATAGAAAGGCTTCACTGTAGTATATGTAGTTGCTAGTGAAGCAAACCAAGTTTTAGTTACCTCTGCTGTAATGAATTCAGGCCACCTCCCTTCATAGGAATGTTAATAGTGCACTATGAACTGCAACCCTTTAGCTGATTTTGATGAATTTTCAGGATGCCTCTTCCAGTTTGCAGAGAAACCTCTAGTAACACACACACCCCCCACCCAAGCCTTTACCAATGTGCAGCAGCACTTAGCAATATGCATCTCCCTTTTTTTTCACTTTTTGTGTACAGGTATTTTTTCCATTCATTTTCCAGCAAGAGCTCGAATACTACAATGCCAAGGGAACACTGTCTCACACAGAGGACGAAAGCAGGAGAGACAGAAGCTAGTTTATTTACAAATACTGTGGGAGCCTGAGATATCAGTGGGTGTAATACAACAGAATTAAGAAAGAATATTTTCAGCTCCACTTTAAACTCAAGAAATCCGAGTATGCAGATGTTTACCAGTACCAAATAAAAACACACACACAAAATGTGTACTGGTTAACCCTAAGATTTATCAAAGCCCACGAAACCTTTCCTACCTTCAAATATTCAGCCTGCTTATAAACAAAACGCTTTGCTCAGCTTTGGGAGCAAATATTGTGACACTCCACTTCTATGGGACTTCATGCCCTGTTTGGTTTTTTTTGTTTGTTTTTTGTTTTTTTTTTTTTTTTAAGCAAATACTGATTTCTCAAATATCTTAACATATAAAGTATAGTTGTCATTTGTAGGCACTCGGGAATTCCAGGTTCTTTACATACTTTCCACTATCCATGTGAAATGTTCCAGTATCTGTATGAGATAAATAGAGATTGTTGCTGCGGAGAAGTCAGTGTTGAGTGACTAGAAGTAGATATTTAGCCTATATTTAATACCTGGCACCAAAACAAAATATCTGATTATCTGTGTCATTGATTGAACATTGCCTAACTACTGCAGTTAATGAGGCGGGCAGGTTAATGTGTGCCTTGCTACGCTTTAAGATACAAGAGCCTTGTGAAGAGATGGCAGTGAGACTGGAACATTGAAGATGCTAAAATATAAATAAGAAAAGTTGGAGTTTGGACTGTACAATCATACTTCCTTTCAATTCAGATTTTTTCAAGGGGAAAGGAACTTGCTACGTTTTTTATTCTTTCGTGTAGAATACTGAACATGCTGAAAATACTTTTTTTCAGACTTCTGAAAAAAAAACCAAACCTGTGACTTTCAAAACTGTCTGCTAGACAGAAGCAGAACACTCATAGCCGTACAAAACACTTAGTCAATGACGAGGAAATTCCCTTCTCCACTTTCCAAAGTGTCCTCTCACTTTCCAAATCATCTTAATTTTACTCAGGTCTTTTTTTAAAAAAAAAAAAAAAAAAAAAAGATTCCATACTACAATGAAGGACGTACAGTATCCACAGTGTGATTTTAAGTGTAAAAACTGAGCAAGATCAAAGAAATATTTTCATTATGTTACAGTGCAGTTGCCTGCATTTAAAAAGACTACACCCATAGTCTAAAACCACTTTTGATTGATCTTCTTGACAAAAGTGATGGCAAGCATGAATTTGCAGTCTGTGTGGATAGGAAAGCCACCATTGAACAGGTAGTTTCTATTCTTCTTGAAGTTCTTCATTTTTCTACGGGGTTTAGATTCCAAATATTTCAACCTTATTTTTGAAATTCGTAAATCTTATTTACATATATATACTGTAAAGGATTATCACATACTGACTACTTTATCCTCTTTTGCTCTCAATTCCTAAATATAAACCTAAGTAATTTATTTAGATATAATTCTTATTTCCATTACAGCGTCTTGATGCTTGATGATTTCAATCCCACCACTTTTAAAGATGCTTAATATTCTTACTCATTGCTGTAAATCACTATTCTGTTGGCTAAGTAAACTGAATGTGTTCTGTGCATTAATTCTTTACAGGTTATTTACTTAGCAGTAAGTCTGATCTAATGAGAAGAGACCTCGAGGAAACAGATACATTTTCTTTCTGAGGGGTATATAATTTGAGTTCAATGTTAGGTCATTTTCTAGTCATGGTTCTGATTTAAATACGTAAACACTCTGATTGTGAACAACATTATAATGTTTGCTGTGAAACTATTTGTTTTTCTTCCTCCCTCTGTATCAGGTAACTACATATTATTTAGATATCTTGGAAATAAGGAAGAAAAGATGAGAAAAGCAAGGAAATACCTGACATTCTTTTAAAAAGGAGCTAGTAGCAAATGTAACGTTAGATGCAAGGTGGATACAAACACTTTGAGTGTGTTTGCTTTGTTCTTCAGCAGTTTTCACAAAGGGGTAATTGGCAAAGGAGGAAACTAGAGACCAGAAAGCATATTTCATACACTTCGTTATAAAATTAACAGTTCTGTCTCTCAGATATGACAAGTCTCTAATAGCTCTGCTACGAACCAGGATGCCTAAGAGGCTGGAACATTGCTGTTATTTACTTGGAATCTCATGGATTCAGTTTGTGGTTTCCATCAATTCCCCAATCCCTCCACTTGACAGGACAGAGAAATAAATCAGAAAGGATTGAAAGGCCAAGTTAGCTGAAAATTTACAGTTTAAGACTGGAGGCCAACAAATTACTAGACAAAATTTCAGTTTCTTTAAACAAACAAACAAACAACAACATAAAATAAACCTAAAGTACTGACATTAATATTTAAAAGGTTGGAATTGAACAGCTAGGTGTTGCAGTTCTCAGTATAATACTTTTCTGTTTATTGTGTATATTGGTGGTAGTAATATGATAAGCTGTGATAATATTTTGATTATGTTTTATAAAAAGGGGTTATCCAGTATGGGAATCCCATTGTGTAACACCCTGTACAAAGAGGGAGGGACACAATAACATATTGCCTCATGCTACTTACACCGCCCAACAAATATTATTTCTATGTTTTCCTTTATTCTGAAAAAGTGCTGCTGAATGCATATGGCTGATATCATGTGCTGGCTCTTCAAACTGAAGCACAGATTTCCAGAGCAATATAATTCTGGGCCCACTAAATTATATGAGTCCAGATTCTACATGTTTGCTCTGTACGATGTGTTGACAGACATAAAATAGACTTTAAGGATAGAAACGGAGCGCTTGTGTTGCTAGGTTTTACACATGTTAATTTTGTGTCATAGGGGTGGATAAATAGGTCCTTAGTGCTCGTATTTTTGACTTGTGGCTGAAGCTGATGAGCATACAGTGATGCCTGATTTTATGATGCACTTCAGCTTCAGCAACCACGGGAGATTTTTTGTGATTATTGCATTTCAACCTCTGCTCCCCTCCCCTGTTATATTAATAATAAAGGTCAGAGAACCAAAAGGCAAATTAAAAAAAAATGGTAAAATATTTTTTTTAATCTCATGATTCATAACTCCATGATTCGAGGAGGATGGACTTTGATTTTCCAGACATTTAGATTTGGCCGTACCAAGAACATGAGTGAATGTCGGTACGTTGCCATATGGAATTACGTTATGTTGGGATGGGACACTGCATCTTTCTGCAGGCGGGAACTTATTCTCCTAAAATGCCACAGATGTCTGAAGGGAATCTGCACTTCTTGATCGATGCCTAGAGCTAACTAATTATGAGAAATAAAAAAGCCATACATGTGTGTGTAATTATAAGGGTGTATGCTGAAGCAAGTAGGTACATAGAGCATGAAAGCAAAATCCATTGGGCTCCCAGTTTCTTCTCAAAATATGCCTGGAGAAACAGCAGACGTAACTGGTCATTTGACTAAATAAATATAAATGGAAGACCTCATAATCTGGAAGGAGAGGAAAACTTTCTGGCTGTTATCCAGTGGCTTGCAACTATGGAAGACAGTGTCCTCCTGGGTGGTTCCTCCAGGTGTTCTGTGGAGAGTTTCGATCCCACTTGTCTGTGGGGTTGGGTGCTTTCTCCCACCGAGTTATGGATGACAGAAGGTTTGCCAAATACATCTGATGAGTAGCCTTCCAACCATGAAGGTTTTTGTTTGGGGAGCTCTACTGCCAGCAGACTGAGGGCCAGGTGACTGGGCTTTTTGTGTTTCAGTCTGGATATCTGGTATGAACTATGGACTCTCTTGGTTAGCCTGGTGGTCTGGCAAGGTAGAAGAAGCTTCTTTCCAAAGAAAGCAGTTTGTCCTCTATGTGTTTCTGGTACTGTTCCATGTATTGTTAAGAAAGTTTGAGACCCAAAACCCTCTTAAAGCCTTTTTTGGGGGAAAGAGAGTGATAACACATCAAGGACTATCCATCCAGATATTAAACAAATGATCGATTTTGTCTGAACTAATTCAATATCCATTCATTAGGTTTCACTGTGGACTGACAACTGACTGCACAGTGACCAACTGGAACAACTGGGAGCTGTCGGTCTCCAAACATGACCAAAAATAGAAGTTTTTTTTAAGATTTTTTTTCCCACAAAGCTAATGGAGTATATTTTACTCCAACAGTTATTTAAAAATATCATTTTTTCCTAATATCTGAAATCCAGACCTTGTAGCACTGAGAAATAGAACTGAAATGACCTCAAGCTGCTACAAAACTGAGTTGATTTTTTTCACTCAAGCCTATGCAAACACAAAAAAAGAAGAAAAATCTCAGTGAAGACAAAAAGAACCCGACTTTTAGATATTCATGTTGGTTAATTTAAATATTTACTGTAACAAACACAGATGCTTTCTTGTTGTTTCCCTATATGGCTTTGAACATGTAAGTAGGTATGGGTCAAGCCACAGCGACACATGAACCGTGCTCCATCCACGTTCTGTTCAACATAAGATCAGTGCCCATGACTTATCAGTGCCCTCTTACTCATTCGCATTGTAAACAAGATCTAAATTCCAGCTTTAGTCACAAAAAAAAAAAAAAAAAATTAAGTGAGCATTTGCATGGATTTTGTGTTAAATGCATTATATTTCTATTTTGCCTGACTCCAGGCCAAGCGTTACGTGAAGATGCCTATTTTATACGCCGAAGCAAGAATGGGCTAGCCTCATGTTCACCTTTCATGTCTCTGAGGAGAAGAAAATAGGTTTTTACTGAAAATAAGAGAGGTTTGTAATTCAGAAGAACTACCATTCACTTGTCCCAATAGTTTAGGGTCAAGCAAGCCATACTGCAACTCTGCAAACGGACCATAATATGAACAGCAGTTCAAGCACACTTTTTCAGCTTTTTCTTGTAAGTATAGATGATCAGCTGTAATAAAGAAATGGTTGACAAGGGATAGTACCTTAACAAAATAAGCCTCTATATTTCTCTGCTAACAACCCCCTACCTAGGTCTCTTCATGCAAAATAACATCCTCTCCAGCCAATAAGCACCCTTGTCCTCTGGAGCCCATCTGCGCCGTGCCTTGAACAATACGGAACATTCTGCCTCGCTCCCAGCAGGCATCAGGTAGGATGTAACACAAGTCACATTTGCATGAGGTTACTCAGGTACTCACGCGTAGGAATGATGTCTTTGTTACAGGGGCTATAAAGTTCCCAGAGAAAAAGTTTCCTTATTCCAACTAGCAACTCCACAATAATTACTTGTCTATTGAAACGAAACAGCTTCTGGGGTGGGAGAGCGACAAACAAGCAAATACAGCGATGACAGATTATCTATATTAGCTGGTAAGATTTTTGACACAGACGCTGGCAAAATTGTTGGTGTACCAAGGTTTTGAATCCTTGTATAGATTATTACTGGATATTTGCTCTCCATACTCAGTTAAAAATTTAAAAAAATTATTCAGACTATGTGGCCAACTGAATGGATTACTTATTTTCTCTCACTTTCTCTCTCACTCTATAAAAGATGAAAGGTTGAGACAACCCTGGTGGGATTGGCACCTATTTCTTGCAAGCCACCTTTTATTTTGAAGTGAATGCTTAGAGAACTGAAGTCAACCCATTAAGTGTGCAGTTTGGGATATCTTACATGATCTCCTAGGAAACCAACTCTCATTCTACAACCATCGGCACGCAGCCTCCAAATTTTACTTATACGCTTGGAAACACGCGGATTATTCCTGGAATCATCCTTTCTCAACCTCCCTTTCTCCCACTTTCAGTATAATTACTCTTGAGAAAGAGAATAATTTTTGAAATGACCCAATCTTTTGCTCAACTACTAGCCAATTCAATCTGGCAGCAAGATGCATACTTCAAGTCAGAATTGTCCAAATGTGAATAACAAATTCAGAAGCATTTTGTTTCAGAGCTGATCCTTTAGTTGTGTATATTTAAAAAAAAAAAAAAAATCTTGGCTGTGAACCCAATGAATAATTTCTTTAGAGTTTTTCTAAACTAATCATATTTTTATAGACAAAGGAGTCAGCCCTGCAGACATTCAGGGCTGTATAGCTAGATATTCCTGCTCATAGAACACACTGTAACGGGTCTCTTTCCTTGGCCACAGAGCCACAGCATGACACAAAGCAGACCTTCATTTTGCAACCTAGAGGGACATGTTAATTATTTATATCTTTCCTTAATGGACCACCACCATGGTCAAGCCATGAACCAAGCTGTGAAAACACCATTGACTCATATTAAACTCATGTTTAGACAGTGGAAGATGTAATTTTTAATAAGCCTTACCCTGTCTGTGTTTTTTATTTATTAATGTCACTTTAGTAGCCGTAAGTCTATCACTTGGAGCTGTAGAAGCTGTGCTCTGTGTAGCTTCAAGTGAAACACTGCCTCCACTATCTGCATTTCTCAAAGTCAATTTTTTTGAAATAATAAAGTATTTCCGAGAAAATACAAAACACAGTTGGTTATCATTTAAAAAAAGCTTCCCCTCTGGATTTATGGCTTATTCTGAGCATGAAATAGTGCTGGCACAGGCAGCCTGTAAGAGAAGGACAGGATGTGAAAAATCTCCCTTTCGTTACAAATGGACTTGTCTGTCTTCTAGCTGTGGAATGCCAACAATGAGAACAATTGGGGTCCCTCTGGCAAGTTTTCATACAGGGACAGATGAATGGAAGCAGCAAAGAATTTCCTGAGTGAGGAGGAAGGAATTCATAGCTGTCAGAAAGAGGGAGCCTGAATTTGGAAGTTGGAAGTATGACCTAAACACCTGTTTTCAAGCCCAAATCTCATTAAGAATGGAAGCTGGAGGGAAGAGATGCAATAAACAGAGAGAAATCCCTGTTCACTTTCAAAGTCAAGCCTAGGATGGTAAAACTCTCTAAGTAAAACTTTGTCTCGGATGAGGTCAGACAGTAAAAAATCCCCTTACCTTCACTCCTGGAATATTGCCCCTCTTGAACAATTCTAGGACTGTAAGAGTTGGAACAGGGCACGCTGAGTAAAACTTAGGCAAAAGCCTCAAAAATTTCACTATAATCAAATGATATTAGCTGCACGGCTCTAGCAGACCTACCTCAAAGGAGTTTTAAATTAATTGGACTTCCCTACAGTAAAACCAGTGCATTGCAGTGGAGAATTTCCTGCCCTTCCTGCAGCTGGTGTGACAAAGCAACTTTTTTTTTTTTTTTTTTTTTTAAATGGGGTATGTGCCATAAAGGCCTGGATGGCTGAGGTTACAGAGAGACACTGCTGCCTACTGACCCTTGGATTTGGTTAAAATCCATCTTATTTTATTCAGTGTAGATGGGAACAAGCGCATCAGTTTGGTTCATAAAAGTATCGGTCTGAACCTTAGCCTAAAAGTCAGACTCTGTATCACTGTTACACCCCTGAATTTCCAGGCTGGAGCCAGAAGCCAAAGTGCAAATTTCCCAGACAAAGCCCTACTTTGGAAAGCTCTTCATGTTGAAAGCTCAGTAAGAGTGAGCAATACCACAAGTCTACCACTCAGTTAAGGCTGCTCTCAAGTGATCTCTGGACATATTTTTACAAATATATACTAGGTCTGCTTGGGGTGGACTTAATTTTCTTCCCAGCAGCCCGTATGGCGCTGTGTTTTAGACTGGTGACCAGAACAGAGCTTTTGTTGTTCCTGAACAGCTCTCGCGCAGCCTCAGGGACCGTCTTTTGTCACTCGTTACCCGCAGTGAGGATGCTGTGGGGTGGGAAAGAACCTGGGAGGGGACACAGCCAGAACAGGCAACCGAAATTGTCTGAAGGGTGTCATATATATAATACGACACATATAACGGTGTCTATGTTATATGACATCATGCTCAGCGATAAAACTCGGGGGGAGATTTTCCAAAGTAGCCATCACTCTGAGGCTGCCTGGGAATCAGTCTGCTTGGTCGTCAGAGACTGCTTTTGTACTTGTGTCATTTTCTACCTTTTTATTCCCCCTTCACTTTTTAAGCTGCTTTTCTCCCAACTCACAATGACTTTTTTTTTTCCCCCCACACTTTTGCTCTTCTGATTCTCTCCCCCATCCTGCTGTGGAGGATTGAGAGAGCCACTGGGTTGGGGCTTACCTGCCAGCTGAGGTCAACCCACCACAAAACAGAAAGTTCATAAAAGCTTCTCTTAATGATACTGAATGAGTTGGGTGTGTAAAACCTTGTTTATCTGGCCTCTTATTGATTTAAGGTTAGGTTAGGCGGTGAGCTAAATTGCGCAGACCACAAGGTGAGAAGTGCTTTAAGAGGACCTGGACTCATTTCATCAGCGGTTCATCTGTCTGTGTGGATTTTTGAGGATGACTGAGAACAATTTCCATAGATGTCATTAATACTGTTATTGCTACAGCTAGATGACCTCAAGGGTTGACTCGTGAATGACAATATTCAATGCAGAAATCTTCCCTTCATGGTAAGTTTAAAACTGTGACAATTCCAGTGCTGAGTTCAGAAAAGTTCTTTCAGTTTGAATATACATCTCGCTGAACGGGACTGCCAAGTGCTCTTACCTGCAGAACTGATGAAGCAGGGGTAACGCTTGCGGAAGTCATCTCTTGTTTCAGTAAATTTGACCGATGACCTCAATGGAGACGTTTCAAAGATGGAAGCAACTTCCTTCAGATGGAAGCAACTTTCAGTTCTCACTTGAACTAGATTAAAACCAGGCAGCCTAGAGGTGACAAGTTCCTTACCCCATGGCCAGACTTGTGTGATCCCTCTCAGTTTTCATCCCTTTGATATTAGCAACATCAACAGCAATCTCGCCTCTCTAAATCAGAATTAAAACTTTTTTTTTTTTTTTTTAAATTTTAAGAACAACAAAGAACACGTGCCAGCAGTGGATAAGACATGGGCCAAAGTCTACAGGCTTCTGGCACTGCGGCCCTGTTTCTTCCAGCTGAGGAGTAATAATTTGACACCTCTGAAGCAGCAGGACCTCATACCCTGACAACTGCAGCCTTGTTCTACAGCTCTAAGCCATTCGAACTCATGACAAAAATCACAGTCAGCAACATCCATAGTGGATTTTTTTCCCACCTTAGCAGTTCTTTCTCTCCTCTGATGTGGGCTTGGAGATATACTCTGTGGTATCACTGTTAAGCTTTTCATTTATTTTTCCATGCTTACCTACACAGAATGAAACACTCCCTTTTAGACGCCAGTCCAAATTATTCAAGAATACTTTTGACAGCTGCCAAGTAATTTAGAATGATACCTTCTTAACACCTTCTCAAAACAGACCTGACAACCCAGAAGAGTAAAGCTTCCCCCCCTTTTAACCATTATGTACACGCTGAATTTACCAAGGCTATTGATTTCATTGAAGCACAGTTTTTTCTTCTTAGTTGGGTGAAGGGGCTTCATGTTACTCTGGGCTAGAATGCACATCGCCATATACAAATTGCTATATTTTTCCTACACTTGTCACCATGAAAATTCACACTTTGATTGATAAGACTTTGACAGAATTTTTAGTGTTTCAGAGGATATAATCACTTTCAGAGGATAGCCCATTAAAATACTTGATGGGTTCTGCAACAAACATACAAGCTACTGAACTGGTCAAACCAAAGTCTTGCTTTCAAGGGACTGATTGTACCACTCTTATCTTTACAGTGCAGCAAATATGAAAACGCCTGAATAGTTTAATTCACCTGCCTATCTGGGTTACCCCTCATTTTAGGAGTCATTTTTCTGGCATCAATCCAGAATAATCTACTAGAAAATAAGGTGTGATGCTTGCTGACTCATTTTTGCAACAATGAGAAGTGTTCCATGGGCAGAGAAGGAAAAACCTGGCTCATGTTCAGAATGAAGGCTGTCACAGAGGGTGGCTCATTATCGTTATATATTAATGAGACATGCGACTTCAAATGAAGTGCTCACAATGATTACGCTAGAGGGCTTATAGCCTGGAATGATTTTGGATATGTGACCTTCTTTTAGTGCATGTGGCCATGAGCAGAAAGGCTTGAGGACATGGGTATTTGATTCAGGAAACTCCTCCAAACTGAAAAAAAAAAAAAAAAAAAAAAAAAAAAAAAAAAAAAAAAAAAAAAAAAAAAAAACACACGAAAAAGCCAAAACAAAAAGCAGGAAAGACCTGTCATTGCTGCAGCAATTAACCCTTCTACTTTATCCCTCACTCTTAAGCCCCTGTTGACTATGAGTCCAAGAAGTAAAATAATTAAATAAATATATATAGTAATGAGGAGCAGGGCCAGGGAGGCTTAGGCTTAATTTTTGGCATAGCCATTGCTTACTGAGCAGGCCTCTTCCCTGAAGGAATCTGACAGCTGAGGTGGAGATATTAGAAGAGTGAAGCTTGCGCTTCAGGCCAGGTCTTGAGAGCCTCAGATCCCATCCTCAACTAGGAACACAAGCCTTCGTTATTGCAAAGGGTCTCACAACCAGAAATATACTCTGACTTGGCCAGTGCTCCCAGACTGCTAACAGCTACAGAAAGACCCGGGACAGACAGGAAACTTAGATTGTTCCATTGATACAGATGCGACACATCTCCGGGATCTGTTGATGACCTGTCCCCCTGCCCTGCTCTCTGTGGAGGGTAGCCGTTAGAAATGACGTGCTTTCTTCTGTTTCAGGCATTCAGTGTGTCACGGGGATCTTTTGAAGAGCTCTGAAGGATAGTTGGACTAGGCTTGTACTTGACCTTCGTGAAACAGGTGAATCAAGATGAGGCAAAGAGCAGGGTTAGCCATTCAGCAGATGGCATCATTCCCCTCCTTACTGGTCCTCCAGCATGGCGCTTGTAGACCTGGTGTTGTCAGCCTACAAGGCGTGGTGGTGTCAAATGTTTTAAAGGAACACAGAGGTTATGAATATTAGAAAGTTGGGATTTACATCCCTTTCTAATCTCAGTCACAGATAAAGCTGTAATAACGAATTAGATTGCTCTTCTCATTCAAGAACCCAGAGAGCCTGACTGAAGAGGCTCTTCATCATCACAGTCTCTCAGGGACATTGCCTGCTTTTCCAGTAACTACCGAAATGACAAAAGCCAATTCAGGCCTCTTATTCTTTCCTTACGTCAAATTTTCTTTGTTTATTTATTTTCAAACCGTAAATAAAAAACCTTGAGTACTCTCTTTGAAAAAGCAAAATTTTCTTGTTGTTTCTGCCTTTGGCCGATGGCAGCTCACTCTTCCTGTCTATAGACACACGTCCTAGTCTATGGCTACATCCTTTAGAGACTGCAGTTAGGTTTACTTGCCCTGACGTCTTGGCTGCATCAAACCTTGCCTTTAATTGGATAAGACATTCTTTGCTATACACTTCCAGATGTTGCGTTCATGCTGACTGCAGTTGGGTAGACTCTTCATGAAAACCCACTGATTTCAATAACGTAATGAATCGATGAATTTTTGCATGCATTCTTATTCTTCCTATAGCAGCAAACTCTTACTACTGCCACACACATACACACCAAAACCTGACACAAGGTGGTAGTGGAGAGAAGGGAAAGAGGAAGGGGAAAGCCGAAATATTGTAGATATCAAATGCGTCATGTGTTTTCCCTGTGGAAGGCTCACAGCAGACTGGAAATTAAGACTCCAGCAATATGAATAGTGAATGTGATATATGACTTTTAAATTATGGTGAAATTCTTGAAAGGGTTGAACCAGAAAAAAAAATGCATTGATTAAGGAATAGAGTGGGAGTCAATGTTCTGGACATTCCCAAGAAGTGACTTTGTGGTAGGATGAGAAGCATGATCACAGAGAACTAGGAAATGAAAGCTAAATCCTTAGAGGCACAATTAGAATAAATACTCCATGCTCCTACAGCTGGATTCCCTTTGGTAAAAGAAAATGAAGGGGAAAAGGGGAGAGAGCAGGGAAAGGACATGCCATCCCCAGCAGAAGAAAGGAAGTATCTGAGCAATGCTCTGAGCAGCTTTCCCAAACTGGTCAGCGCCTCGGAAGAGCTACATGCTGCCTAAAACTGGGAACCAGTGCAAACGTGACAAGTCAAAGCACATCACCTCCCCAGAAATCCAGGCCAATCTGTGAATTTGTGTAACCAAAGAATGAGTTAGGGAATAAAGGATACCTGAGGTTGAGGGTGTATTTGCTAGGCTTCTAAAACAAACAACAAAAAATCTGATAGGGGCTGACATCATCCTGTGTAAGGTAATGGGGAAGGAGTCCTGGAAAAAATTACCCAGTGCTCCTTCATCAAGGAATAGACAAAGCTGAAAAAAAAAATAATTACAGACTCTCTATTCTTCTGTTTTCAATACAGAGATGCTGTTAGAGAAAAAAGATGAAAGCGGGGAACTTTGCCCTTGAACTAGGATACAATGAAGTTAATCACGTTCTTTGGTTCATCTGATGGATGGGGTACCTTGGGGTAAGTTCCAAGAAATCTCTATCATTTGCTAAAACCAGCTATTTCAGCGCAGAACTACCGAGCAGCTGCTACCAGAATTGCTGCTGCCGTAACTGTAAGGTAGCCATAACTAGTGACCCTGAGTCACGTAGTCCTGGCGTCAGCAGGTTACCAGTCCTGCTATCAGCAGATTATTTAAACAAAACGGGGTTTGGGGTTTGCTTGGTTGGTTTGTTTTTGGTTTTGTTTTTTTTTTTTTTTTTACTTTTCCCAGCCTGTGCTACAATTCTTGCCATTGCAGATGCCCTGGTAGCAGCATGCATGGTGACCATTTAAAGGTAACTAGAGTGCATCTAACAAGTACATTCTTTGAAGTGACTGTTGTCTAACTGGTCCCTTAGATGCTCATGTCTTTGGATAAGGCTGAAAATGTTCAGGAAGTCTCAAGAACAGGCAACAGGCTTGAGCAGCTCACCATAGCCAGTTGCTGTGGAGAGTCAGTGTCGCTTTCTGTGCTAGTCCTCATTCCAGGAGCGACAGACGCATGGGACGCCTTGTCAAAGAGGGTTGTTGATTCAAAGGGTTCCAATGAACTTGAAGTTCATGGGTTCAGAAGAAGGCTGGACAAGCATACAGGGGAGAACTCTGTAACTGACTGGACAAAGTGCGTAAGAATGAGGAGCTAGTTTAAGACTAGGAGAGCACTTGGAGAAAGCATCGTACAACTTGATCTTAGGTTGGCTACCGTTTGACATCTGTTTATGGCCACTCTTGGAGACTAGGACTTTGCCGGACTGTTTCAGATGACCTTTAGCACAACCATTCTTAAGTGGTCGGGCGAACTTGAACAGCAACTTGGGTTATTTGGAAAGGAAAATGTGACATTCCTGTATAGACAATGCTTGGGGGATACGGGATTTGGCTTGAGACTGAGCAGAGTTCATGCAGGAACACTCCTCAGACTGCATGAATCTGCAGGATCTCACTGGCATTGACGAGCTTCACTAGTTTACCGCAGCCCTGTGTAAAACAGATAAAAATATGCTGCCTAAAAACGTTTAATTTTCTGAACTACACTGAGCAGATGAATACATTTAATAAATTATTTGATTCATGTCCTTGGCATCCCAAATAAACATTTAAAATTGTTAATGGAAGTGCTTTTTACTTCTGGATAAAAACTACTAAAAGGGCTGAGTCTGAAATATTTGAGAAGTTTGGTTTGTATTAATGTTTAAAGGTTGGATTCTTATCCCAAACTTTTTTTGGATGTTTTTGGGCAGTGGAATTGTATGTGAACAAGCTTTCCCGTGTGGTTTGTAGGCCTTATGCTTGGCAGTGTTAAAATTACCACAGGAAGAGCTTTTTCTCATGGCATTTTGGCTTCCGGTCACAAGCACAGCCTGGAAGTCAAGAGGCGTGGGAAATTAAAATAAGAGGGGAAACAGTTAATCAAAATTCTGTGAAAAGGCTTTGAATTGACTGGAAATTATGGGAAGGTCAATCCTTATTGTATCCAGATCCATTCTCCCATGCCTAATAAATTACAGGATTAGGTCAACAAAGTTAGACATATAAAGAGACACTTAAAATGTCTCAGGTCTTTCTGTTTCAGATGAGGACTTTTCTCCCAGCCTGTAGCCTCTAAACTAGATGAGACAAACTATTAATTCCCCAGTTAACAGAGTCCTGATTTCTTTTCTTGGGAAATCATGTTATAATTAATAGTTCATAGTGTCTCAAAGCTTTTTTCCCCTGGTATTTAGAAATATTGGTTAATTTAATTATGGCTTAATATAGTTACTCCTCTGAATTCCTTATGATTTTGTGGATTTAGCCTATTACATCTCTCTAAAGTAAGACAACATAACTAATGCCCACTTACAGAATGGCATAAAATGAATACACGACGTGTCATGCACTATACGCAGAATCTGAGCTAAATCAGAGTACGGAATGCAGTTTCTCAGGTTTTGGACAAGTATTTTAACTCCAAGCTTACCCATGTTCTATCGGAAGTGGAGTGGTCCAGTTTGGTCCAAAGAGCTGTTCAAAACCACATCTGATTTGGAAATCAGTGGCTCGGAAATGAAGCGTACTGCTCCATCCTCAGCCCAGTGGCAGTTCTTTCCACCGGGCTGCCCCTTCAGGCCCTGACCTCCTGCGTACA
Organism: Athene cunicularia; assembly: GCF_003259725.1. NCBI lineage: Eukaryota > Metazoa > Chordata > Aves > Strigiformes > Strigidae > Athene > Athene cunicularia. Next base: position 24,306,399 of record NW_020799092.1, read on the forward strand.
GATGCTTCATCAACCGTATTCCACAATCCTCTAACCAGCTGATAGTCCCTTGGGAGCGAACCCTTCAATTCTACACATTTTCCCATAGAGGATACATTTTCTCCTTAATGCTGATTCTCTTGGTATATATTCAAAGGTTGCCATGGAGTAGCTTTTCCATCAGGGCTCAGATGGTTCTGGGTCTTCCCTTTATGATCCCCCACCTCTTCCTTTTATTGAGAAGGAAAACATTCTCATGCTAGGAAGAGGGACACAGAGGTAGCTCAACCTTCAAGTTTAATTGAAATTTGAATTAAAAAGTGTGAAATCCTCTGTCACATAACCCAGGCCACTTGACAAGCTTGAGTTGTCAATCTGAGGTAGGAGCCATATCAGAAGGGATTTGTATGTCAGGTTGTCTGTATGTCAGTCCCTGGCCCCCATGGCACAGTCCTAGTTGTTTCAATAGAATCAATGACCTGAAGAAGCGAGATATCTCTTCTCATATGGAGGGAGCTAATTTCAGAGAAGTGGATTTTAGGTTTGGAAAAGCATAGGTTTGATTTAGATTCGCGTATACTCCCAACGAGTATGTAAACTGAAAGCCCAGCAAAGAACAGTTGATTTCAACTTAAAACGTTATCGTGGATTTTATTCTGTAGAGAGTAATTCTTTACTAGTATTTGGAAAAGGAAAAATGCCAACTGAATAAGTGACAGAGTCAGTATTTGTCTCTTCTGAGAGAAAAAAAAAAAAAAAAAAAAAGAAAAAAAAAAAGAGCATATTATGTTAGGGAGAGCCTACTGATGTAAAATATTCACATGCCATTAAAAAAATGGTTCAAATATAGTGAGTCCACCTCACGTATCAGTGGAAAGAGAGTGGAAACTAAAGGAGCATTTCAGTAGAGCTGACCAGATTTTGGGCTGTATCCAAGGGTTTCTGTTCAGCATAATGAGCTAATTAGATCCTATTCAGCCTGTACTTCCTCACATGAGAGACAGCATCTTTCTGCTATATCCTCAAGCTGTTGAAATCAGCATAATTTCCTGACTGCAAGCTTCATTGGACCAGAAGAAAGGGAAGTGGTGGTACAGTATTATGCAATGACTATTTTGCTTGGGAAATCTTTAGTCCTTTTGATTCAGGCTGGGTAGTATTTGTCTGTCTCCTGGAGTTATTGCAGCAGCCACCTTTTAAGAAAGATTTTCAGGGTGATGGGTTATTGCTCACAGGATACAGGTGAGATAAATGGGTCTTCTCTGTTGGGGAGAAGGTGAGGGAGAGGGAGGGTTCGCTATATGGTTTGTTTCATTCTAGTGACCCACCGCAGCTGGAACTATTGGTGTGTGGGGAGCACCGTTTCAGTGAGATTTTCATCTTTGCCATGGCATTGGAACTTTGGGAGAAGCATCCTTTTAAATGGATTTGTTATAAAAACAAACATTTGTATATGGAAACAGCATTTGATTAGAAACCGTCTACTTTTCTTCAGTAGACATATGGGCTCTGGTTTCAGAGCATCCATTTTAATATGTTTATCTTCGCAGACATCCAGAAAGTTTTACCACAGGAAACTGATATGCAGAGATTAAATGACTTTCCCAAAGTCATATAGGAAGTCTGTGGCAGAGCAAGGAAATGAATCCACATCTCCTAAATCTTTTTTTTTTTTTTTTTTTTTTTTCCCCTACAAAGCATATCTTATGTTAGAATTTAAATTTCTGGGTGTATTTCAAGTCTCACTGGAAGTCCAGCTCCATACATTTAGTAGGGCCACTGTGAATTTTCTCCAAAGCTCTTCTGACTCAGAAAGTGGAAAAATAAAGTAGGTCTTTTATGTAACTGTGTCAAGAGGCGACTTAGACAGCAGCCAAGCTTTTCAAGGAAAGTGGATTTCCCTTGTGTGTTCTGGCTTATAAATCCTGTCTCTTTTATTTTAGGAATATAATTGTTGCACCTTCCAAAACAACACACAAGAAGCCAACTGCAACAGTGTCTTGTGTGCCTGTGAATGACCTTGGTCAATACAAGGAAAGAGGAGTTGGTATCAAGTTAATGAAAAGGAAAGAGAGAAAAAACAAAACAAATGGGTTTAATCACTACAAATAACTCACTTTTGGCAAGAAATCATCTGTTGGGTATACATAAATGAGTCATTTTGTCTCTATGATCTCTCTAATCAAGGGGTAGATTTGGACCCTTCCAGATGCTGATTCAGTCCTCCTGAGATAGGTTTTCTAAAATAAGTGTGATGAATCATTTTCTAGCAGCTCCTGTCTCCCCTCCCTGTAGAGGAGTTTACAAGTAGATGCATGACTTTGACACAAGAGAAAACCCAAACATTATTTCTTTTATGTATGTACCAGTTACAAAGATTTTCCTAAGACATAGGTCAGGCAGTTAAGGCGTCTTCCTATTCCTTTGCTCTGATTTGCTCCAGTCACATGTTCCTCTGTACATATTGCCTATGTTATGCAAAGAAAAAGACCATGAAGTAGCTTTCAAAACCTTTAAAGTATGCAGGGGACATTTTCCTATCCATAAATATCACTTCTTGAATCTACATACAGTTAAAAATCCTCATAAAATAAAATCTTTTTAATCTGTTTTATTTCTTCTTCAGTCAGCTAATGAAGGAAACTGATAAACCTGAAGCAAAATCAGATTCTTCCTTAAAGACACTGTGTTGCAGAATCCTTTCCTTCTCCAGAAATTCCTCTTTGACACTGGTCATTACAGAGAAAGAACAACAAAACTCATAAACAGATGAGGTGTTGCACCCTTTTACCAGGACACCAGCGTCCAATAGATTCTGCTGCTTAATGTAAGAGTTCTTTTAGGCCACATGATCCGAAAATGAAAGGAAACAGTTGCCTTTAGTTTCCTTTCACTTTCCAATAATTTCTTTTTTCCTCAGACTAGCTTTCACTCAGCATCATCTTTTTATGTTATCCATTTTGGACATTTTTCACTTCTGAATCTTTTTTTTTTTTTCCAGCTGTATGATTAGAGAAGGAATATTTTACCATCAAACTGTCTAATGTCCAACACAACAGCACCTGGATATTTCCAAATGCTACCTTTACATAATTTATTTAAAAAAATAAAAATAAAAGAAAAACACCAAACAGGAAACTAAAAGATCTACTACTTTGAGTTACAGTCCCCCCCTAATTTAGAAATCCTTCCAATCAGATGATCAGCATCACACTGGTGCACAGCTGCAGGAGAACCAGTGAGTATACAAGGTTCATGTACCAACACACATGTGCAAAAGAACAAGCGAGGTCTAAAAAGAAAATACCAAACCTAACTGATAACAGTAGCTGCAATGAAAGAGCCTAACTGTAACGTCAAACCCCATTTTTGTCCTGTGACACTTGGAGTCTCATTCCTGCTTTGAAAGTCTCCATGGTTTGGGGTTTGGGTTTTTGGTTTTTTTTTTAGGGATATAATATTAAATTAATCTTTGAGGAAACTTTTGCAGAAATGCAAAGATGCAGAATGTGATTCTTCCAGTTTAAATTTTAGAGAGAACTGGGAAAAATAAAAAAAAAAATCATCACAATTTTTCCACAGTGAGGGAGTAACTGCAGAATAATCACATTGTTCTTTGCTACTAGTTGTTTATTTTATAACCACCCTGTTCTCCTACAGAGCTCTTTCTGCCTATTTTTTCCACATTGCTTACAATTTTTTTTTTTTTTTACTTCCTTTCTTAACTGCTCTACTGGGCTGGTGCAGGTTCTTGCACATGAGCAGCACTGGGAGCCATCGGGCCATCCATGTTGCCTCTGATGAACTCACCAGTCAAGCTGTTGACCCCAAAACATTCTCCAGCCTCAGGATTCCCTTCCAGCACAGTAAGAGCTGAGCTCACGTCATTGGGCAAAGACAGAACAGGAACCCTGTTTAAAATATAGATGATGGCATACAGATTGTCTGGGACTTTATTTTTAACTAGGTCAACCTTGTGCCAGTGAAAGTGATGGCTGAGATGTCCAATTAAAGTCATAAAGTGATCTGGGCTTGATGACGAGGACCATCTCCCTCCAGGCTGTGCCCAGACTTCAGACTTTGACCTTCAATTCATTCTTTAATACCTTCCCACACGCTACTTTGACCAATGTCTGCTGTTACTTTCGCAGCATACCTCAGTCCCAGCTCATCTCCTCTGCCTGCTCTGCCTGTCCTGGCTGTCTCCCAAATCCCATCTACCTCCTGCTAATTCCGCACGGCATTCTCATCTAACTATACGAAGGCACTTCCTATTCCATTACAGGGTCGTTTGGAATAAATAACATCCAGTTATTTGGTCTGCAGCACTGTGGGTCACTTGGAGATGAAATTGAGACATCCTAACGGTGAACTGCGCTGGTAAATTATCAAGCCTGGTGAAGAAATTGTTTTAATTTCCATCAAGCCTGGTGAAGAAAAATGCAGATGAGTACAATACATACGATACACCAAGTTTTTCTTCATTAGGACAGCAACGGACTCATGTAGTTCTCTTTTTCTTTTTTTTCCCTAAAATTGTAGTATGTGCGATTTCTTCCAACAACAGACTCTGGTGATCACTTTAATCACTGTGTTGATTAAAGCAACCCATATTTTTTACTTGCAGAAAGAGATAATTTGCACCTAAGAATATTAAAACAATTGACCAAGGAGGTCTCAGAAGCATTAATAATGTTGATTTTTAAGAAAGACTAGAAGATCAAGAAATTCTAGAGGCTTAATAAGAAACAACTGCTGATCATAGTTAAGAAGTCAGCTGGGGGAATCGGGGCAAGCACAAGTTGAGCCTGACACTGATTTTAGCCAAAATCACAGAGAGGCTGCTATGTGATACTGTGCAAAAGGAATGAAAGAAATTGTAACATCAAGATGAGTGATATGCTGTCATAAAGTTTTCTGATTATTTCCTTTCTTTTCAAGACTACAGGGTTGGTGGTTAGAGATAGTTGTATAGACATAACATTTTCAGCACTCTGTAAAGCATTTGCTACAGTCCTGTGTGACTTGGTTTTCTGTCTGAGAAATGAATAACTAATGCAAAAGCGAACATCAGTGTAGCTCATGTTAAATATATCAAAGGTTAACAGATTACAGCATTTTTTGTTAAAAAAGAGGATCATCATACAGTGCTGTTTCTGCTGGTATCACGTAGGTTCCTTTTCATGGATGAATGCTACTTAGTGTATTTATCAGAGATCTCAAAAATTAAAAAAAAAAAAAAAAAAAAAAAAAAAAAGTACATTAAAATCTATTGGAACTGCAAGAGATATCGGAAAGAGATCATACTGACCTGGCTACAAATCAACACAGATCATAGGGTAAAGTGGATTTACTTAAGACAAGTGCATCTTAAAATCCACGAGCAGAGGACGGAGATCATGCCTTTAAATTAGGCAAACGAGTACTGCAAATGAGTGAGTTCTGGTGAGATGTTGAGACTGTCTCTGTAGACATAACTTTTGGTTACAAAGGGAGACTACTGACTACAAAAAGAAAAGGACTATTACTCCCCTATCTGGCATCGGGGAGAGCTTTTTGAGAGTCACCTATCCAGTTTGACATCTGTCCTGCCAAAAGAATGCAGAAAAGTGGAAAGTGTTTAGACAGAGCTACGAGAATGACCTGAGATTACAAATACGTGTCTCACAGCGTGAGACTGGCTTGGAAATATCTCAGTTTGAAAGTAATTTCAGCTAATAGATAGCTTTCTAATCTAGCAGAAGGCGACACGAATAAGATACGGTGTCTCTAAAATGCCGTTAGACATAATCCAATCTAGGAGTTCAGTTTTTCTAACAGGGTGACAAATCAACCATTAGGATTATGGTGCCTTTTTTCCTCAGCTGAAAATTTGACATCCAACCCAGATATGGACACATGGGATCACTCAGCTGGAGCTCTGGGCTTGAAGTAGAAATCTCTGGGTGAGATGCTATAGCCTGCACTATGTAAGAGTCAGTCTAGTTTATCATTTTCTCACGTGGTTTTTGAAGCCTCTGAAAAACTCAGTTTACTTTTTGTGGAAAACAGGAACAAGAGTTGTGTCTCTCGAAGAGATACAGCCATCCATTGAAGTTCTGCCTGCGGACTAAGAGATGTGGAAGAGTTAGATGGTGCCCCACTGGATTGTTTAAACTCACTATATCTGTGGCAGACCTGAATGAGGTTTTAATGTACATTAAAATTATTCCGTAGGCAGTTATATACTGTGAAGCCAAAACATTTCCTTTCCTCCACCTCTCCCCCTCCCAAAGCCCTAAGGCTTTCATTTACAGTAGAAAAATGGAGCCAGTAAATCTATACTGTTCTATAAACAGGCAGCACAATGTCTGTTAAAATTCTGGGCAATTTCTTGTAATCATATATACTTAAGTAAAATTTACATGATCATTACGGGCTGCTCTTGGGCAATGGCTCTTTGTCAGCCTATAGTGATTAGCACATTGGTGCTGCCAGGACAAAATTCTGTCAGCACCACAAGAAGCAATTTCATCAGGTTTCTTTTTACACAGACTTGCGGCTCACACTGGCCCCGAAGCCTACTAGACTTTTTTTTTTTTTTTTTTTTCTTCTTCTTCTTTTCCCTAGCCATGCAGTCTGACTCTTCAGATGAAAATTAAAACAATTTCAAGAATGAAAAGTTCTAGCCTGTTTCTAAAAATAGCCCTGATCTTCAGCAGGGGATGTAATTCCTTAGCCATGTGCAACAAAGATGACCTCTTTGTCAGGTCTAGCCTGCAGCAGGAGGTGTCTGCTCCTGGTCTACTTTTACACTGGTTCAAAAATAAACAGCAAGTTCCTCTGGCTGGCCTCCCTTGCCAAAATCAGGCAAGGAACATTCTGTACAAGGAAGCACTCACAATTATTCGAGGGGCCAACTCTAATGAAGTTAATTGATGCATCAACGACGTGTGTGAAGCATTAATGCTTTACTGACATGTTCATGGGTTGCACAGCTACATATTATATTAGTGCCCAGTAAACATAGTTCTGTACATATGGGATATCCTACGGACGTGAGTTGAAAGAGAATGCATTTATTTTCGCAAAATGGACTCTTTGTGCTCGGATCTGAAACTTATGCAACATGCCAGTGACACAAAAAAAAAAAAAAAAAAAAAAAAAAGGTCACTTGAGTCCTATATGAATTACATCTTTCAGAACAAAACAAGGAAGGGAAAAATTTAAACTTATAGCAACATGAATGTCATTGCAATGTGATCATGATGGAAAATTAACCTCTCTTCTAATGATCTTTATTTCCCAGGAATCAGAAAACTACACTGGAGTGCAGGCACATTGGGACGGTGAAATCTGAGGCAAAGAACAGGGTCCCAGTGCCCTATTCCAGCAATAAAAGAGACTTGATGGGATAAACCAAATATGCACACCAAAATACGTTTTCATTGAAGAGAGATGTTCAGTGCTGTTTGAACAAGAGTCCAGACATATCTCTTTGACCTTGAAGCAGCACATAAACCCAGGAAACGAGTGAAGGGCAAACACTGCACACAGTTGGCCATGTCTTAGCTGCATCGCCACGTCGTGATTAATGAATTCAGAGACGTGGAATAACCCTGCTGATAATGTCTGGCCTGGAGAGCTATCACTGGGGTTTAGGGGAGAAATATCAGAGGATAGACAGTGTCATGGCTCTGTTATGGCCTTCCCTGGGCACAAAGTTATCAGCAGTTTAGCTATCTACAGTATGATGGCCTCCATAACACTGGAAGAAAGAGACAAAGTTGCTCAAGAGACAGAGCAGGGTCTAAAGTCAGGGAAGTATTTCACACGTTACAGCCATTAGCTCCTTTAAAGTGAGTGGTAACACCAAACATCTTTTTTTTCCCATTGCTGGCTTATGTGATAAAAGCTCACCTCTACACACAGGAAGGCACAGAGAGGTAGGGGAACCCAGCTACGATCCCGATATGGCTGCTATCCCAGGAGGCATCAGCCCATCAGTGTCTCATCTCCACACACATCAAGGAGCAGAGAGGCACAAAGGCAGGTGGGGGCACCCCAGAAGCTTGGTCAGAGAAATGAGCCCTCACCCCGGCCCCTCCCAGAGCTGCCGGAGGAGAGCATCATCCCCATGGTCCACCAGTGACAACCAATAAGGGGTTGACCCATAACATCTCTCTGGGTCACCTCACAGACTGAGGGATGAGACACTTTACAGAACGCTGGGGAAGAGTATCTTGAGATTGTACAAAATTTAGTATGGGATGCTTAGTGGAGGAAACAAAAGCTGGGAAAGGGAGAGATCAAGGTGGTTTGGGAAGGGGGAAGTATGGGAGCTAGGGACAACAGGGGACAAAATTGATGCATGAACTGTTTCTTGTCAGTATGTTGTCTCACCATGCCCTCTGCCTGATCAGCCCAGCCTGTCCTGTATCCCTGATAAACACTGCTTCTGGGTGACAGGATCTCTATTCTGTGTGTATGGACAGGGGACCAAGTGGCAGCCACTGAGAGGAGATGATGGGTCAGAGGGGCTGCGTATCCACAGTGCTGGCAAGTGCAGCGAGCCAGGAATGCATCGGTATGTGATGGCTAGTGAATATGGAATCACAGAACAATAGAAGGGTTTGGGGTGGAAGGGACCTTAAAGATCATACAGTCCCAACCCCCCTGCCCCAGGCAGGGCCACCTTCCACTAGCCCAGGTTGCCCAAAGCCCCGTCCAACCTGGCCTTGAACCCTTCCAGGGAGGGGGCAGCCACAGCTGCTCTGGGCAACCTGGGCCAGTGTCTCACCGCCCTCACAGGGGAGAATTTCTTCCTAATCTAAATCTCCCCTCTGTCATTTTAAAACCATTACCCCTCATCCTATCCCTACACCCCCTGATCAAGAGTCCCTCCCCAGCTTTCTTGTAGCCCCTTTAAGTCCTGGAAGGCCGCTCTAAGGTCTCCTGAAGCCTTCTCTTTTCCAACTCTCTCAGCCTGTCCTCACAGGGGGGTGCTCCAGCCCCCGGAGCATCTTCATGGCCTCCTCTGGACCCACTCAAGCAGGTCTGTGATGCCCCAAGAGCTGGACCCAGCCCTGCAGGGGGGTCTCCTGAGAGTGGAGCAGAGGGGGAGAATCACCTCCCTTGACCTACTGCCCACACTGCTCATGATGCAGCCCAGGGTACAGTTGGCTTTCTGGACTGCAAGTGCACATTGCTGACTCACAGTCAGTTTTCTATCCATTAATAACCCCAAGCCATTCTCCATAAGGCTGCTCTCAATCCACTCATCACCCAGCCTGTGTTTGTGTCTGGGATTATCACAAGCTGGATCAGGCAGTGGGTGAAGTGGCCTAGGACCCAGCTGTGTGTGTCTAAGTGGAGGAGGAGGAGGCACCTTAAGGAGCTGGATATAGGAGAATCCCTTTCGTGTGGGTGCTCATGCCTCTGAGCAGAAGGCAATAGGGGAGATGAAGGCTCCAGGACCAGCTGATGGGTGGACTGTGAAAGAGGCTGGTCTAGCATGAAGGCCTGTATTGGACAGGCACACATGTACGCAGCCAAAAATTCTATGGGCAAGAATAATGTTGATATGTTCTCAGAATACAGAGACAAGAAGACATCATTGAATATATGAAACTTTTTGTTGTTCAATACAACACTTCCTCAGGGAACTCAGGGTCATGGTGTATTATTGAGGATAACCAGCTACCAAAGAGCCAAACCCAAAAAGAATAAGGTATGAATACTATAGAATTTCTATCTTTAAGTAAAATTTGATTTCTACAACTTAAAGTAAAAAAAAAAATAAATATTTCTTTCTGCGTGGTACATTGTAATTCTCCACTATGGACTTGATTATCTCTCAGGACTGCTTCTCACAATGAGAAGCAAGGTCTATTTTCCCTGTGAGTAGAAGGGTATCTTTCCTTTAACAGCGTTAAAATCTAATCTAAACCATTCCAGCACATTTCTAGAGTAGCAATTAAGTAAAGAACTTGACCGTGGACTTTAATGGAAGACTATGCAGTAAGAGATGCAGAGCACCCAGAAGAGTAAGTGCAACTGTAGGTACATTATTCAGTGATCTGCTGGGTCTTGCTCAGTATCTTTTTCTAAAAAAAAAAAAAAAAAAAAAAAACAAACAAAAAAAAAAACCACAAACCAATCAGATTCTAGATGATGACCATTCCTAGAAAATCTGAACATTGACAAGTGGCTCCCAAAATGAAGGAGCTGCAATCAGGTCCCTCCCGAGGTGAACATCTGGCCTACCATATGAAAACCATTTAGCATTAGAGGTTGGCATCATCATCATCAGAGATTTGTACAGAGAGACAGGTAGAGTGAATCCCTCCTCTGCCACAGACTTCTAGTGTGACCTTAGGTCTGTTCTTTATTTTTTCCACACTGTGGTTTTCCCATTTGTGAAGGGGAGATGTTACAGCCCTCCCTTAACTCACAGGTGGGTTTTTTAGCCTAAAAATGGCATGGTGAGGAGTTAAAAGTTAGACCACTAAGAATGACCCAAGTGGGTCTACATAGAAAGCAAATTCTTTACCAGTGAACTTTACAGAGGGAGGTGCTTGGACAGATAGAAAACTAGCTTCATTGTTGATTATTTCATAATTTTCTTATCACTTTTTCCAGTTTGGGATTCTGTTTACCTCCATGTTTCCTGCCTTTCCCTTCCCATTTGTTCTGGCATTGAAGACAGTATTAGAGAGGCATTTGAGCCAGAAAATACCAGATCTAAACTTCTTCAAAGAATGGAAGATGGGCAATAAAAACAGAGTTTTGGCTTCTAAAACTGTAAGTTCATCTGGGGATTCAAATTGCACCTAGTTTGGGGTTGTGTGATTGTGAGATTCCAGTTCAAGCCCATCTCTCCAGACATAAGGTGGAACTCATGACATTAAAATTCCTTCCACAGCACGAAAGGGATGTCATCATAAACACAGCATTATGACTTCCCTACAGGTTGCTACAGAAGAAGAAACTAACCCAGGAACAGCAGAGACTTTAAAAAAAAAAAAACATCATGACCTTTCAGTAACAGAAAACATGGGAAAATTTAAGTCTTAAAGAAACTAATTTGATTCTGGCTTGGCACTCTGTACAAATCCCTGCATGAAGAGAAGTTTAGGACAAGGATTTCTAACGCTGCCTCCTTAACTGCAGGCACAGTTTGGCATGTAGATATTCTAAGCCTGAGATTTTGATGTATCCTAAACCAGGCACTGATGCTTCTAAAGTGTAGGGATTAATTATGAGAGTGTCATTGTGAGAAAGGCAACCACAGTAACATCCAAGCTCTGAATGTGGACATGGAAAAAATAACAAAGCAGAAACAAAAACAAAGAAAAGAAACAGAGTCTATGTTGGAGCCTTTCTAAAAATCATATGCGAGAATCCAGATGGAGAGAGTTCTGGATGCTGTTCATGCCTAACATGATCAGCAGATAGATGAGTGGCTTGGAGACACGAGAAGTGAGCTAGAGAAAGTGCCAGACTGCTAGTTGGGATTTCAAGGAGTGTTTGTTTTTTTTTTTTTTTTTTTTTTTTTTTTTTTTTTTGCTGTGGCCTGAGTGCTGTCTTAGAGACCGTGAATGGAAACTTGAGGACCAAATATTTTGGGGCTGGTCATGATTTCATGATAGTGATCCCATTTTCCAACCTGTAAGCCATTTCCCTCTTAAGACTTGTGAGCACCATTGGATCAAAAAAAACCAAGCCAGTCTCAATTCACCAAAAGCTTCATGGCATGTAGACCACAGTATTAAAAAAAGGAAATGGCTATACAGGTATTCTCTCCCCAAGCTTTATAATTGCCTTGCAATTATCTTTCAATTCTCCTCAGCCTTAACCTCCCCAGTTTTTGGGCTGGGGAAACTCTTCCTCTTTGCACTTCCCCCCCATTCCCCACTGCTACTGACAACACCCTCAGCCTCCTATCTTCTCCTCCGAGTGGACATTTCACATTTCAACGGTCACTTTCAGTCTATGAGAGTCACCCCAGGCTTATCCAAGCGTCTCAGACCCCTTCCTTTTCCATTTTCCCACTGCTGTTATGTAAGGAGACAGCGTTTGCCGCTTCCCTGAAAGACAAACCCTGTAAAATTCCTGCTGCGAGCATGTGTGGTCAGGATTTCGTGGACAAAAGTAGTGGTTTCCTATTCCCAGAGTTGCTGGAGTGCAGAGTAAAAAGGACGGAAGCCCAAAATGACATGGCAGTGTTTAGGCGAGGCAAACAATCTCAACCCTTTTGTTGGTGTCAGGTGCATTGGCCCAGCCACAGACTTTTTTTTTCTTGTATGCTCAAAGAGATATCCTGCAGTTACCCTTTGAAAGATAATAATGATATCTCATTTCTTTCTCCATTCTCTGGAATATCCAATACTACTCCCTTTGGCCATAAAAGGCCAAACTTACCCATCCCTTGCTATGCAGTCTGTCTCAGTTTCTCAGCACAAGAATAAGGTCTGGAAAGAATTATTTGACCCTCCGATTTGCAACAGAACCTGAACTAACCCATCAAGTGAGGATCCAACTGGCCTGCAGCTTATGTTTTTTAATCTGTTAAAGAAACATATATCAAATGGGAAACACCAGGAAAGGGAAGGTTCCCAGATGTTGGAATGGTGTTCCAGAGCCCTAGGGAAAAAGGGTCATTAAGGCCAGAGTATGTAATACAGATGTCAGGTTGTTTTATAGGCTTGATCCAAAGTCTGTTAAAGTCAAAGAGAATCTTTACATTATCTTTGATGGGTTTTGGATGAGGCCTGTGGATATGGAGGGGGCTTAACCAATGATTAACCTGATCAGGACTGACGACTAGAAAGTGATTATCATGTAAAGGGATTTTCAAGCAGAATACCCACAGAATACTCCTGTCTCAATACTCATGCTGCAGGTTCATGTGTAAGCTACTCCAGAAGAGTGCCCAGCGTTCTGTGCCTCTTACTGCTCCAGCACAAGCTAGGAGCTGGATAGGGAGAAAAGCCCTTTTCCGGTTGGATTTCCCCTTTAGCACAGCTTTATGTGCTTGTATAATATGAAACAGCCTTTTCTATTTCTGTTCAAGCTCTGGAGGCTTGGATTTCCCCCAGAATTTTTGATTAACAGCTGAGCCTAAATCAGAGCTGCCTGGGGTCTCCTTTGCCTTACTGACACATCATAATATCCTTTCATCTTCTATTCCAAGCCAGTTCCTTGTTCCATCAAGCAGCTCACTCCCTCGGAGAGAGAGCACATCAATCCCTCTCCCTTCTAAGACCTTATTGAGCTGTTTCAAAGCAGGACTTCCACCACAGAGGGGGAAAAAAACCTCTTTGTATGACAGTGTCAGAACCAGACTGCAAAGGACACTGGATTATGGACTGCTGGTCACAAGATGGATTTTTGTTAAAGGTAGTCAGCTTGTATGCTCTGCCTCACTTCAGGCTTTACCTGGGTGGTTCAGGGCCCAAACCAGTAAAGCCACACTTTTCACAGCATCTCCTGTAAATTAAAGCGCTCTGACAGCATGAGTTAGGATCTGTACATTACTTCTTGTCATCAGTCATACAGAGAAAAGCCCTCTGTGTGGCCTGACCGATGAATAAATTCAATTCCTGGAGATGGAGGAGATGAGACTAAATCCAATAAAACTAATTTACATCTTTAAATGGCCTGCCATTTAACCATCCCTGAATTCACTGAATCACAACAGGCTTTCCCCTTCTATTTCTGGAGACTTTGTGTGGCTTGGTGACACTGGTAACGTCAACAGCAAAAACTGTAAATGGCAAAATGGTAAGATTATACACATGCTATGTCTGCATGAGCAGGAGTGCAGTCAGGCCAAAGCCAAAGTTCAGCTGGAGTTGAAACTATCAAGGAAGGTAAAAATCACCAGTTTCTGTATGTACTGGTAGAAGTGTGGATAAAGACAGTGTGGATCCATTACTCAGTGGGTTAAGGGACCTAGTGACAAGCTATAAGGGGAAAAAAAAAAAAAAGCATTTTCGTAGGTTATATTTCACATGTACAACTTGTCTTTAGGCCTCCCAAGTTTCTGAGGCTCCTAAGACAGTCCATAGGTATGAAGTAGTACCCACAGCAAAAAGAGCCGGGGATCATTTCACCAGCTGAACACGGACAAGTCCATCAGACCAGGTAGAGGTCATCCGAGATGTGACTGAGGGGCTAATTTCTGTCACCTTTGAAAGGTTACAGCAACTGGGGAAGATTCCTAATGACTGGAAAAAGGCAGATGTTACACCCAGCCCAAAAAGGGTAAAAAGGATCCAGGAAACTTGTAACTGCCCATCATAACCTCAGTCCTTGGGAAGGTTGTGGAGCAAATGCTCTTAGAAGCCACTTCTAAACACATGAAGGATGAGAAGGTGACTAGAGGGAACCAACATGGATTTACTAAGGGAAGATGATGCTGCCCACTTTCGCTGCTTTCTATGATGAGGTGTCCGACATTGTGGACAAGGGGAGGGAGCGGGGTATTGAATACCTTGATTTCCTAAAGGCCTTTGACACAGCCTCCTGTAGTCACCCAATCATCACTGGTGAGAAATCCAGGCAGGCTGGATCAGTGGGGTGAAAAATTGGCTGGAGTGTCAGGCTCAAAGTTATGATCACTGATGTAAAGTCCAGCTGGTGGTCAGTAACTAGGACCATCCCTCAGGTACTGGGACCAGACTGTTTAGTGTCTTCATTGATGGGATGAAGCGTGCTCTCAGCAAGCTTGCAGATGACACCAAACTGGGAGGAGTATTCCATATACTGGAGGGCAGGACCGCTATTCAAAGGGACTGGAAGAGCAGGAAAAGGCTGAAGAAATGGGCTGACAAGAAGCTGATGAGGTTCAGCAAGAACAAGCACAAGGTCTTGCATTTTGGGTGGGATGGGTTTATGTAGTGATGCAGACTGTTACGAACCAGATCTGCAGAAAATCACCTGGGGCTCACGGCAGACAGCGGGATGAACATGAAGGAGCACTGTGCCTTCGAGGCAGAGAAAGCCATCAGCATCCTGGGCTTTATTAGGAGCCAGCTGGTCCAGAGAAATCTTTCCCCTCTATTTGACACTTGTAAGACCATATCTAGACTACTGTATTCAGTGTTGGGATCCCCAGTACAAGAAGGATATTGATGTATGAGCTCAAGTTCAGTGGGGAGCTACAAAGCTGGCAAGAGGGCTGAAGCACAGTGTACAAGGAGAGGCTGAGGGAGCTGCATGTGTCCAGCCTGAAGAAAAGTTGAAGTGGAGACCTTATTGGTGACTGCAACCATCTGATAACAGGGTTTAGAGAAGATAACACTTTTCTTAGAAAGATAAAACAAGAGTAATGGGCACAAGCTGAAATGTGGGAAATTCCAAAAGGCATTAGAAAACAATATTTTTACCGTAAAGAGTGGACAAATAATGGCATGCAGTTTTCCAGCTTCAGGCAAAATGGAAAGGCTTCGAAATCTAACTGCCAGGGTTTCACCCACATTCATTTTCAAATGCGTGTGTAGTTCTCTAACTGGATGTTTACACTCTGCTGATGTTTTTAGGAGATTCTACATCCTTTTAGTAATAGCACTGTTTAATCAGATGGAGCAAAGACGCAAGTCCTCTGTAAAAGAGAGAAAAAAAAAAATGACAAGCTTTATACTCCCTTCACTGCTGCTGTGGGTAAATTTACAATTCTTCCTCAACACCCACCCCCTCTTTCAAAAAACCCCACGAGAATACCTCTCCACAGAAACTGATGAAAGAATATCTATTGGATTCTAAAGGTCATCTCTCAGCCAGCCTCCAAGAGGGAAAAAAAATTTCAAACAAAACCCAGGAACAGACATGCAATGAAGCAGGGAGTGACTTTAGAAACTGTTTCATAACCTTACAATTGTGTTTGCCACTGAAAGCTTCAGTGGAAAGCTGAAAACGCATTTATACAAAGCAGGCAGATGTTTTGTAGGCACCATTCCATAAAATTATCTATAGTCTGTCATATTTGCACTTTGTGTCTTTGATTGATTGTATTCATTTTTAACCTGGGTAAAAATCTATGCACAGTAGCAAAGGAATTAAATTTATTAGATTGTTCCCTGTTAGTGGGAGTATACTTTGTCTAATTCTGAATTTTTCTAATTTCTCCCAATGCTGATAAGAGCAGAGGCTAAAGCCCGTCCCCTAGACATGAATGGGGAGTTCTACCACTGCCTTCAGGATTTTTTTTTTTCTACTTCTGCTTTCCTCCAGGCTTCCAAGAGTTTTCTCCCTTACCCATGCAACTGCCTCAGCTGTTTTATCTCTTGCTTAGATTTCTAGTCAACCATCAGCCAGTTGTTTCCCTGTTTGCTGAAGCATAAAGGCAAGGAGGTTTTCATGCACTTTCTATGGCCCCTTGAACTAACACCTGCCTACAGTTTGGGAACCATTAGTGAAAGCGATCTGAACTTGTCTCTGAACATGAGATCATTC
Organism: Athene cunicularia; assembly: GCF_003259725.1. NCBI lineage: Eukaryota > Metazoa > Chordata > Aves > Strigiformes > Strigidae > Athene > Athene cunicularia. The sequence goes on from NW_020799092.1 coordinate 24,322,815, forward strand.
TTTAGATTCCCATCTCAAAATCCAGTACAGATATCAAAGAGTTATGGAGATATGTGCGAGATGTAGCCGAATAGGACAATTAAGTAAGGTTTTACTATCGTCCTTTACACTTGCTGATTCCAAACTCAACATATCAGACCCTGAACTATTCCCTAAATGACATACCAGAACAGTCCCTTTTCACTTTCCCTTTTGTGGGACAAGATGGGCAATGGTTGTTCTAAGGAAGGCTAAGACCTTCCCAAACACACCACCATTAATAAAGTACCTACTGAACCTGCCAGCTACGTGGAGTCACGTGGAGACAACAGTGGATGAGGCTAGAAACAGAAGAACAAGTGCTTTGCCCTCTAAGCCAACAGTTCCAAAGAACTTTTGGGCTAGAATAATTTAGCAGAGCTAAATTTAAGCTGCTGTAAGTGTTATCCTAACTCATCCCTACCTGCAAGTAAGCACCAGGTAAAGCTGGAGGGACATAATGCAAGAGAGCCGCCTTCTTACTGATCTTACAACCCAAGCTCAAATTTAAGAATAGCTCAGCCAACCTCCAAGCTGCTATCTCCATTGCATATACTTCAAGAATGTAAGATTTATGTTTCAAATGATGCTGCCCACGTTTTCCCCTAAGCATACACAAGATGGTAAGTAACCCTGCAGAACGCGTAGGATACATCTTTCCATCCTGCCTGCTAATGACTCTTGGAAGCTTCAGATGTTTCATTAATAAATCTAATTTCCAATTATACCACTGCTTTGATCACACAAAAAAAAAAAAAAAAAAAAAGAAGAGGACAGTGAGGTAATTGACTTCCCCCATCAGCTAGCTCAAATTAACTGGAATGTAAACAACAGAGACAGGGGACAAAACTATGCAAAGGAAAAGAGGAGTAGGGCATTACTGCAGTGTTAAATTTTGTCTGGGTATGCAAACATAAACACAGGGGTTTTTTAAGGAAAAATTTGACTTCTCACTTCCTATTTAACAATTCCATTACGTAACGTAAATATGTCAAAACATCTCCAGATTCCTTCATGCTGAAAAAATCAGGTTATACTTAAACAAAGTTTGTGTGTGTCCTTCTCTGGCAGTGACCAATTAAATGTCACTGTTTTAAACACCATTTTTAGAACCGGCTTTTATAAGTTGCCAGATGAGGTCACAACTGCTTCCTGTTAATTGCTAGACATTTTACTGAAACTCAGAATTGACAGCACACATGTTTTCTGTTGTTTGCCTGATTGTCTGATTTAAAGAGGTGTGTGGGGGAGAGGGGGAGCCAGGGGGTCATTAATCAAGGAACTGGGAAACATTCATCTTCTAAACAGTTCCTCCAGCACAAGACAACTCCAGCCACTCCATCCTCCCAAGCAGACAACTGTTTCACTTCGGGTGTGAATTTTTCAGGATGTCAGGGTGTTTTATCACCTTGCCACAGCAACAGGCTTCACACAAGTTCTTCACCCAGTATCAGTTTTCTCTATCATTCCCAACTTTCTGCCCAGAGGCAAAGCACCAGAGAAAGGTTGTAACCTGTGCTGCAAACGCAGCTTCATGGTGTGACCCTCAGATACTGCCACAGGACCAAAATCTCCCCTGCCTGGCAAGACTACCCATTACTCTCAGTGCAGACAGTAGGAGAGATCCCAGTTATGTTCCCATTGATACTTTCTGGGATCTTTTCACATGAGGACCTTCCGTTTATTCTCTAGAGTCCCTGTGTAGACCAACACTAACTGAGGATCTCCTGCAATACAGGCAGCTCATAACTCTAACAGGTCTTGGAGTGAACAGTATGAGAGCATTTTCCAGCTGAACCACCTGGTATCCCACATCAAAGCCAACACTGTAGCTCTGAGAGACTAGGTAAAGCATGATATTGGCATCTGCTACACCTGAAAAGGTTGACACAGTGAAATTATCTGAGCCACCAAGATGAGACCTTAGTCAACAGCCTCTTTTCCAATTATCAGGCCTAGCATAAAGGACACAGCCAACATAAAGATGAACCAATAACCAGCTTGTTTTCAATACAAAAGGGTCGGTACAGGGGTGAGCACTGGGGGTACAAACAAGTCAAACAGATTATACATAATTGACATCAATCCCACTGACCCCAACAATGACACCACACAACCAACAATGGGTGGGATAAATGGTGACATGCAGTCTCCCACAGAAGGGATGGGAGACAACCCAGCCAACAAGCCAAACACATCAGCCCAAGGAAGCCACACACTCAATCTCTACACAGCCCAGTTTACAAAAGCCAGACCTGAGTGGAGCCCAGTCCCAGGGAGGCGGGAGGTCCTTCCCCAACAGGGAACTCTGCACAGGACACCCACCTCACACACAGACACTGCCCCTGCCTGCAAGGGGTCCCAGCTTTTATCCCTGCGTGGGACCCCTGACCTTGGGTTACTCACTGCAGACACCTGGGGCTCATTTACCCAATGGCTCTGTCTGCCAGGCTGGCCCCACCCTGGGGGGAAGCCTAAAGGGAAACTCACCCCCCTTTGGGAAGGGCTGTGGGAATCACCCACATGTCAACTTAACTTGGGGCTTGGGGTTGAAACCCCAGCGTTTCAACAGCATAAAGAAATATCATTCTTAAAAGACACAAGAAAAATTAGTCCCTTAAAGCAATTTACATCATGTTCACTGGGAAAGGGAACATTTTTCCCCCAGTACTTTCCTAGCTGAAAAGGGCAGGTTATCAAACACAACTCCTGGTATAAAGTACAAATCCAACCCTCTCTGAAAGCAGTGACTGTCAGATTGATTCTATGCACAAAACAACCTGAAATAAGCTCTCAGTGAGCTTAAGCCACCAAGTGAATGGAAATAGCACAAACTTATTCGGTGACCACCTGATCCAAATCAATCCACCCAGATGAGATTTTGTGGGATGCTTTTGTGGGGACAGAGGGTTTCCTATCCCATCTCTTTGTAGGCATATCATATAATGTGGAAAAAAAACTTTTGCGGTATCATTGCTCAGCATCAGCATCTGCCTTTGGGCAGAAAAGCTTAGATTCACAATTCTCTCTCACTCCTTTCATAATGGTGGTCTTTGCAAGAATTAAGCTGAGGAGCTTTCTAAGAAATCAGAAGAGTCATGTGCTGTGTATGCCATGAGGGATAGCAATGCGGTACGTTCCCTCAGAGTCCTCTGCATGCCTTTGCAGACAATTCATCTTGTTCCTGAAGCAGTTAGCAGACCCTACTCCATACATTGAAGAGGACGTCATGAATCCCACCTCACTCTGAAGGCAGAAGTAATGGAGGTCTGTTAGGACTACAACAGCCAGCTCTTCAGTCCCAAAGCCTGTCCAGCAGGCAGTGAGGGATGTATGTTAGGCTTTACAGGAGGACTCTGAGCGTTAGAACCTGCCAGCTAGCTCCAAATGATTCCTATCTCTGTGGGTATCAAAGAACATCCCCAGTCTCGATGCCTGCCACACTGCTGGAGCTCCTCTCTTCCTCAGCTCAAACAGGCACCGTGCACCAGCACAAGCCTGAGCTCGCCATTACTTACTAAATGGATTGGCAGGACATGCACTCTGAAGTTTTAAGTCAAACAGACCAGGCCCGTGTTCCTTCCAGCTCCCGTTTGGTTGCAGACCACGCGGAGTCCGTGGCAGGGGTACCGCAGCAGTTTGAGGACCGCGGTGGATGGCTCTGTAAAGAGCTAGAAAGTGATAAATAACACAGAGCCCCCTTTGCCCCAGACACAGACCTGGCTTTTCCAAAACTCCACTAAAACATATTTACACCCTGTGAATCTGGGATTTTGGGAATATCGGGGATTGTTACATGAAGGTTCTCCACCCACTGACCTCCCCTGCGATAGATTTGAACCTCTCACTGACACCTTCCTGTGACCACTCATTGATCTTTTCACCTTGTCACAGCCCCTTGGGTTGTACTGTAAATATTTTTTTATTGTGAATATTCTTGACTTTAATTTGTCTTCTTGCTCTCTGCAGTCACTTTTAAATCCGGCCCTGAATTCACCTTGGAAGCGGGACTGAAGGAAACAGCCCTACTTGTCTGCACATCTGCAAGATGTGAGCAAAAAACCAGAGCGAGTTCAAGTTACCCCTCCTAAAAAAGTGACAGATATGAGTAAGAGGTACCGCTCATGAGACACCTCTGTGGAGTAAACATTTTGGAATAATATTCCAGGCAACAACTACAGAGAGGCTCTAACAACAGATTGACCAGCCATCTATTACATTTCAAACAAAGTGACTCAAAGGAAAATGTTCCAAACAGGCACCGCTGGGCATTTGACTCAGCCCAAGCAATGTTTTAACTATTGCTTTGCCACAAAGCATACACGTGACTTCTGTAAACCATGCCCTGGTAGCCACTTTTGTATACGTGCATAGCACATCTGACTGTTTTTTCCACCAACTTTCTGCAGAGAGTAACCGTCACAGGGTGCTGTTGTTTCCTCTCAGTGTATCATGCCAGGTTCAAATTAACTATTTAGTTTTACTTTTTTTTTTTTTTTTTTTTTTTCCCCCCTCCTTAAATAACATTAGCATTCTGGGTTAGCTGAAGGCCTAAAAGCTGGTTTTAATTTAAATATAAATAATACCCAGAGTGACTGTGTGATTGCACTAAAAATAGATTGTTTTCTGTTCTAAATGTTTCACTGATCTTAAAATTGGGGGGAGGAGGGGAATGGGACAGGATGTCCAGATCTTTTTTAGTCTGAGGGTGCCTCAAATCTGTGGCATTCTGTCTCCGGACAAGTGGGTCGTTTCTGAGATACCATTAGTTTATCTGGAAATGCATTTAGCACACTTTAGCAGCACATCTATTCAGTATGTGGTTCAGAAATCACGAGGGGAAATCACACACTGTTAAGACTAAGCATTCTTGAGCGAGCCTCAGTTATGGCAAGTTCAGCAGCAGAAAAAGAAGCTGTGGTGAGCGCAGTTACTGAAATTTTCCAAATAAATAAAGCAAACAAGTTGCTCCAGGAAGAAACTCATACCTATATGATTTATAACAGTGGGAGCTAGTCCATGCAGGCAAGTTGAACCCAGTGAACCAGCAGTCACAGGCCACCCGTGGGCTGCACGGTGCCTTTGCTCCTTGTAACCAGTCCGTGACAACTGGTACGGCCCTCATCTGTTCTGAGGTGTGTGTGGCTTCTAGCAGTGCTCAGCAACTTTATTGGCTTAAAGGTTGCTGATGAGCTCCAATGTGGGTTAGCATCAACAGGGAAAAATATAGGGATCCTATTTACAGCCTTGCTGGCAGCAGACAGGTAAAAAAAATAAAAAAACCCTTCTCCAAAATCAATGTTTGCTTTACTGAGGGCCTCCTTAGGTGTACATTGGAAACAATTCTGTCTGTCTTCCACCACAGTTAAGTCACCCTGCAGTTTGGTGTGCCAGCCAGTAGTAGTTAGCAGTCCAGAATCAACAGGTTTCTGCTCTTGAGCAGTACCAGACCATATTGGCCAAAAGCAGATGGAAAATATTAAATGTGACATGTCACCTGATGAATGGTGATAAAGAACAAAAAGTAGAGACTAGGGGGCATCTTTTTCACCCTACTTGTGACCTGGCGTAACGGCCAGCACCACTGATGGGAGGAGTGTTTTTAGCAGTGGGACTCCTTCCCTCCAGTATAAGCCAGCCCCTCCTCTCCCTCCTCATCACACACTCTCAGCTCAGAGGAGGTCGTCTCATAGGACAGATTCCTAGCCCAGCCACCAGCACCCTGTACAATTTTCCATCCTGGACAAAGCCACTCTCATACAGAATCAGTGAGAAATCTCAGTTCATTGCCTTTGATAGGAGGAACTTCATCCCTGCTGTTCAAAACCATGGCTGGCCAGCCAAAGCACAGAGAATGAGGCTGAAGGCAGGCTGAAAGCAGAACCTATGCACTTTGGCTGCTTTCTGATTATCCTGACTACACGTAGTTCTCTCTGTCTTCATCCCTGCACATGAATTTTTCACTGTGAGGGGATCCCAGATCCAGAAACTGTGTGTTACTAACTCCTGACATTCTGAGTTAAGACTAAGCATTCCTTTGCTCTTTATCACTTTATGGCAAGTGATGGGGTTCAGGTCTTACATACTCTATGTCCGTTCTGATCTCATCCTTATGGATTCTAGGTGCTAATGGAAAGGCATTATTAATGCCCTTGTTATGGAGTATCTGTTTTTTCTCAAGTCAGCGGAGTGACATTTTCAGAATCATGAACTCTGTTGTGTCAGATTTGCCACCTGGCTTTCCAAGCAGCAGATAGATAATGCTCCTCAAGGCACTGCATTCCGTAACAGAGCATTTCAGGCAGACACAACAATGTCTGTGGCTAAACCAGCAAAGCGCCTGAGACCCAAACAGCTCTGATGCTGCTGGAGATGTTACACAGTTCGGTGAGGCTGCCTGTTATTCCTAGCTAAATGTACGCATGGAGCGAACCAGATGATGGATTTCTGTAGCAGATCATGAAGCCGAGCAGCCCTGGGTAGCGAAGGCAAGTATGGATTTTGATTGACGTGATTTCATTAAAAGAAGATGGAAAAAACATTTACTTGTTACCCAAAAACTATCTGCCAGCTTTAGCTCCCCAGCCACAGTGCCTTCTCTGGGGCTAGCGGATACACGCGCCATCTCGGAGGCTGAGTGAAGTCAAAGGGACTCCAGCCCAAATCTGTCCTCAGGAAGAGCCAATTGCAAGATCAGGCCCAAAGCGTGGTAGGGTGTTTATGCCAGCAGACATTCAGTGCGGGAGGTTGGAACCAAAGTCCCTCAAGCAAGGAACAACCCATGCAATGCAAACTGTCTGTTAGGAGTAGCTTCCTCCTCCGTGCTTGGAAAAACTCCTCCCTTACGACGCACCGCCAAAGAAGCAGAAACGCACACCCGTGGACAGGGGATGGTGTGTCGCTCAAATCGTTATTGCGTCTTCAGCTGACTGGTGGCACTGCACCCACCGTTCCTTCAGTTCTCCGCTAGAGCTTCTGCTAACAAACAACACACACTTCAGGGCTTGACCTTCTGCAGGGCTTGCCGGTTCTGCCAGGGCTTCGTTTACACACTTGGCACGTACTTCAGTGAGCCGTACTGGAGCAGGCAGCTAAAGTAGGCTTGTTTGCTCCTCAAAAAGAGAAGAAAGGGCTTGTTACAAATCATTCCACTACTATCAGGACCCTGTCTCCCACCCACCTGTCTCT